>NC_133127.1:182244420-182554420 GCF_048418815.1 Hemitrygon akajei
TTTCATTCGCCACAACTGCAAATGAATGGATCTAAAAATCAAGATTTAGGTGATCAGTGATGCTATTTCGGGTCAAACAAGTCATTAATACACAATATCCAGGTCTGCACATATTCATTTGACTTTGCTGCTGGAGGGGCTTTTGGTACTTCTGGAAACAGCCCTTACTTACATCAGTGTTGTCCGAGCATTGATGAGAAAAAAAAAGCTGCTGCAGGAAACACAAAGATGGAAGAAAAGGAATTATTTTCAGGAGATGCCACATGCCATCACACTTCATTATTGCAAACTAATGAGGGATTGTTACTTCTTCATCAAGATCTCTTCTTGTTAGATGTGAGATCCTGACCTGATGATAGTGAGGCATCCGCTGGGACATTATAAGGTCCACTTCTCTCGCATTGCTGTGATTCAGAGGTCTGCTTTTATGGAGATGGGAACCTCCACATCCAAATCGGTTTAACTTTTTGAGAAAAAGAACTTTTATTTTGTGAAATATTTCCAATATGATGGCAGAACAAGGAATTTATATACAGACTGCAAGTCCAACCTGTTTGATGACCCTCTCATCAATCTTTAAAATGAAAAAAAAAACTATGTCTATAACTTGAGGGCAAGCAGAGAATCTTTAATTTAAATGGGACCCCAGCTAATTAGTATTTTGGGAGTAGTTGTCAGCTTCGGATCTGCTTCTTAGCCGTAGAATCAATTGAAAACCCAGCCGTGATGAGCTCTTCCCTTCCTGATGTCTGAAGGCTAAGCTACTCGTTCATTAGTCTAACATCTTGCCTAATGTTTCAGACAAGTGACATATATAGATCTGATTGCTGGATGAGGGTATAGCTCTCCCTATAGGGGAATCTTTTATTTAACAGAATTGCCGTCATTTTAGTAATTATTAATTTCAATAAGATTTAAGCTTACAGCGGGTAGTGATAGCCAAAAGCCCTTAAAATTCCACATTTTCTTCACAGAGAGCACTTCTTCCAGAAACAGCAAATACTCCACATCCTTACAGAAATCTATTTTTCCTCTATTCAGAAAACATATTTTGCCATATTTTCCCTCACCATCCTGTTTTTTTTTGCCCCCAAACTCTGTTAATCGCTCTCCACATTCATTCTCTTGTTCCTTCTGCAATCATTTACAATTGTAAAGTTGGGCATTGTGGAATCAATATTTCTTGATTTTTCTTGTGTTTTTCACTCTTTTCAGTATTGGTAGGGTTCTCCCCCTGTATAGGGTTAGACGCAGAAAGTGCTGCGTCTCTATCGCCAGTGTTAATAGCAAGTTTGATCATGTAGGTTAAAAGGTCTGTAACAGCCAGCTGGTTAGCTTTTGAATCCTGAGTCTGCAGAAACAAATAATCCTTCTGGAAAAGCTGCAAAGCAAGGAATTTACTGGCTGTTGTGTGACAACAGGTCAGGTGCAGACTAGGGCTGAGTGCTGGGCCTAAGGCTCAGGCTTCTGGGTCAGGTGATGGGAAAGGAATGCCCATCTTCTCAATTTTTATTTTTGTATTTCCACTTGGATTCAGTTGCTTACCCTGATCTGTAACCAGCCCTCTCTAAATCCCCGGAACAACCGGGATGGAGAGCTAAACCCAGGTTGACCACGATGAACATGTTGCCCACTAAGCTAGTCCCATTTGCCTGTGTTTGGCCCACATCACTCTAAACCCCTCCTATCCATGTACTTACCCAAACGTTGTTATTGTACCTGACTCATGGGGTGTATGGGTGTCTGGGAAGCTGGTGAAGGGCCTTGTCGTGTTTTTCTGAGCAGTTCACTCACCCTTGGTCCCCACCGGGCACTCAGCTCTCACCTGCGGCATCAAGTACCTGTTTGTATGCAACAGCGGCCACGACCCGGTACGCCGCTTCAATAGGCGGGCTGAACTAGGCGAGGGTAGCTGGAGGGCTGAATACCCCAGTGAGAGAGGGACGTGCCTCCAACGAATTGAATGGATGTGATCGACAGTGAGATCCAACGGCCAGGAAGACGGTTCTGCAATGCATTGTGGGGAGTGAAGGTTATGACAGGGCACAGAAGAAGCCATGGTCATCCACTGCAAACAAGGAAGACCCCAGTTGTGATAACTACTCGTAAAACAGACCCAGACTTCCGAGGCTGAGTGAGTGGAACTGCCTCAGTGCAATGTCTTCACCACTTTAAAAACTCCTGTACAGGTCTTTTCCGGGGAGTACATAGAACACACGACTTGTCGGATACGATGGACAAACAATCACCTGTCTCAACACACCTCCTCTGGAAACTCATTCTATTTACACTTAATGGCCATTTTATTAGGCACAGGAGTGAAATCCAAAACAGAATCAGGTTTATTATCACCGGCATGTGATGTGAAATTTGTGAACTTAGCAGCAGCAGTTCAATGCAATACATAATCTAGCAGAGAGAAAATAAATAAATAAACAAACAAACAAACAAACAGGTAAATCAATTATCAATACCTCTTCTTTGTGGTGGCGTGTTGGGGAGGAAGCATTAAGAAGAAGGACGCCTCACGTCTTAATAAGCTGATAAGGAAGGCGGGCTCTGTCGTGGGCAAAGTACTGGAGAGTTTAACATCGGTAGCTGAGCGAAGGGCGCTGAGTAGGCTACGGTCAATTATGGAAAACCCTGAACATCCTCTACATAGCACCATCCAGAGACAGAGAAGCAGTTTCAGCGACAGGTTACTGTCGATGCAATGCTCCTCAGACAGGATGAAGAGGTCAATACTCCCCAATGCCATTAGGCTTTACAATTCAACTGCCAGGACTTAAGAACTTTTTAAAGCTATTATTAATGCTTTTTGAGCTAGTGATTTAGATGCATATCATATTATTACTGAGTTAAGTATTGTATTGTATGTAATGAGTTTTTGCTACAACAAGTGTATGGGACATTGGAAAAAATGTTGAATTTCCCCATGGGGATGAATAAAGTATCTATCTATCTATCTATCTATCAATATTGAATAGATTTTTAAAAACGTGCAAAAACAAAAATACTGTATATTAAGAAAAAGTGAGGTGGCGTCCATTTAGGAATCGGATGGCAGAGGGGGAGAAGCTGTCCCTGAATCACTGAGTGTGTGCCTTCAGGCTTCTGTATCTCCTACCTGATGGTAACAGTGAGAAAAGGGCATGTCCTGGGTGTTGGGGGTCCTTAATAATGAACGCCGCCTTTCTGAGATCTGGTGTGGTCTTCTGCTGCTGGAGCCCATCAACTTCCAAGTTTGACATGCTGTGTGTTCAGAGAGGCTCTTCTGCACACCACTGTTGTAACAAGAGGTTATTTGAGTACTGTCGCCTTCCCATCAGCTTGAACCAGCTTGGCTATTCTCCTCATTCACAAGGTGTTTTGCCCACAGAACTGTCACTCACTGGATTTTTTTTTTGTTTTCCACACCATTCTCTGTAAGCTCTAGAGACTGTTGTGTGTGAAAATCCCAGGGGATCAGCAGTTTCTGAAATACTCAAACCATCCCGTCTGGCACCAACAATCATTCCACAGTCAAAGTCACTTAGATCACATTTCTTCCCCATTCTGATGTTTGGTCTGAAGAACGTCTGAACCTCCTGACAATGTCTGCATGCTTTAATGCATAAAGTTGTCACCACATGATTGGCTGATTGACTGATGAGAGTTACTCCCAGAACAGCCACGGTTCTTAATTGCTACACTGGAAGGGATTCCTGTGTAAAGTACGTCTCTGTGCTTACCTTTATACCTACACTAACTTCACGTGAACCTCACTCGGAGCTGACTGCAAACTCCTGCAACACCATATCTCTAACCAGGCTCTGAATCGGACCCCCCCCCCCCCATCAAGCCCAATGATTCTCTGTCACCTTCTTTTGCTCTGAATTCTGACAGAACCCCTGTGCCCAATTGCTCTTTTTCCAGTTTGATTCTCGCGGCTGCTGTGGCCCTATTCATTGGAGCAGCACTCTCACTGTCATTATAAATATTAGTTCACGTTCATTGTTGACATTACGCGGGCCACAGTGGCGTAGTGCCTACTGCACCAGTGGTTAATGATTGGGGTTTGATTCCCGCCACTGTCTGTAAGGAGTGTGTCTGCTCTCTCCATGACCGCGTTGGATTCCTCCAGCTGCGCCGGTTTCCTCCTACGTTCCGAAGACTTACAGTACGGTTAGGGTTAGTGAGTTGTGGGCAAGCTATTTTGCCTCTGGAAGCATAGTGACACTCGTGGTGTACCCCCAGCACATCCCCTCTGATTTGATTTGATTCAAGTGATGCTTTTTATTGGGTGCCTCGATATACATGTGACAAATAAAGCTAATCTAATTTAGAATCAACGTTCTTATAAATTGATATTAATAATATTAATTAATATATATGCAGGGTAACTACTTTAAATTCATTTAAGATACTATGTGTTTTAATTAAAATGGAGCTTTTACTTGTTATATTGTTTCAGGTATTCTGCTTCCTACACTCACTATTGAGTCCACCCAATCTCACATCAACTCGTAGAGTCATAGAGCAGTACAGCACAGAACCAGGCACTTTGGCCCATCTAGTTTGTGGCAAGCCATTAATCTACTTAGGTCCATTGACCTGTACCCAGACCATAGCCTTCCATACTCCTCCCATCCATGTACCCTATCCAAATTTCTCTTAAATGTTGAAATCGAACCCAGCTCTACCACTTTGGCTGGCAGCTCATTTCACACTCTCATCACCCTCTGAGTGAAGGGGTTCCCCCTCATGTTCCCCTTAAACATTTCACTTTTCACCCTTAACTCATGACCTCTGGTTATAGTCTCACCAAACCTCAGTGGAAAAAGCCAGTTTGCATTTATCCTATCTATACCCCAACTGTGATGGGACATCGGCAACCGCTTGTAAATGAATGGCTTTTTGCTCAAGTGACTGGTATGTGTCCAACTGTTAAAAGAACTGAGATCTCCTCTGCCTTTGGTGTCTACGTTCTTGTCCTTGGGGCTAGTATCATTGTGTTGTGCCACCCACTATGACAATTTCTGAAAGGACTGATTTTTTAGACCTGGGTCGCTTCTCTTTTCAGCATTTTAACTGGTTCTTCCCTCCAGTGTACACTGGAACCAAACCAGAGGTAGTTTTTCCATGACATCCCAACCTCATAGGGATCACCAACCAACCTCATATTAAGTTTTACAGCTGGTTCAGCCACTATTTCAGGTTGGGAGAAGATGAAACTCGACTGTGAAAGCCCAGTACCCATAACACAGTAAGACCGTAAGACAGAGGAGTGGAATTAGACCTATTAGCTCATCAAGTCTGCTCCACCACTCAATCATCCAATACAGCACATTGTTCATCCCATCATCTAAAACCTGCCAGCTCTTGCTCCACACCTTCCCCCACCTTCTTTATACTGGCTATTTCCTCTTTTCCGTCCTGGTCCTGATGGACGGTCTCAGTCAGAAATGTCGACTGTCCTTTTCCCTCCAAAAATGTTGCCTAACCTGTTCAGTTCCTCTAGTCCAGGGGTTCCTAACTTTCTTTATGCCATGGACCCCTACCATTCACCGAAGGGTCCCTATACCCCAGGTTAGGAACCCTTCCTCTAGCCCTTTTGTGTCTACAAAAGATAGATGACAGAGAATTATCTTCTGAACAGAAGCCAACACTCTATGTTCAATGCAACACTCTGTCCAAATGGATCAGAACTGTCAAAGAGTTGTCTTTTGGATCTTGGCTAAAGCTCTTTGATTAAAGAAGACTGAGTTTTCACAGAATGGGGCAAATTCTTGAATGATTGTTATTCCTTTCAGCTGCTACTAACCCTTAACATTTGTCACAGAGAGTGCAGGAAGAAGAGATGAATTGTTTGACTGAGCAAATCAAACACTTGATATGCTCAGTCATACTATGGGGGGTATCGACAGGGTAAGTGCAAGGGTAAATGGTCTATGAGATGCGGTTAAGGTTAAACATGTTTCTTAAACTTTTAATATAATTTCAGTAACTACTTCTAAAATAATAACATTAAGCTGCAGGTGTTTAATGGCAGAGTCATAATTTTTATATTTTAGATAGGTATTATAGCCATTTTCACTGAGTTTGGATGAGACTAGAACTAGAGGTCATGGGTTAAAGGTGAAAGGTGAGATGTTTAAGGGGGAATTTCTTCATTCAGAGAGTCATGGGAATTGAACGAACTGCCAGTGGAAGTGGTGGATACTGGCTGGGTTTCAACATTTAAGAAAAATTTGGGTAAGTACATGGATGGGAGGGTTATGGTCCAAGTGCAGGTCAATAGGACTAGACAGTTATAGTCTGGCATGGACTAGATGTGCTGAAGGGCTTGTTTCTGTGCTGTAGTATTTTATGACTCTATATGATTTGTCCTTGTCTCTGCCGACAGCAATGAACAGTACCACGAATTAACATTACCCATTCTTACATTTGGGAGATGGCAAGCTAGAGATAAACTGCTACTCTGACACAACTCCGTGTTGACCTGGTGTCAGTCAAGACTCAAGAATACCCATCAGTACCAAAGGCATGCAGGTTAGCTACTGAGGACACAAGAACATCTTTTCAAGAAACCTTTATGCATGATCCCGCAAAACACGATAATAAAAACACATGTACACCTAAAGGAGGCACAAGGTGTCACTTCTGAAAGAAATATTTGCAAGTCTGTGTAGCAAATGCGGCAGGAGGAAAATGCACACTTCCAAAGCATTATTAGGAACCATTCAAATTCAACTCCCTCAGCGCAGCTCCTGCTACTGAGTCACACTTATTAAGGAGGTGTCGATTCTGGGCGAATTTGAAATAATTACTCAATTAGTGACTCAGTTTTGTTGTTTGAGAGGAACAGCTGTACCTTTGGCCACCTTACATTACTTTTCAATGTAATGCCTTCCCATTTTCTCCACTTAGATTTGCAGTCAGCAACTGAAATTTCTTGCAAGTTTTATTTAAAGCCATATTAGCATATTTCCCTTCACCGGGGTCTCAGTACCTTCGGTTCCTGTAATTATTATTCAATATTATTCATTAGGACTGGGTTTTTGCCCGGTGTGCAGCTCATGTTGAATCAGCTGAACTGTAAGGTTTTTGATAAAGGAAGGATGCAGAGGTCAGACTCATGACCGTAATTGAGGCTTGGTAGTCAGATGCCATTTCTACTCATCTGTAAACGGGGATCTGAGGAGAAAAATATGTATCACAACTTCTGTAATGAAGCACAAAAATCAGGCAGTGACCTTTAATAAAGGGAGCCAAAGAACTTTTGTTAGCAAACACAAAGGCAGCTGAGGGTGCTGGAATAACAAGCAACTGAGACCAAAAAATAATACAAAAACCTCTTCTATATCGCATAAAAGATATTGGAAGAGAAAATTTCCACTGAAGATGTCCTTATAAGGATTACCATCAATTAAAATATTTATACCACTTGCAAGGCGAGCGTGTGCCTTTTGGCAGCGGCTTTCGAGAGAATTTTACTTTAGAAAAAATTCCAAAATGCAACAAAAATCTGTTAGACATTTTGATGTCTCCAGCGTGAGCATTTTAACTGTGATTTATGACATAACTATATATGTACGCTTGACAGCTTTCAGATTGCTCCAAAGGCAGCGGAACTTTTAAGTGAGCTGGGCTATCTGGGAAAATCTATCAAGGGTCTATCCTGGGAGAACAAGGGAGATAGGCTTTGCGTGGAACTGCTGTGTAGAAAGGCCCGCATGCTGAGCACATCCTCCATTTGCTGACAGTTGCTCTCAGACTTCACTGTATTAACGAATAAAAGGGAGCTCCCTGTAGACTACACATCTACCATGTTTTGACATTGACCTTAATACATAATTTAACCACAAAGCCAGAGAAGTGTGTAACAAGATGAGAAGAGACCTCAGAACCTGCAAACAGAGTGATGTTTAATCAGAAATCATATTTGTTCATGACTGCGGTGATATGGGCAAGAAAAAAGGGGGTTGAAGGACACCGGCCTGTTCTTTTTCTTATCCATATATATATTATATATACATTATAAAGTGTTATGGGCCTGTATGTCAGGATTTAACACCCCTGGTTCAAATCTCTGTGCTAATACAAGCTGAAGGAGTTCAAGTCATCCAAACACGATACTTATATTCTCAGAAACTGTTCTGCCAACACCACAATACGGCTGATTGTCATAGTGCATTAAAGGAAGTAACAAGACTATCAACTTCTCACTAACCCGCTGTGTGTTGTGCTGTAATTTTGATATGATATGTAATCTGGGAATTAAGTTCCTTTGAGTATCTGTCATTCCAAAATAAAGTTTAACTGAAGCCTAGTTCTTCCAGATTAAGTGAGCTATTATTGATATTTGTATATACTGAGGACAATAAAGCATATGGAGAACACAGAACTTTGAAGAGTACAGCACAGGAACCAGCCCTTTCCCCACGATGTTGTGCCAAACCGATTCAATTAACAATGATGCCTAACTAGGCTAATCCCTTCTGCCGACACAATGCCCAAAACACCATAAGACCGTAAAACACAGGACCAGAACTAGGCCATTCAGCCCATCGAGTCTTCTCTGCATAGCCCTCCATTCTCTGCTCATTTATGTGCCAATCCAAGAGCCTTTTAAACATCACTTTCTTATTTACCTCCACTATCATCTCTGACAGGCTCTTAACATAGTTCTTTGACTGGCACATAAACACCCACTCCCTGTGTAAAAACGTCCCACTTATTTCCTTTGAATTCACCCATGTTCACCTTAAATTCATGCCCTCTCGTATTAGACATTTTGACCCAGTGAAAAAGATACTAGCTGACTATTTGTGTCTCTCATGATCTTATAAACGTTGATCAGATCTCCCCTCAGTTGCTGCTACCCCAGAGAAAACACCCCCAGTTTGTCCAGCCTCTCCATATGGCACATACCTTCTAATCCAGGTAGCATCAAGGTAGACTTCTTTTGCACCCTCTCCACAGCTTCCATCCACATCTTTCCAGAAGTGAATGCAACATTCCAGATGTGGCCTAGCTTGAGCTTGAGAAAGTGGCAACAAAACTTCCAGAAGTATTAAACTCAATGCCTCAACTAATAGAGGTGAACCTATGATATCATATTAAAAGTGAGCATACCACATGCCTTCTTTATCAGGTAGAAGCAGACCCATATCCTGTTATAAACTGTCCTATCTGTAGGAGGTGTATGAGATGTGGTTATGATTAAATATGTTTCTTAAACATTTAATATAATATCAGTAACTACTTCCCAAAAAATAAATTAAGCTGCAGGTGTTTAATGGTAGGATTGCAGTTCTTATACTTTAGATACGTATTAGTTTCCACTGAGGGTGGGTGAGACTAAAACTAGAGGTCATGGGTTAAGGGTGAAAGGTGAAATGCTTAAGGCATATATAAAAGGGGAACTTCTTCAGAGGCAGGTGAGAGTGTGGAATGGGATGCCTGTGGAATTGGTGGATATGGGTTCAATTTCAACATTTAAGAGAAATTTGGATAAGTACCTGGATTGAAGGGGTATGGGGGGGGGGAGTATATTCCAGGTGTAGGTCAACGGGATGTGGCAGGTTAGTAGTTCAATGCTGACTAGATGAGCAACAGGGTCAGCTTTGGTGTTATGGTCTTTGACTATGACTCTTATATGCTTCCGTTGTTCGATGACGGTTAGCATTCCTTCTGCAGTTGCTCTGTGATAAACGGGGAGAGTGCATCCAATTTTAACATGAAAGGGAAAGTACATCCACCAATCATATTGCACCTGCAATAACACTTCTTAAACAGCTAATAAATCACCCCGCCAGGGATGAATTCAGCTGGGGGACAGCAGACAACAGTTTGGAAATTGCAGGCTTAAGAGCTTGCTGTCTAATGTTGTAGATTGTTCCCTGTCTTTAAGGAATCTATAATGAATTATTGTTTCACAAAAGAGAATAGCAAAGTGCAAGTATCAGGCACATGGACCTAGTTAAAATCAAGCGCAAGTTTAATTGATCTATATCCCAGAATGCAAGCTGATGCCCTACAGGAGAAATGATTAGATTAGCTTTAGCAGTGAAACGTTTCAGTACAAGCTGGAAACGAAGGTTGGTCTTCGAGTCATGGAGTATGAGAGCATAGAAACAGGCCAATGAGCTCATCTGCTCCACACTGAACTGTTCTATAGTTCAATGACCCACACCTGGACCACAGCTCTCTATACCCACTCCCAACCATGTACTTATCCAAAACTCTTCAATGCTGCTTTAGAGGTTTCTTCAAATTTTAAAGTTCAAAGTAAATTTATTATCAAAGTACATATATGTCACCATATACAACAATGATTTTCATTTTCTTGTGGGCATACTCAATAAATCCATAATAGACTCATAACCATAAAATAATCAATGAAAGACCACACCAACTTGGATGTTCAACCAGTGTGCAAAAGATAGTTAAATGTACAAATACAGAAAGAAAGAAATAATAATAATAAATAAGCAACAAATATTGAGAACATGAGACAACCATAGAACACTACAGCACAGATAACAGGCCGTTCGGCCTTTCTAGTCTGTGCCAAAACTTTATTCTGCTAGTCCCATTGACCTGCACCCAGTCCATAACCCTCCAGACCTCACCCATCCATATATCAATCCAATTCATTCTTAAAACTTAAGAGTGAGACGAAGAGTCCCCGAAAGTGAGCCCTTTATGTAGGTTGTGGGAGCAACTAAATTGAGTAAAGTTACACCCTCTGGTTCAACAGCCTGATGGTTGAGGGGTAATAACTGTTCCCGAACCTGGTGGTGTGAGTCCTGAGGCTCCTGCACCTTCTTCCTGACGGCAGCTCTGAGAAGAGAGCATTGTTGCTGGTGGGGTCCCTGATGATGGATGCTACTTTCCTGTGGCGATGTTTTCTGTAGATGTATTCAATGGTGGGGAAGGCTTTTTCCATGACTGACTGGGCTGTACCCACTACTTTTTGCAGGATTTTCCATTCAAGGGTATTGGTGTTTCCATATCAGGCTGTGATGCATCCAGTCAATATATTCTCCACCACACATCTATAGAACTTTGTAGAAGTTTTGGATGTCATGCCGAATCTTTGCAAACTTCTAAGGAAGCAGAGGCGCTGCTGTGCTTTCATTGTAATTTCACTTACGTGCTGGGCCCTGGACAGGTCCTCTGAAATGAAAACGCCAAGGGATTTAAAGTTGCTGACCCTCTCCACCTCTGATCCTCTGATGAGGTCTGGCTCATGGACCTCTGGTTTACTTCTCTTGAAGTCAATAATCAGCTCCTTGGTCTTGTTGAAGTTGAGTAAGAGGTAGTTGTGATACCATTAAGCCAGATTTTCAATCTCCCTCCTTTACACTGACTTGTCACCACCTTTTGGTTTTGGCCTACGACAGCGGTCTTTTTAGTGGAGAAAGGGATGAAGAGGCAAAGGGCTTAAGGAGGATACAGCTGAAGCACAGTTCTAATTGGGAGAGTGATGAAAATCAGAAATGAGAACCCAGTCAATTAAAAATTGCTTTCTTTCAGAAATGGCACAAAACTAATCCAAAACTCTACCAATCAATGAGAAAAAATGAATGAAAGTTTCAGCTGCAGCTTTGAGAGATTCTGCTGATGCCAGATTGAAAAGAGTGAAACAAAGGTACAGAATGCCAAACTCACCTAGCTGGATTAGACCATAAGACATGGAAGTAGAATTAGGTCATTTGGACTATCGAGTCTGCTCTGCCATTCAATCATGGCTGATCCTTTACTCCCCTCCTCAGCCCCACTTCTTGGACTTCCCCCTGTAACCTTTGATGCCATGTCCAATCAAGAACCTATCAAGCTCTGCCTTAGATACATCGAATGACCTGGTCTCCACTGCTGCCTGTGGTAACAAATTCCACAAATTCACTACCCTCTGGCTAAAGAAATTTCTCTACATCTTTGTTCTAAATGGACACCGCTCTATCGTGAGGCTGTGCCCTCTTGTCATAGACTCCCCCACCATGGAAAACATTGACACTTACTCTGTCTAGGCCTTTCAACATTTGAAAGGTTTCAATGAGATCCCCCCCTCATCCTTCTGAATTCCAGTGAGTACAGTCCCAGAGCTATCAAATGTTCCTAGTATGATAACCCTTTCATTCCTGGAATCATCCTTGATAACCTCCTCTGAACCCACTCAATGCTAGCACATCTTTGCTTCAATGAGGAGCCCAAAACTGTTCACAATACTCATGGTGAGGCCTCACCAGTGCCTTATAAAGCCCCAGCATCACATCCCTGCTCTTGGTTTCTGGACCTCTTGAAATGAATGCTAACATGGCATTTGCCTTCCTCACCACTGACTCTACTTGCAAGTTAACCTTTAGGATGTTCTGCACAAGGACTTCCAAGTCCCTCTGCATCTCAGATTTTTGGATTTTCTCCACATTTAGAAAATAGTCTGCACATTTATTTCTACTACCAAAGTGCATGACTGTGCATTTTCCGGCAATGTATTTCATTTGCCACTCTTTTGACCATTCTCCTAATCTGTCTAAGTCCTTCTGCATCCTACCTGTTTCCTCAACACTACCTGCCCCTCCACCAATCTTTGTATCATCTGCAAACTTGGCAACAAAGCCATGTTTTCTATCATCTAGATAATTGATATACAGCATAAAAAGAAGTGGTTCCAACATCGGCGCTTGCAGAACACCACTAGTCACTGGCAGCCAACCAGAAAAGGATGCTTTTATTCCCACTCACTGCCTCCTGCCAATCAGTCAGTGCTCTAACTATACCAATAACTTTTCTGTAATACTATGGACTCTTAACTTGGTGAACAGCCTCATGTGTGGCACCTTGTCAAAGGCCTTCTGAAAGTCCAAATATACAACATCTACTGCTTCACCTTTATCTATCCTATGTGTACTCCACTCAAAGATTTGGTGATGTCTTTGCAGAATATCTCCATTCAACACCTCTACTCTCTGAGTAGGCTGAAGAGAGCTGGACTACGCACATCTATACTCATGTCCTTCTACGGACGTGCACTAGAGAACATTCCGCCATGCTGCATCACTGCATGGGACGGGAAGGCTCTACAGCGGGTTGCCCGATGCATCACCAGCACCAGTCTAGCCATTATCAAGGACATATATAGAGAAACGTGCCAGAAGAGTGGCCAGTAACATTATGAGGGATCCCATTCATCTTGCTCATGGACTGTTTGTGCTAGTCCCATAAGGAAGGAGGCCGTGATACCAAGCAGTAAAGCTGATCACACCTCCACCCACTAACCCACCACTCTATGCACCCAATCACCATTACCTTATCAGTTCCTGTCAGAGGTACCTTGTACAAAATGCTGGAGGAACTCAACAGGTCAGACAGTGTAAAAGGACAAACTGCCGACATTTCGGGCTGAGACCTTTCATCAAGATTCCTGGCCCGAAACGTTGACTGTTTCCATAGATGCTGTCTGACCTGCTGAGATCCTCCAGCATTTTGTGTGTGTTGATCTGGATTTCTGGCATCTGCAGAATCTCTTGCATTTAAGAGTCATCTTATGTACAGATCCTCCTGTGTCTCGCGTCACTTTATGGGCATATAATGAATCTATATATGTAAGCTATCTTACTTATTTATATTTATTATATTTTATATTATTGTGTTCATTAAATTATTGTGCTGCATCAGATCTGAAGTAACTATTATTTTGTTCTCTTTCACACTTGTGTACTGGAAATGACATTAAGCCAATTTGAATCATGAATCTTGAATTCTGTTTGCAAAGGAGACCCTCAGCTACTCCCTGTATTCTTTCCACTCTGACCTCTGTCTTTAGCCTCCTACATTGCTCTAGTGATGCCCAAGGTATATTTGAGGAACAGTAGCTCCTTATGTTCCCTCTGGGAACATTACACCCTCAGGACCTAATATAGAATTTAACAGTATCAAGTTATGTGCATCTGTGGAGACAGAGTGATGGGTGACAGTTTTGTTTGAGACCCCTGGATCAATACTCCAACGCAATGTAGATGAGCAACTGTTGCAAGTTTGGCATTTCTATGTTTGCACTGAAATTCTGAAATTACTAACTAAAGTTAAAAAAAATTAGTACTATCATAAACACAAGAGATTCAGCAGATGCTGGAAACTGAGAGTAACACACGTACAAAATGTCTGAGGAACACAGCAGGTCAGGCAGCATCTATGGAAAGCAATAAGCAGTCAAGGTTTCAGGCTGAGGCACTTCATCAGGACTGGAAAGGACTTACTTTCTTACTTAAACCTCTTACTACTGAAGGCAGCTCACCAGAATCCTCTGTCCGGTGCCAAAGGTGGATTGACCTTGTGTCTTCCACAAGGAAAAATCCAGTAGGATTTCTCGGTAGCCAACTAATTTAACTCCAATCCCCATTCCCATTCTGACGTGTCAGTCCATGGCCTCCTCTACTGCCACGATGAGGCTACCCTCAGGTTGGAGAAGCAATACCTTATATTCTGCCTGGGTAGACTTCAACCTGATGGCACGAGCTTCAATTTCTCTAACTTTTCTCTACCTCAAACTTTGATTCCCCGTTCCCAATCCCCATTCTGGCTCCCTTCTTTCCTCTTCCTGTCATCCCCCTTTTCTGCCCCTCCTCCTTCCCCTTTTCAAGCTTTTCTCTTTCTTACACATCACCTCCCAGCTTCTTACTTTAAACCGAACACCCACCCCCCAGCACCTGGATTCACCTATCACCTTCTAGTTTGTACTCCTTCCCCCACCTTTTTATTCTGGCTTCCTTCCCTTCCTTTTCCAGCCTTGATGAAGGGGCTCACCCCAAGATGTCGACTGCTTTCATTTCCAGAGGTGCTGCCCAATCCGCTGAGTTCCTCCAGCAATTTTGTAAATGTTAATTTGATTTCCTAATTTAGTTTCAATATGGTTTGTAACAGAAAGTCCCACTTTCAGGTTGGAAACCCCCTAAACTCCCCTTATAATTAGCAACGATAGTTGGCATCCACAGATTGTTAGAAGCAGATTAATGCAGCATTTGCTTGCCAAATTTAGGATGAAATTGAGATATAATCAGTATAAGCTGTTTATAAATCCCATATCTTTGGCTTGGTCGAATAAGACAGTAATCAGAATCATTGCTGTCATCTCTGGCAACTCAAATTTAAATCCAGATTAAGTAGGCTGGTGAACACATCCTTTCTCCTATGGCTAGGAACTGTTACAAACCACTAGAGGACCCTGACGATACATTAGGGAACAGCATAAAGTTATGGCACTTCACTTAGCAATGTCATTTCTGACAAGCCTGAGACTGTCAGTGGGAATCACTAAAGCCATCAATTGGAATAAGATTGATTGAAAAGAGAAATCATCATTGAAGTTCAGCTTGAGGTTTACTATTAAGAGCCATGCAGGTGAATCCATTGTCACTGATGATACTTTCCTTAGCCTTTCACAGGATGTGGAGGACGTTGACATTTATTGTCCATCCTTCTGAAAGGGATTCCTTCAATAAAAAAATAATTTTGGCAAAAGAAGCAAAAACTGGCTATTCAGCCACTGATGCCTGTTGTGGCATTTGATATTGTGGCCAATCTTTTACCTCAGAAATCACTTTCCCTAACAAATTCTATATTCCATGTCTCATTTAGTATATTAATCCCTATCCTGAAGACACTCTATTATAATTACAATGGCTTTACCTAGGGAAGAGAATATGAAAAAGTAATGACGCTCTGAGTGAAGGAATTTCTTCTCAACTCTATCCTGAATGGGTGACTTGATACTTTTTGGGCTATGAATCCTGGTTCTAGACACCTTTTACTAGTCTGTTTATTATGTGTCATGTCGCATGACATGGGCCTATCCATGAGCATGACTGTTTTGGCAATTTTTTCTACAGAAGTGGTTTGCCATTGTTTTCTTTTGGGCAGTGTTTTTACAAGATGAGTGACCCCAGCCATTATCAATACACTTCAGAGATTGTCTGCCTGGCATCAGTGGTGGCATAACCAAGGCTTGTGATATGCACCAGCTGCTCGTACAACCATCCACCATCTACATCCATGGCTACATGTGACCCTGATCAAGGTTGGGGGGTGAAGAGGCTAATCAGGTGCTTAACCTCACCCAAGGGTGACCTGCAGGCTAGCAGAGGAAAGGAGTACATTATATCTCCTTTGGTAGAGACGTATCTCCACCATGCCACCCTACCCCTGACTAGAGAAATATCATAAACACAAAAAATTCTGCAGGTGCTGCAAACCCAGACCAATACGTAAAAAAACCAGTGGGTCCGGCAGCATTAACCACGTATCCCTACATTCCTGCATTTACTTTGTCAAGCTTCATACGATCTTCAAATATTTCACCCAAAATCATTTTTCATTTTTCAAAACACAGGGAAGCATCGGCTCAGCCTAATCACAAATTTATCATGCTAAGATTCAATCTAGAGAATCCCAGTTCCACTCTCTCAATCTCAAATACATCCTTCCTGATGTGGAACAGAACCAGTCCGACACACAATACTCCAGGTCTGACCTCATGGAGGCCCAAAATAATCAATGCTTTCACCTATCACCTCTCTATCTCCAGTCTTCCCTCCTCTATCTGCCTATCACTCCAGCTCACATGGATCCACCTATCACATGCCAGAACTTGCCCTCCCTTTCACTTTTTTTATTAATATCAATCCTTCATCTTTCAGTCCAGGAAAAAAGTCCTGGTTCAAAATATCAGCAGTTCATTTCCCTCCACAGATGCTGTCTGACTTGCTAAGTTCTTCTAACATTTTGCTCATTGCCTCATTTGAGGGGTCAGGCAAAAGTCAGCCACAGTAGTGGGTCTGGAGTCACATATAGATCTGAGATATGATTACTAGTGGAATTCCTTGCTTGAAGGACATGAGAGAACCAGGCAGATTTGCATCAACCTGATAGCTTCGTGCTCATCGTTACTGGATCTTTTTACTTCCATATTTATTTAGTTGAACTTAAATTCACAAACTTAGGTTTCTGTTTCAATATTCTAGTCCTTTGTATACGAGCATTATCATAACCATTGTGTGATAAATAACTACGATTATTCCCTACTAGCTTGAGATTTACGGTACTGTGCAAAGATCTTAAGCACACATATATAGCTCAGGTGCCTAAGACTTTTGCACAGTACTATATATAACATATAACCATAAAACCATATAACCATATAACAATTACAGCACGGAAACAGGCCATCTCGGCCATTCTAGTCCATGCCGACGCTTACACTCACCTAGTCCCACTGGCCCGCACTTAGCCCATAACCCTCCATTCCTTTCCTGTCCATATACCTATCCAATTATACTTTAAATGACAATACCGAACCTACCTCTACCACTTCTACTGGAAGCTCGTTCCACACAGCTACCACTCTCTGAGTAAAGAAATTCCCCCTCGTGTTACCCTTAAACTTTTAACATATAGAACATATATAGAACATATAGAATAGTACAGCACATTACAGGCCCTTCGGCCCACAATGTTGTGCCGACCCTCAAAACCTGCTTCCCATATAAACCCCCACCTTAAATTCCTCCATATACATGTCTAGTAGTCTCTTAAATTTCACTAGTGTATCTGCCTCTACCACTGACTCAGGCAGTGCATTCCACGCACCAACCACTCTCTGAGTGAAAAATCTTCCTCTAATATCCCCCTTGAACTTCCCTCCCCTTACCTTAAAGCCATGTCCTCTTGTACTGAGCAGTGGTGCCCTGGGGAAGAGGCACTGGCTGTCCACGCTGTCTATTCCTCTTAATATCTTGTACACCTCTATCATGTCTCCTCTCATCCTCCTTCTCTCCAAAGAGTAAAGCCCTAGCTCCCTTAATCTCTGATCATAATCCATACTCTCTAAACCAGGCAGCGTCCTGGTAGATCTCCTCTGTACACTTTCCAATGCTTCCACATCCTTCCTACAGTGAGGCAACCAGAACTGGACACAGTACTCCAAGTGTGGCCTAACTAGAGTTTTATAGAGCTGCATCATTACATCGCATCTCTTAAACTCTATCCCTCGAATTATGAAAGCTAACACCCCATAAGCTTTCTTAACTACCCTATCTACCTGTGAGGCAACTTTCAGGGATCTGTGGACATGTACCCTCAGATCCTTCTGCTCCTCCAAACTACCAAGTATCCTGCCATTTACTTTGTACTCTGCCTTGGAGTTTGACCTTCCAAAGTGTACCACCTCACACTTCTCCGGGTTGAACTCCATCTGCCACTTCTCAGCCTGCTTCTGCATCCTATCAATGTCTCTCTGCAATCTTCGACAATCCTCTGCACTATCTATAACACCACCAACTTTTGTGTCGTCTGCAAACTTGCCAACCCACCCTTCTACCCCCACATCCAAGTCGTTAATAAAAATCACTAAAAGTAGAGGTCCCAGAACAGATCCTTGTGGAACACCACTAGTCACAACCCTCCAATCTGAATGTACTCCCTCCACCACAGCCCTCTGCCTTCTGCAGGCAAGCCAATTCTGAATCCACCTGGCCAAACTTCCCTGGATCCCATGCCTTCTGACTTTCTGAATAAGCCTACCGTGTGGAACCTTGTCAAATGCCTTACTAAAATCCATGTAGATCACATCCACTACACTACCCTCATCTATATTCCTGGTCACCTCCTCAAAGAACTCTATCAGGCTTGTTAGGCACGATCTGCCCTTCACAAAGCCATGCTGACTGTCCCTGATCAGACCATAATTCTCTAAATGCCCATAGATCCTATCTCTAAGAATCTTTTCCAACAGCTTTCCCACCACAGACGTGAGGCTCACTGGTCTGTAATTACCTGGACTATCCCTACTACCTTTTTTGAACAAGGGGACAACATTCGCCTCCCTCCAATCCTCTGGTACCATTCTCGTGGACAACGAGGACATAAAGATTCTAGCCAGAGGTTCAGCAATCTCTTCCCTTGCCTCGTGGAGCAGCCTGGGGAATATTCCATCAGGCTCCGGGGACTTATCCATCCTAATGTATTTTAACAACTCCAACACCGCCTCTCCCTTAATATCAACATGCTCCAGAACATCAACCTCACTCATATTGTCCTCACCGTCATCAAGTTCCCTCTCAGTGGTGAATACCGAAGAGAAGTATTCATTGAGGACCTCGCTCACTTCCACAGCCTCCAGGCACATCTTCCCACTTTTATCTCTAATCGGTCCTACCTTCACTTCTGTCATCCTTTTGTTCTTCACATAGTTGAAGAATGCCTTGGGGTTTTCCTTTACCCTACTCGCCAAGGCCTTCTCATGCCCCCTTCTTGTTCTTCTCAGCCCCTTCTTAAGCTCTTTACTTGCTACCCTATATTCCTCAATAGACCCATCTTATCCTTGCTTCCTAAACCTCATGTATGCTGCCTTCTTCCACCTGACTAGATTTTCCACTTCACTTGTCACCCATGGTTCTTTCACCCTACCATTCTTTATCTTCCTCACCAGGACAAATTTATCCCTAACATCCTGCAAGAGATACTTAAACATCGACCACATGTCCATAGTACATTTCCCTGCAAAAACATCATCCCAGTTCACACCTGCAAGTTCTAGCCTTATAGCCTCATAATTTGCCTTTCCACAATTAAAAATTTTCCTGTCCTCTCTGATTCTATCCTTTTCCATGATAATGCTAAAGGTCAGGGAGTGGTGATCACTGTCCCCCAGATGCTCACCCACTGACAGATCTGTGACCTGACCCGGTTCGTTACCTAATACTAGATCTAGTATGGCATTCCCCCTAGTCGGCCTGTCAACATACTGTGACAGGAATCCATCCTGGACACACTTAACAAACTCTGCCCCTTCTAAACCCTCGGAACTAATCAAGTGCCAATCAATATTAGGGAAGTTAAAGTCACCCATGATAACAACCCTGTTATTTTTGCACCTTTCCAAAATCTGCCTCCCAATCTGCTCCTCGGTATCCCTGCTGCTACCAGGGGGTCTATAGAATACCCCCAGTAGAGTAACTGCTCCCTTCCTGTTCCTGACTTCCACCCATACTGACTGAAAAGAGGATCCTGCTACATTACCCACCCTTTCTGCAGCTGTAATAGTATCCCTGACCAGTAATGCCACCCCTTCTCCCCTTTCCCCCCCTCTCTATCCCTTTTAAAGCACTGAAATCCAGGAATATTGAGAGTCCATTCCTGCCCTGGTGCCAGCCAAGTCTCCGTAATGGCCACTACATCATAATTCCATGTATGTATCCAAGCTCTCAGTTCATCACCTTTGTTCCTGATGCTTCTTGCATTGAAGTACACGCACTTTAGCCCTTCTGCATTACTACCTTTATACCTGTAAAGGGGATTTCTTCTTTTTCTTTGTTACTGTGTATGTAATCAAAATGGCTTCTTTGTTTTGTTAAAAGTAGGAATGCTTCTTTGTTGTGAGAGAGTGCTGGAAGCTTGTTTGGGTTAAAATTTACTGATAACGAGAATTGTATTCCTTTGTAAACCAATTGGGATTAATGTTGTTCTTTCTTCTGAGTCTGTAAGCTATTGTTGGCGGGCTTTTGGGGAGATTGGCGCGAGGGGTTGAGAGAGAGAGGACGCGATGCTATAAACTGGGCTAGGAACGGACCCCAAGCAGGGGTCCAAGGCCACGAGGTACCCCGAGGAGAGGAGACGACGATAGATGTGCTTGGTTGACCACTTCGGGTGGTCCTGAGCTGCGAGTCGAGGAGTTCGGAGGGGATCGAATGGTGGCCAGAAGACTTCAGTAATTGAGTTCCAATGGTTGTGCACGAAGTGGTTTGGACTTTGATAAGTTGGTGCCTTTTCTTTATTTTCTTTTCCTTCATATATACTGTATCATTATTAATCACTTAGTTATAGTAATCTTTATAAATTGTACTCATTTAATCGCATAAGGTGTACTGTCTGTTTTTGGGCGAGGCGGGGACATCACACAGCATCCACACCAGCTGATTACCCAGTTTGGCGGGGCCGAAGGCTGCTCCCCCTAGACGAGAACGAGCTGAGCAAGCCTGAGGTGACCCAGGGGGTTACATACCTTTTATTCTGCCTCTCTATCCTCAAAGCCTCTCTATATGTTAGATCTGGCTTTACTCCATGCACTTCTTTCACTGCTCTATCATTCCGGGTCCCATTCCCCTTGCAAATTAGTTTAAACCCTCCCAAACCATGCTAGCTAACCTACCAGCAAGGATATTGCTTCCCCTCGAGTTCAGGTGCAACCCATCCAATCTGTACAGGTCCCACCTTCCCCAGAAGAGATCCCAATGGTTCAAAAATCTAAAACCTCCCCCCTGCACCAACTCCTCAGCCACGCTTTCAACTGCCATCTCCTCCAATTCTTACCGTCACTATCACGTAGTACTGGCAGCAATCCTGAGAACGCCACCCTTGAGGTCCTGTTCTTCAGCCTTCTGCCTAGTTCCCGAAACTCACACTTCAGAACCTCATCCCTCTTCCTGCCTATGTCATTGGTCCCAACATGTATCACGACTTCTGGTTGCTTTCCCTCTCGTACCAGGATGTCATGCACCCAGTCAGAGACATCCCGAACCCTGGCACCCGGGAGGCAACAAACCATGCGGGTTTCCTTCTCACGTCCACAAAATCTTTTGCCCTCTCTCTCAAATCATGTCCTCTTGTTTGAATCTCCCCCACTCTCAATGGAAAAAGCCTATTCATGTCAACTCGATCTATCCCCCTCATAATTTTAAATACCTCTATCAAGTCCCCCCTCAACCTTCTATGCTCCAAAGAATAAAGACCTAACTTGTTCAACCTTTCCCTGTAACTTAGGTGCTGAAACCCAGGTAACATTCTAGTAAATCTTCTCTGTACTCCCTCTATTTTGTTGATATCTTTCTTATAATTCGGTGACCAGAACTGTACACAATACTCCAAATTCGGCCTTACCAATGCCTTGTACAATTATTTTGTACTGTAGTAATTTTATGTATTGCACTGTACAGCTGTTGCTGCAAAATAAAACAAATTTCTTGACATATGTGAGCGATGATAAACCTGATTCTGATATGGGTCTCTATTGTGGACTGAGAGTGGGAGAAGGAATCATGGTTGGGAAAAGGGGAAAGGAGAGGGGAGGGAGTGGGAAGCACCAGGGAGACATTCTGTAATGATCAATAAACCAATTGTTAGCAATCAAATGACTTTGCCTGGCATCTCAGGGCTGGGTGTGTCTGCACCTAAGCCGCCCGCTGCTCCTGGCATTGTTTCTCTTCCACCTGTCCAATACTCCTCCATGGTTCTCCACCTTTGCCATTGCCAGTATTCTTTGCTCTCGCCAAATTTGTGTGGTGAACTACATATACCTGTCTGGACTGCTCCTGTGGCTCCTCCCACAGACCCCTGCTGACTGCTCCTGTGGCTCCTCCCACAGACCCCTGTATAAAGGCGATTGAGGCCTGAGCCCGGCCTCATTCTCCAGGATGTAGTGTTGTTCATTCTTCCAGTCATTAAAAGCCGATATCTCGCTTCTTACGTCTCAGAGTGAGATATTGATGGTGCATCAATTTGTAAACTTGCTCTCCGCTCTACATGGACAAATACGGTACCGTGTAAAGTTTCAGGCACCATAGCGATATGTATGTGCCCAAGACTTTTGCACTGTATTGCATTTGTGGAAGTTAAAACATTCCTAGAGTGGTCATTTTCACATCTGAACTCTGGTGCGATGACATTTAAAGATATTTTTGCTGAAATTAGAGGTGCAAAGGGACTTGGGCGTCCTTGGGCAGGATTTATTTAAAGGGTAACTTGTAGGTTAAGTCAGGGGTAAGGAAGGCAAACACAATGATAGCATTCATTTTGGGAGTATAAGAGCAAGGATCTGATGCTTAGACTTTATAAGGCACTAGTCAGACTGCGCTTGGAGTATTGTGAGCAGTTTTGGGTCACTTATTTAAGAAAAGATGTGCTGGCATTGGAGAGGTCCAGAGGAGGTTCATGAAAATGATCCTGTGAATGAAAGGGTTAATATATGAGATGCCCTTGATAGCTCTGGGCTTGTACTTGCTGGAGATTAGAAGAGTGGTGGGGGAGGGTGTCATTGAAGCATATTGAATATTGAAAGACCTAGACAAAGTGGAAGTGGAGAGGATGTATCCTGTGGTGGGGGAGTCTAGGAACCAGAGGTCACAGTTTCAGAATTGAGGGATGTCTGTTTAGAATAGAAATGAGAAGGACTTCCTTTAGCCAGAGGGTGGTGAATCTGTGGAATTCATTGCCAAGGATGGCTGTGGCCAAGTCATTGTGTATATTTTAAGCAGAGGTTGATAGATTCTTATCAGTCAGAGCACCAAAGATTACGGGGAGGAGGCAGGAGAATGGGGTTGAGAGGGACAATATATCAGCCATGATGAAATGGCAGAACAGACTCAATGGGCCAAGTGGCCTAACTCTGCTCCCATGTCTTATGGTCTTCTGGAAATTAGAGATATGATCTCCTCTATTTTAACCATAGTTGTTTTTTAACACTAGTAACATTGGAAGAATGCTCTGACTGAAAGAAGCTGCAGAGGGTCGTAAATTTAGTCGGCTCCATCTTGGGCACTAGCCTACAACATTCTCAGGACATCTTCAAGGAGCAGTGTCTCAGAAAGGCAGCGTCCATTATCAAGGACCCCCAGCACCCAGGGCATGCCCTTTTCTCACTGTTACCATCAGGTAGGAGGTACAGAAGCCTGAAGGCACACACTCAGCGATTCAGGAACACTTTCTTCCCCTCTACCATCCGAATCCTAAATGGACATTGAACCCGTGAACACTACCTCACTTTTTAATATATATTATTTCTGTTTTTGCATGATTTTTAATCTATTCAATATACATATTTATTTATTTATTTATTCTACATATGTATTGCATTGAACTGCTGTTACTAAGTTAACCCATTTCACAGCACATGCCGGTGATAATAAACCTGATTCTGATTCTGATGAAGGGTCTCTGTCTGAAATACCAACTGTTTGCTCTTTTCCATTGATACTGTCTGTCCTTCCGAGCTCCCCCAGCATTTTGTGTGCGTGTTGCTTGGACTTGCAGTATCTGCAGATTTTCTCAACATTGGAAGAAGTTTACTTCAATTTGCTATTGGAATTCATTATATACATATATTTAAGGATGGGATATGTGCATGTTTGTATTGTGACCCTATTTTCTCAAGCCATGTAATAGTTGCCCAGCCATTTGCATTAACTGCTTAGAGTCTCAACATGTTAACAGTGTACTAATCAACGAATAAATTTTAATGACTTAAAGTTGCTGTGATTCATTGAATAAAGAATCAGAATCGGAATCAGGTCTGTCACCACTGATATGTGTCCTGAAATTTGTTGTTTAGCTGCAGCAGTACAATGCAAAATAAAAATTAATAAACAAAGAGTGCAAAACGAGAGCAAAAAGTGAGGTAGTGTTCATGTGTTCATGGTCCATTCAGAAATCAGATGGCGGAGGGGAAGAAGCTGTTCCTAAAACATTGATTCTACATCTTCAGGCTCCCGTGCTTCCTCCCCGATGGTAGCAATGTGAAGAGAGCACGTCCTGGGTGGTGGGGGTCCGTAATGATGGATGTTGCCTTCTTGAAGCATCAGTGATTGTAGATGTTCTCAATGGTGGGGAGGGTTGTACCAATGGTGGAGCTGGCTGAGCCTGCAACATTCTACAGCTTTTTCAATCTAGTACCAGACAGTGATGCAACCTGTCAGAAAGTTCTTCATGGCACATCTGTAGAAATTTGCTGGAATCTTTGGTGATATGCCAAATCTTCTTAAACTCTGAATAAAATGTCACCTTCTTCTAAAATGTGTGCCTCTTTTACATAAGATAAAATGTTCACAATTTCACTATGAAATTTCTATTAATGTTCATTATATTGTAGTTGGCTAGTCCAGTGAATAAAAGGCATCAATAAACATGATGAATAAAGTCAGGAGTTTAGTAATGTTATCACTTCAGTAGCTCACATTATATTGATGTTTTGTTTATTGATAAATCCCAGCTCAACTGTAAACCATTTACTCACCAATCTTTCATCCCACACCAATGCTCTCTGATATTTGAACCACTACCCACATGTAGATCTTTGGGAGTGGAATTGAACTAGCTGTTATTGATTGGAGAATTAAAAATGAGGACAGATACTATTAGTGGGCATGTGATTTTGATCAGGATCAGAATCAGGTTTATTATCACCGGCATATGTTATGAAATTTGTTAACTTAGCAGCAGCAGTACAAGGCAATACATGATAATATAGAAAAGGCAAATCAATTATAGTAAGTAAATATATGTATATTAAATAGTTAAATTAAAAATAATGCAAAAAACAGAATTAATATATAAAAAAGTGAGTTAGTGTTCATGGGTTCAATATCCATTTAGAAATTGGATGGCAGAGGGGAAGAAGCTGTTCCTGAGTCACTGAGTGTGTGCCTTTAGGCTTCTGTTCCTCCTTTCCGATGGTAACAATGAGAAGAGGGTCATTTCTAACAGATGATGGGGTCCTCAATAATGGACGCCACCTTTCTGAAGCACTGATCCCTGAAGGTGTCTTGGATACTATGGAGGCTAATACCCATGATGGAGCCGACTAATTTTACCGCTCTCTGTAGCTTCTGTTGATCCTGTGCAATTGCACCACCTCTCCCATACCAGATGGTGATGCAGCCAGTCAAAATGCTCTCCATGGTACATCTGTAGAAGTTTTCAAGTGTTTTAGATGACAAAACAAATCTCCTCAAATTCCGAATGAAATATAATCAGTGTCTGGCCTTCTTTCTAGCTGCAATGATATGTTGGGACCAGGTTAGATCCACAGAGGTCCTGACAGCCAGGAACTTGAAATTGCTCACTCTCTCCACTTCTGATCCCTCTATGAGGATTGGTTCATATTGATATTCATATTTAGATGCTGCAGACATGAACTTTAATGGTGCATCACATTGGTATCCTCATTGGGAAGGTCTGACGATGTCTCCATCTATTGTTGAGATATTACAATACTCAGGAGGTGGTATGAAGATGTGTCTCTACATTAGCCTGCAGGTTACCCTTGAGGAAGGTACAGCATCTACTTAGCCTCCTTGATCAGAGTCACATGAGAGAAAGTGGTGGATGGCCGTATGAGTAGCCGGTGCATATCAAAAGTCCTAGTTATGTGACCACTGACCCAGCAATCTCTGTAGAGCTTTGAAAATGGCTGAGGTCACCCATCTTGTAATTACACTGCCTAGAAGAAGGCAATGGCAATCCACTTCTGCAGAAAAATTTGCCAAGAACAATCATGGTCATGGAAAGACCATGATTGCTGACATCATAAAACATGGCACCTATTGATGGTGATAATCACACTACAAAGCTGCACGTCACCTTTAGCTGACAATACAGTGAGAGATCACTCTAAGCAGCCTAGGGGGAAGCACTAAAGTAAAAACAGGATTAAGTGAAAGAGCAAAAATGGTAGCTAATTGGTTTTGATATGACAAATGTGAAGATCTATAAAGGATTAATGGGAGACTTACAAATTGGTGAAAACTAGATGCAGAGTCATTGATGTGGACTTAGGTGTCCATGTACATTGGTTTCTAAAATTTCAGAGACAGTACAAGAAATAGGCAAGAGGGTTAGTGGAGCGATGGCCTTTGAATCCAGAGAACTAGAAGATAGAGAGTTAGAAATTCTATTGTGGTATTACAAAGTCCTGGTTAGAACACACCTGAGGAACTGTGAGCAGGTTGTCAAGGAAGGACAAATTGACCTTTGAGGGAAATTCAGGGTAGATTTCCTGTATAATATGTGGATCTTGAGGTTAAGTTATGACCAGAGGCTACAAAATCTATGGTTCATTTCACTGCAGCTAAGAGAGTTCATTAATCTCATGAAAGTTTCACAACAGTTGGAGGACTGATAGGGTGGACAGAGAGAACCTGTTTTCACATATTGGGGGGCATGTTGTGGTCTAAAGCTAAGAGCCAAGCTTTCCAGGGCCTCCTAGTGGTTAGCACAACTGCTTTACACTGTCAGTAATCACTGACTGGGGTTCGATCCTCACCTCTGATTATAAGGAGCTTGTATGTTCTCCCCATGACTGCATGGGATTCCTCCAGGTGCTCCAGTTTCCCTTCATGTACCAAAAGATGTACGGTTAGGGTTAGTGAGTTGTGGGCATGCTATGTTAGTGCTGGAAATGTGGTGACCCCTCCCCCACCAGAACATTGCAAACAATGACGATGATGCATTTCACTGTATGTTTCGATGTACATGTAACAAATCAAGGTAATTTTTATAATCTTTCTTTTTTCCTGGAGTAAGTTCGGGAATCACTTCCACAGAGCAACAAATACTAGAAGTTTGGAATATTCTTCTGGAATATGAGGAGCTTGGAATATCCTTATGTAAACAGGGAATGGACACAGGATCAATTTTAATTTAGACCTGACATTGATAGATTTATGTTGATCAAGTGGGTGTGGGAAATGGAATTAGATCAAAGGTCAATTATGATCTCTAAGAGTGGTGAGGACTCTTGAGGCTTCAAGTTTCCAAGCCTGTCCCTACCTACCTCCGCAAATGTTGGTGAAAATCTAGAAGGAATGATAGCTTTGTGCCATTCTGACTTCCATTATGGTAGTTCAGCACAAACTTTGTTTAAAATAAAGACAGAAAATGTTGGAAATAGTCGGGGCAGGCAGCAGCTGTGGAAAGTGAACCAATTCATACTTCGAGTCAGTTTGTTTATGGGAACCTTATCTTTCCACAGATGCCGCCTGGCTTACTAGGTCCTGCGTAAAGGTCAATGCCTTACAGTACTAGTGATACAGGTTCAATTCTTGCCACTGTCTGTAAGGAGTTTGTACGCTCTCCTCGTAACTGTGTCGGTTACCTCCCACAGTCCAAAAACATACCATTTGGTCATCGTAAATTGTCCCATGTTTAGGCTAGGGTTAAATCGAGGATAGCTGGGCGTGCTCGGACAGCTGGAAGGGCCTACTTCATGCTGTATCTCAATAAATAAATAAACAAACAAACAAATAAATAAGTAGGAAACCTAAGAGCTACTAATTAAATAAATTGGAAGTTTTTTTTGTAATTCATTGAAAGTAATGACTAAATTGCTGGACTATCAAAAAGCCTTCTTAAATCACCAAGGGAGGGAAACCTGCTATTCTTACCCATGAAACAATGGTGCTGTCACTGGGTCCTAATGCTCACAGAAATGGTGAGCAAAGCATTCAATGGAAGGGCATGAAGGCAAGGAATAAATATTTACATATTGAGGATTTTAATATAAATCCTCTCGGTAGCACTAACTGGATATATACAAATTTAACATGCCTGAAAGCATTTTATGGACAATAAAGCACATTTTTGAAGTCACGCCAGATCTGTAAAGTTGTAACAACAGTATTTATTTGTGCAAAATTAAAAACTTATACACGTCCAGCAGCTGTCTCCAATCCTCATGCTCCCCTACTCCTACATTTGCATCTATTTTTTGACTGTCTCCATCCGTCTGCCTCTCTCTCCCAATTCCACCCCCTCCCCTCCTCTTCCTCTACCTGACTCACCTTGTCCATCAACTTTCACTCCTCCTCAGTCTCAACACTCAGCCCCTCCATTATATTCTGACCATATCCCCTCTCCTCTCTCAGTGCCGACAGAGGGTTCCAAACTAAAACATAGTCAGTTCTTTTCCTCCCATACTGGTCCAAGCATCCAAAGTCTCTGTGTCCCCATAGAACCTTCTGAATTTGAGATATCAGGCTCAGATTCATTTATTTATCACATGTACATGGAGACATACTGTGAAATGTGTCGTTTGCGTTAACAAGCAACACAAGCCTCATCACACTTGCTCTGATATGGAGAGGGGAGACTGCCTTTTGATCACTGGGGGATCACTCTGCTATGGAGAGGGGAGACTGCCTTTTGATCACTGGTGAGATCACTCTGCTACGGAGAGGGGAGACTGCCTTTTGACCACTGGGGGATCACTCTGCTATGGAGAGGGGAGACTGCCTTTTGATCACTGGTGGGATCACTCTGCTACGGAGAGGGGAGACTGCCTTTTGACCACTGGGGGATCACTCTGCTATGGAGAGGGGAGACTGCCTTTTGATCACTGGGGGATCACTCTGCTATGGAGAGGGGAGACTGCCTTTTGATCACTGGGGGATCACTCTGCTATGGAGAGGGGAGACTGCCTTTTGATCACTGGTGGGATCACTCTGCTACGGAGAGGGGAGACTGCCTTTTGATCACTGGGGGATCACTCTGCTATGGAGAGGGGAGACTGCCTTTTGATCGCTGGTGGGATCACTCTGCTATGGAGAGGGGAGACTGCCTTTTGATCACTGGGGGATCATTCTGCTATGGAGAGGGGAGACTGCCTTTTGATCGCTGGTGGGATCACTCTGCTATGGAGAGGGGAGACTGCCTTTTGATCGCTGGTGGGATCACTCTGCTATGGAGAGGGGAGACTGCCTTTTGATCACTGGTGGGATCACTCTGCTACAGAGAGGGGAGACTGCCTTTTGATCACTGGTGGGATCACTCTGCTACGGAGAGGGGAGACTGCCTTTTGATCACTGGTGGGATCACTCTGCTACGGAGAGGGGAGACTGCCTTTTGATCACTGGTGGGATCACTCTGCTACAGAGAGGGGAGACTGCCTTTTGATCACTGGGGTTCACTCTGCTAGTTGAGACAGCAAGGCCTGCCACTGTGCCTGGAGAATGTTACCCAGGTTTTCTCATTTTAGATATGGTCTTGGACTATAGACGTTTTTTTTCAATCTTATGATTTTTTTTTAATGTTTGCTGTTTTTCACCTAATTGTTCTTGTGCTTTTATGTGCAGGGCAGGGGGATCTGGTGGGTCGATGTGCCTGCTCCATTTTTGTTTGTTTTTTTTCTGTGTGGGGAGGTGGGATCTGGGGGTTGATGATTTTACTGCCGTTCTTTTCTTTCTTGTTTTCGTGGCTATCTGGAGAAGAAGAATTTCAGAGTTGTACAATTTGATAATAAATTAACCTTTGAACCTTCTTGCTTACAGTGTTCAGTAGAACAACACAAGCAACAACAAAGCAAAATAAAGCAATAGCTTAACAAATCCATTTTCTCACATACACACACGAACAATCAATTGGCCGCCAAACCCAGAACAGACCACCTCCAGGCCTCCAGCCTTCAGTCACTAGTCTGGCTTGCAGACGTTCAGACAACAGGCCTCCAACCTTCAGTCACTAGCCTGGCATGCAGACGTTCAGACAACAGGCCTCCAACCTTCAGTCACTAGCCTGGCTTGCAGATGTTCAGACAACAGGCCTCCAACCTTCAGTCACTAGCCTGGCTTGCAGACGTTCAGACAACAGGCCTCCAGCCTTCATTCACTAGCCTGGCTTGCAGACGTTCAGACAACAGGCCTCCAACCTTCAGTCACTAGCCTGACTTGCAGACGTTCAGACAACAGGCCTCCAACCTTCAGTCACTAGCCTGACTTGCAGACGTTCAGACAACAGGCTTCCAGCCTTCAGTCACTAGCCTGACTTGCAGACGTTCAGACAACAGGCCTCCAACCTTCAGTCACTAGCCTGACTTGCAGACGTTCAGACAACAGGCCTCCAACCTTCAGTCACTAGCCTGACTTGCAGACGTTCAGACAACAGGCCTCCAACCTTCAGTCACTAGCCTGACTTGCAGATGTTCAGACAACAGGCCTCCAACCTTCAGTCACTAGCCTGAGTTGCAGACGTTCAGACAACAGGCCTCCAACCTTCAGTCACTAGCCTGACTTGCAGATGTTCAGACAACAGGCCTCCAACCTTCAGCAATGCCGACTCAAGGCTTCTCCCATCAGACCTTCTGGACTTGCCAACTTTGGTCTTCAATCTTTGGTATCGACCCTCAGGACTCAGCGATCACGAACTCTGGACTTCAGTCTGTAGTCACAAGACAGGTTAAACCTCTCCCTAAAATAAGATTGAGATCAATAAGATTGAAAAGGTACAGAGAAAATTTACAGGGGTGGTCCTGGGTCTTGAGGACCTGAGTGATAGGGAAAGGTTGAATAGGTTAGGATTTTATTCCCTGGAGCCCATGAGAATGAGGGAGAATTGATAGAGGTATACAAATTATGAAGGGTAGAAATAGGGCAAATGCAAGCAGGGTTTTTCCACTGAGGTTAGGTGAGACTAGAAATAGAAGTCGAGTCGAGTTAAGAGTGAAATATTTAAGGGGGACATGAGGGAGAATTTCTTCACTCACAGGATGATTTGAGTGTGGAACAGCAGCCAGAAAGAGTGGTGAACGTGGGTTCGATTTCAACATGCAAGAGAAATTTGGATAGGTGTACGGATGGGAGGGAAATATAGGACTATGGCCCAGGTGCTGGTTGATAAGACTAGGCAGCTTAATAGTTCAGCACAGACTAGATGGGTTGAAGGGCCTATTTCTGTGCTGTAGTTCTCTATGTCTGTACAATACCCCAACAATGCATCCTGATTATATCAGTGTGATGTTTCCGCTTGCCACTACACCCTTCCATGCGCCTGACAATTTAATGCCAATTTAGTGCAGAACTGTAACACTTTTGAAAGCATGGAATATAGCCCACTAGGAAGCAGAGTAATGGTTTATTGAAATGTGTTGTTAGAATTTTTTTTACACAATTTCTAACATAGCTTTTACAGGTTGAGATAAAAGAGAGTCTTGCGAAGAAAGAGATTTTGGAAATGTTACAATGGAATTTTAATAATTTATGAAATAGCAGATGTTGCAGAGTTAATAAAATGCACACATCAATTAACTTATTTGGGCCTCGGGAAAATAATTCCTGATTCTATGGATTTTGTTTCCTAAATTTATTCTTGAATATACTTTACCTGGTGCGGCCCCCTGAGGTTCACATTGATAGCTGCTGTCACTGAATTTTTTTGTACAAGGACTTGTTCTATTGCAGGTATGACAAGACAACGTAGTAAATGTAATTCCACAGCGCTGATAGTAGGCACTTTGTTTCCTCCTGAATGAATCCTGATGTGTGTCTTCTTTTGTTGGTTTGTTTCACGATTATGTTGCACTGAACTGAATTTATTCTTTTTTTGAATAAAGTGCTGCTTGCAGACTTGAGTTAGTCTCAGATCCTGTGCCTGTTGGGGAGCTCTGTGGAATAGTGGGTGTTGGCACACATTTTTCTTGCCTAATCTACTTTAGACTGGGGGGAATACGATTTCCCCCCCTTCCCCTTTCCTGATAGGGTCACAGGCCCTTCAGCCCATCTGGTCTGTGTTGAATGATCAACACGCACAACCACGCTGGAGGAACTCAGCGGGTTAGGCAGCATCCGTGGAAACGAGCAGTCAATGTTTCGGGCCGAGACCCTTCGGCAAGACTGAAGAAGGAGGGGGCAGGGGCCCCATAAAGAAGGTGGGGGGAGGGTGGGAAGTAGAAGGCTGTTAGGCGCCAGGTGAAAAACCAATCAGAGGAAAGATCAAGGGGAAGCAGGGAGGGGATAGGCAGGAAAGGTGAAGAAGGAACGTAAGGGGAAAGCACTATGGGTAGTAGAAGAAGGCAGAATCATGAGAGAGGTGATAGGCAGCTGGAAGAGGAGGCAGAGTGAAAGTGGGATGGGGGAAGAAGGGGGAGGGAATTACTGGAAGTTGGAGAATTCGATGTTCATACCAAGGGGCTGGAGACTGCCCAGACGGTATATGAGGTGTTGCTCCTCCAACCTGAGTTTGGCCTCATCATGGCTGTAGAGGAGGCCATGTATGGACATACTCGAATGGGAATGTGAAGCAGAGTTGAAGTCAGTGGCAACAGGGAGATCCTGTCTGTTGTGGCGGACGGAGTGGAGGTGCTCGACAAAGTGGTCCCCCAATCTGCGTTGGGTCTCGCCGATGTAGTCTCGCTTCAGTCCTGATGAAGGGTCTCAGCCCGAAATGTTGACTGCTCGTTCCCACGGCTGCTGCCCGACCTGCTGAGTTCCTCCAGCTTGTTTGTACGTGTGGATTTGACCATAGCATCTGCGGTGTACTTTGTGTTTACCATGTTGAATAAGATGCCCATCTAAGCCAGTTGCACTTTTTCACATTTGACCCATGTTCCTCCAAACCTTTCCTGTTCATGTTTAAATGCTGCTTGGATTAGAGAATTATGAGGAAGGTTGAGTGGCAAGAGCTTTCTCTTTGGAACAATGATGAGAGCCAACTTGATGTAAGTGTTTCAGATCATGAGGGACATAGAAAGAGTGGCCAGTCAGAACCTTTTCCCCAGGGTGGCAATGGTTAAAGCCAGAGGGCAAACTTTTATTTTATCCAGCTGCCTGGAGCAAGGTGGCAGAGCTGGCGCCCTCCACCGGCAGCGGAGCGACACCGTGTCCAGGCTGGAGTTGGTGCTGCCCCCTAGTGTTTGCTTGACAGAAGATGAGCTATATTGTGGTCGACTGCAGATTTCTGCGGCATTCATGGCTTGGGTCTGGACTATTTTTATTTGCATGGCTGTATCTTAATGATATCCTGCTATCTTGTATATGCTACGTGTGTTTTGTGCTGTGTGTGAATGTTGGTATTATGTTTTGTACCTTGGCCCCAGAGTAATACTGTCTTCTTTGGCTGTATTCATGTGTAGTTAGTTAAAGTCTGTCCCGAGCCTCATAGGCTCCTCAGACCGGTGCTTATGTCGGTTTCTGTGGCGTGAAGCGACTGAGAATACGGAGCTCCCCCACCCCCTGGATAGGATGCCGGTCTATCGCAAGGTTAACCACCAGCATTTTGCCGGTACCCATTTTCAGCTGGGTGGACTGGAGCAATGTGTGGTTAAGTGCCTGGTTCAAGGACACATCATGCTGCCTCGGCTGGGGCTCGAACTCATGACCTTCAGATCGCTAGTCCAACGCCTTAACCACTTGTCCACGTGCCGCACATTCATGTATAATTGAATGATAATTAAACGAATTGAATCAAATTAATTTAATATTGTAACATGATCATTTTTAAAGCCTTTCACTATACTGCTGCTACTAAATACCAAATTTTACAACGTACTGTATATCAGTGATAATAGACCTGATTGTGATTCGGATTTTGAAAGTAAGTGGAATAAAGTTTAGGAGGAGATCAGAGGATTTTGTTTCACACGGAGTGTGGAAAGTGCCTGGAATATACTACCTGGGGTGGGGGTAGATGGTAATAAAATAAGCACACTTAAGAGACTCTTAGATAGACACATAGATGTAGGAACAATGGAGACTCTGTGGGATGGAAGAGTTAGATTGATCAAAGAACAGGGTTATATGAGTTGGCACAACATTGTGGGCTGAAGGGCCTGTACTTTGCTGTAATGCTCTGTGTTCTATATTTAATGGGAAGTGAATTAAAATAGGATTAAATATCAATTAAAAACAATATGCCTGCAGCTAATAAATGAAATAAGCCCAAATATCTAAAACGAACCCTCAAAAACTGAGCAAAACCCATCCCTTGTACTGTTCTATGTTCTAAATGTTGTTAATATACCTGTTAACTTTTGAATCTAGTGTGAAATCTAACTTTCTGATGTAACAGAAAAGTACACTGGTTATTTTGCTCCCTCGGATACAGTGTACTCCAAAGACCAGAGCACACGATCCATTGCAGTACTGTGCAAAAGTCTTCGGCACATGTATTTAGCTAAGGTGCCTAAGTTGTTCGCTCGGTACTGTATTTGTCAAGGAGGAGCAAAGTATGAGTTTGTAAACTTGGTGGGAGCAAAGGATGTTGGGAGTGGTGAGGGTGGAGTGCCACGGGGAGTGGAGTGGGGTAGGTGGTAGAGGAATGCCAGGGGTGTAAGGTGGTGTGGGTGCATACACGCAGAGCCCTGAGACACCAGGCAAGGACATTTGATTCCAAACAATTGGCTTGTTGATCATTATTAGAATGTCTCTCTGGTGCTTCCCGCTCCCTCCCCTCTCCATTCCCCTTTTCCCAACCACGATTCCTCTCTCCCTGCCCCCTTCTCACTCTCAGTCCACAATAGAGACCCATATCAGAATCAGGTTTATTATCACGCACGCGTCATGAAATTTGCTTTTATTTGCGGCAGCAGTACAGTGCAATACATAAAATTATTGTGCAAAAATCTTAGACACCCAGGCTGTGTATATGTGCCTAAGACATTTGCACAGTACTGTAGATGTCCCACACCTTCATGTTTAGGACAAAGTGATGTACCAGTTTGTGTAGGCAACCTAAGCGACCAAAGGCATTTGCTACCAATTAAGATGTTCATCCTTTTTCCGGTGTGTGATTCCAGTGTGTATGCTGGAGCTGCCTGCACATTACATGGGACTCAGATGATGACTTAACGCTTGTTTGGAGCAGGCCCTGCTACATCAGCTTTCATTTTTCTATCATCAATATGCCTATCTATAAATTTCTTAAATGTCCCGCATGGATCTGCCCCTACCACTATCCCTGGCAGAGTATTGCACACACTCACCACTCTCAGAATACAAAGAAACTACCTCTGACATCCCTATACTTCCCTTCAATCACCTTAACATTATGGCCCTTTCATACTAACCATTTCTGCTCTGGGGAAAAGGCTCCACACTCTATGCATGCCTCTTATAATGTTGTACACGTGCCTCTTAATAACTGGTACAATCTTTGAAAGGAAGACAGGCAACATGTTTGAATGAACCTGGCTGCACTCTCCACAATGTGGCTGAGGGGATTGATATACATTTTTTTGCATCCTCCCTCCCTATGACCAGGCAGGTGCGTGGACTTGTGGGGATAATAATAAATCAGACATGATGTAATGGCAGTGCAGACTCGATGGGCTGAATGGCCTAACTCTGTCCCTATGTCTTATGGTTTTATGGGACCATGACCACTTTGTTCGTTTTTTTTGTGCGGGAGGAGGGATTTGGGAGTTGATGTGCCTGTTCTGTTTATTTTTGTTTGCGGGGAGGTGGTGGGATTTGGGGTTTGATCATCGTGCTGACTTTCTTTACTTTCTTGATTTTGTGGCCACCCAGAGAACTGAAGAATTTTCATTTTCAATCTTTTTATTGATTTTCAAATAAAGAATATACAAATCAGAGGAGGAGTTTAGAACTGAAGAATTTTAGAATTGTATAATTTGATAATAAATGATCCTTTGAACATGCAGTGAGTGAGTTGTACTCCTTTCAATTCATTACACTGAAGTCATCGTTCTGAGCGAAGACTCCCCTTTGCAGGCCGGATGGTCGCTTTGCAGAGCACCTCGATTCAGTCCACAAGGCTGACTCTGAGCTCTCTGTTGCCTGACACTTAAACTCTTCATCCTGCCCACTCCGACCTTCTGAACTATTGTAATGAGGCAGAAGAGCGTTATTGTAAGAAGCAGCACCGCATATTTCATCTGATCATGTGACAGCCTTCTGGACTTATTCCTGAGGTTTACAGGGAAGAGAAAATCTGCAGATGCTGGAAATCCGAGCCATACACACAAAATGCTGGAGGAACTCAGCAGAACAGGCAGCATCTATGGAAAAAAGTGCAGTCGACACTTCGGCCCGAAATGTTGACCGTACTTTTTCCGTAGATGCTGCCTGGCCTGCTGAGTTCCTCCAGCAGTTTATGTGTGTTGCCTTGAGGTTTACAAGTTCAGTGATTTGTGTTGGAACGGGTCAGTCCTTCTGTGACGCACTTTTTCCTCCCTCCACTAGGACAACCTGACTTCAGATTCATTTATTTATCTTGTATATTGGAACATAGAGTGAAATACGTCATTTGAGTTAACGATCAACACAACCCCAGGATGTGCTGAGGAGACAGGGCAGACGGAAAGTGTGGCTACACATTTCCGCGCCAACATAACATGCCTATCATGTTCACAGAAAACACACACACAATCCTTTTACCCCAGGACAGGCCATCGTCAGGCGTCCAGCCTTCAGTGGACTCGCAGACACAGACTTTGGGCTTTCAATTTCCCAAATGGATTCACGGACTTGCAGACCCAAGGCTTAGGCTATCAGGCCTCAACTTCTGGACTCCCAAATGACCTTCAGCCTTCGATCGTCAGTATTGACCCAGGGAGTCGCCAATGTAAATAAATGAGGTCCCCGAGTTGCAGGCCTCAATCTCTGGATTCACTGATGATGGGACCTAAACACTTGGCCTTGAGTACTGGTCTTGTCAACACATGCGCCTAAGACTTGCTGTACATGTACTTCACTCTCCATTTTACAATTTGTTAAGCTCCTTCTTTAACTTTAACTCTCTAACTTCATTCGTTTTCTGTATTTGGATCCAATTAACCAGGCCTGTCACAGTGGCTGCTGGCCACAATTCAGCCCAGGTGTGGAGGAATGACAAACACCCAGACTGAGACAGAAACAAGAGGTTTGTGCATAGAAATACCAGCAGAGCATCAAGCCATATGATCGAGTGAACCCACAAGACAAAACATTCTCCACAAAGACTCCTCTCCAGCACTCTCTCTCTCTCCATCTTGTTTTATGGCGGTTGGCACCCAGCTTAATGGTGCATTACCGCCACCTTCTGCTCCAGAGTATGCGACGGACTCACATTCTAAATCCCTTCACCCAATCGCACACATACACATACCCTAACCTACACTTTATCCTCCCCATCCTAGTACCCTATTTCTGTTTATCCATCATATCCTATAAAAAAACCCTGTACCCCTTAAGAAAGCTAAAAAATACCCTGACCTGTGTTCTCTCACCCATGCCCAGCAACCCTTTTAATGTGAATTCGTGCTCCTCTTCAGCACTAAGCAAGAGTCCACTTTAAATAATAGAATGTGGAAAACCCATGCCAATCACAATTAACTTGACAAGATTAAACAGAAAACACAAGGGATTAACAAGTCTAGTTAAGATAACAATGAATAAATTCAGGTGGTTGGCAAACCCAGAATCCCAACGCTCTATGGCAAGTTGGAGAGCTCGTGACAAGGACGGTCTCTACAACTTATTACCACAGCTAGCTTGATCTCACCTTATCTGAGACATTTCCTATCTTTTCCTTCTTCAGCTTCTCTACAACTTTAAAGGAGCTTGTTTTCTCTCTCCCAGCTGGACTGCTAACACCTCCAGATGTTGTCAGGACGGAGGAGTGTTCCCAGCATTTTCTGTTTTGTTTTAATTTCACATTGCTAGCATATGCAGCGTTTGTATCTTATTCTATGGATTATCTTCTGCAATCAATCTTATATCTTTGTACTGCAGAAAACCTGAAACCACAGGGCACATTGTAATCCCATCAGATCTGAGGTGGACCAGTGTAACTCAAGAGATCACTGTCTATTATTTTGTTTCATAAATACCTTCTGTGCCTTATCACTGCAATTAGAATTATGTGAGAGAGTGCTTTGGCAAAACACTATTTTTATGACATTTGGACTTTTTTTCCACAACTCATTATTCTTCTTCACTGTCGTGGAATTTATGTTTGCATGTGATGATTAATTTTGATTCAATCATGTCAGGAATCATAGCTAATGTGAAAAGATGATGACAGTACTTGAGTAAGGACAGGCAAGGATAGGAATTCCTTGGGGCAACAATTTAATGCCCAAATCCAGGAAAGCTGTCAAAGATTTCTATCTTAAATTATAAGTCACTGTGCAGGACTGAATAAGTGCCAGTTAAAAAAAAACATATTAAAATTAGAGCTTGACCCATTTGGTTGGAATTAGTTTAAATTCAAGCATATTGTAAAGTCTTCATTAAGCAGTTGCCTGCTCTAAAATGATATTAATTGCTAGAGTGTGCATTAATTCCATTGTCAGCCTCCTTGGCTAATATGGCACACTTTTTTGAGATCAATGATATTCAAAATTGGATTGAGATGTAATAGAAAGAAATTTTAGAATTCCATTAATCTAAAGTGGCATTCTAAAACTGAATGCAAGAGAATTAATTCATTTGAAATGCAATTTGAAGAACGTTATCATTAGTAGATACTTGACAAAAGAAAGCTGAAAATAAAGGCAACTTAATGATTGTGGCAATTAGTAAGAAAAATAGTTTACCTGGTAAAATTAACTTGGTGAAAATTAAAGCTATAAAGTAGAGAACAATACAAATATCCAAGCTGGAGTTGGATCATCTGTGCTTGAAAATACAGACGCCTTTGATATAGAATAGAATTGTTATTTTGTTCCTCCATTACATCTTAAGCATTATGTGTTAATTATCACAGAGTTTCTTGTTACAGTAAGTAACAAGAACGTTAATTTATATTTAATTTAATTATATATATCATACTGTAATTTATAGTTTTTAAATTAAGTATTGCAATGTACTGCTGCTACAATACAATAAATTTCACGATGATATTAAACCTGATTCTGATTCTAAGTGCTGGAATTTAATGAAAGTATAAGAAACACATACAACAACTAAAAATTCAAGAAGTTCTGCAAGTGCTGGAAATCCAGAGCAACACACAAAACTCAGCAGGTCAGGCAGCATTTACTATATGGAGGGGAATAAGCTATCGATGTTTCAGACTGAGACCCTTCATTAGGACACAGAGAACTAGTTAGCAATTAATATCTAGAAAGCATGGTCAATCTGGCAGTAGGCCATGATGGTTTTGGAGCATTGATTAATCACTATTGTGTACAAATACTATAAAGTAACTTTCCAAATCTTCAACCACAGAACAGCAGTAGAGATCATGGATTTGGGAGATGCTATCAGAGTGGCCACAGTGGGCCTTTGACAGAGGGAATAAGAAATTGTGGGTTAGGGTGTTGGTGAGTGCATCCATCTCCCCATGTTTCTCATGCATTGTTCCGCAAGTCAACCTGTGATGTGTGTGTGATGTGGGGTATCTCCTAGGTGGAGGTTGCTTTTCTGCTTGCTTCTCTTGATCGCAGAGATACTGGGATTGGTAGTTCACGCCAAGGTAGTTAGTCAGAATGCTTCATTGTGCTGCCAGATATGATTTTCCTTTTACAAATCCCACATCGGTGACCTTGACCCAACGCGGTTCCAGAATATGCTCACTCTCTTGTAGCATTCGTCTCAGATGTCTGCCAGATACACGCAGTGGCCATCTCCTGTACTTAACAAAATGGCTACTGAGTGCATGTTTCTAGTCTTCTGCCCACACGTTCAAGGTTCAATATGTTGTGCATTCAGAGATTCTTTTCTGCACACCACTGTTGTAATGTGTGGCTACTTGAGTTACAGTTGCCTTCCTGCCAGCTTGAACATTCTCCTCGAAACTCTCTCATTAACAAGGGATTTTTGCCCGCAGAGATGCTGCTCACTGGATGTTTTTTCATTCCTCACACCATTCTCTGTAACCCCTGGAGACTTGTGCACGAAAATCCCAGGAGATCAACAGCTTCTGAGATACTCAAACCAACTGGTCTGGCCTCAATGGTCAAAGTCGCTTAGATCACATTTCTTCCCCATTCTGACATTCGGTCTGAGCAACAAGTGAACCTCTTGGCCATGTCTGCATGCTTTTATGTAGTGAGTGACTGCCACACGATTGACTGATCAGATATTTCCATTAATGAGGAGGAGTATTGGTGTACCTAATATTGTGGCCACTGAATGTATTTCATCTGATTACATTGCAGCTTATGGACATTATTGAAGTTTTCAAGGGGAGGTTGGATATGTGAATAAACTTTCATTTACATGACAATGTGTTCAACTGCACCTAAAAAATGTGGCCATTGTGCGTATAGTCCTTTTTGTAAAGTTAACTGTGGAGCTCGAAGCTGGACATGGTGAACCTGGCACCAGTGTACTGGAGATTTACATATCTGCTAATCATGGAGTATGATCTGAATCAAACCTCAGCAGCTCCACAGCTATCCTTGAGCCACGAGAAGCCTCATTACATTCTATCAATTTGGATCACACTGGCCTTTATCAGCGGCCCTCTGAGCCGCTGCTATGAGATATAGCCTTTGTCCCTGAGCAGCCAATTGGAGCTTGGCCTGGGGCAGTGAACAGTACTGGGGATTCCTGATTGTCTTTAGATGAATGAGTTGTAACAGACCCCTAGGTATAAGAGATTTACATGTATGATGATGTGCCTGGCATCCCATATGAGATGTACGGCAAGGGACTGTTCATTTCATTCATTGTGTTCTGCAAGGATGTTCATATTGTGGTGCGTTCTCTGTCAATGGTTCCCTGGATCTACAACAAGGAGAAAAGGGATCAGGAATTTAGAAGCACCATAATGCAATAAAAATTACATAGCTGATACCAATACTGAGAGAATAAAAATGTCTAAACGGGCCTGTTTTTAAAAAATCTAACCGGAAAATACTTGCAGTATGATCTAAGAGATGTCCAAATTTATTCATTCTGTTAAATGCAGACATTTTGCTAATTTTGGAAGTCCAAAACTGGAAGCCATACTTTCAACAAAATTTTATATAAAAACTACATTGGGAAAATTTATAATTTATTGTTACAGCAGTACAATTACCCTTCACTTAAGATTAAGCAAGATTGGGAGAGAGAGTTTAACATGACTTTGATAACAGAAGATTGGTTGCGGATTTTGAAGTTGGTCAATTCTTCTTCGATTTGTGCCAATCACTCTTTAATTCAATTTAAAATTGTACATCGTTACTATTTGACAAAGGAGAGACCGTCTAAAATGTTTCCTAATGTTGATAGTCAGTGTGACAGATGTAAAACCAAGATAGCCACATTGACACATATGTTTTGGTCGTGTTCTGTATTGAAACATTTTTGGAAGTCTATTTTCTCTACAATTTCTAAAGCTTTAAAAATTAATTTACAACCTAATAAATTGACAGTTTTATTTGGTATAATCCCTCAATACATTCATGGTATTTCTTCATCAGACCAACAGGTCTGATTGGTCCAACAGACCAACATTCGTTACATTATTGGCCAGAAGGGCTATTTTTCTTGAAATTGAAAGATCCTTCTGCTCCTACTTTGATACAATGGTTTTCTCAGGTGATGCTATGTTTTAGTTTGGAGAAAATCAGAAGTCGAACTTTTGATCCTCGATTCGACTTTGAGAAAAGGCGGGGTTCATTTGCCCGCTACTATCATCTGATTTGAGTTAATTAATATGGTTTCCTTCTGATTTTTCTTTAACTGGATTTGAGTTGGTGGATTGATGTTTTATTCTATGGAAGCTTGTATGATGTATAGCTCCGGGGTTGTGCTTCCCATGGGGTTTTTTTTGCTTTTTTTAGTTGGTAGGGGTTCTTTTTTTCTTTCAAAAAAACATTCTTAACACTTTACTTTTTTATTATTATTGATATATTGCTTAGCTTTGTTAATCAGTTATTTGTTAATTTAATTCCTTATTGCACACAATGACATATTAACTTAATATAGCTTTTTTTGTCAATCTTCAATAATAATTAATAAAAAGATTTTAAAATGAAATAAAAACTAGAATCTAGCAAAATATCCACTGGAATATTATCAAAAAAATATTGACACCCCTTGTTTTTAATTCAGTCACACAATAATCAAGAGCAAGACTAGAATTCATTGCCCACTATGAATTGCTGAGGCCTCTTTAAGAGTCAGCAAGTGGCTCTGTGTCTAGGATTATTTTTGACCAGATTGTGTAGAGTTCCTTCCTTAGACCAGGTTGATTTAATGGCAATCCGATGATTTCAATGTCACTGTAACTATTACCGTTTTTTTTTAGTTTGTAAGGAGGGAGAGGATAGGCTGGGTTTGTTTTCCATGGAGTTAAGGAGGCTGAAGAATAACCTGAAAATGATGCCTCAAAAGGACACACCCTCTTCTCATTACTACCATCAGAGAGGAGGTACAGGGACCCAAAGATGCATGTTCAATGTTTCAGGATCAGCTTCTTCCCCTCCGCCACCAGATTTCTGAATGGACAATGAACCCATGAACACTACCTCTGTATTTTCCCCTTGCTTTTTGCCCTATTTATTTAATTTAATTTTTTAATATATACATCTTATTGTAATTCATAGTTTTTATTATTATGTATTGCAATGTACTGCTGCCATAAAACAACAAATTTCATGACATATGTCAGTGATATTGAATCTGATTCTGATTCTATTTATGTATAGTGCTGTGTAAAAGTCTTGGGCACATATATGTAGCTAGGGTGCCTAAGACTTTTGCACAGTACTGTAGTTGGTCAATGTGGAGAGGAGAGTGAGTTTGTAAATCTGGCGGGAGCAAAGGATCTCGGGAATGGTGAAGGCTGAGTACCGTGGGAGTGGTGTGGGATAGGTGGGAGAGGAGTGTCGGGGTGTCACAGAGCCCTGAGACATCAGGCAGGGGCATTTGATTCCAAACTATTGGTTTGTTGATCATTACAGAATGTCTCGCAGGTGCTTCCCACTCCCCTCCCCTCTTCCTCCACTTTTCCCAACCATGATTACTCTCTCCCTGCCCCCTTCCCACTCTCAGTCCACAATAGAGACCCATATCAGAATCAGGTTTATCATCACTACACACGTCATGAAATTTGCTTTTAATTGCAGCAGCAGTACAGTGCAATACATAAAATTACCACAGAACTGTGCAAACGTCTTAGGCACCCTAGGTATACAGGTAAATATATATATATGCAAGAGACTTTTGCACAGTACTGTGTTTATTTATATTTCTTATTATAATTTATGGTACATTTTATCTAATGTACTGTATTGCTGCCACAAGACATCAAATTTCACGACATATGTCAGGAATAATAAACCTGATTCTGATTCTGATTTTAAAATCATTGAGAGGGATAAAAAGTATAAATATTTTTCCTTTAGCAAGGGTGTCTTAGGCAAGAGATCATAGGTGTACAGAAGGAGGTAGGAAGTTAAAAAGAGATTTGAGGGACGACTCCTTCACACAGGAGGGGATTAGGGACTGCATGCATTTCCTGAAGATGTGCTGGAGGCAGCTAGTTTTATGATGTTTAAGAAGCATCTAGACCAGAGGTTACCAACCTTTCTCATGCATGGGCACCTACCATTAACTAGGTTGGGAACCCCCGGTTTAGAAGAAACATCTACCCTTAAGAAGCATCTACTCTTTCACACAGAAGGGGATTAGGATTGGACTGCATTCCCTGAAGACATGCTGGAGGCTTAGGAGATTGAAGAAACTTCTTTTGCCAAGGCAGGAAAGGTAGCAAAATAATGCAAGTAAATGGGATTAGTGTAGGCAACATGGAAGTGATGGATCGAAGGGCCTGTTTCAGTGTTGGACAATTCTATGATTCTATGACTTTGATTTTAGTTGAGCAAATTTACTTTGATCTTTGAGCTGAGTTGATGGGATGATGGGATTTGAACCACTTTTTCTGGATTACTCGTCAACAGCACCATGTTTCTGTCATCAGTGAGTCATTTTTAAGGACTTGGCTTATAACAAGTGTGGTATCCCTAACAGGACCTCTTCAACAGTCCCAAGTCTCACTTTATGTATGAGAAGCTTGCTCCCATGCCTGAACTGGTTAAAGGTACTCAGCCCAAGTCTGACTTCATTCTGAATCAGTGAATGAGGGTTAATATTAACCATATCATTGCAACAGATTTTCTTCTCAAATAGTTTCATATGGATCTTAAATCTTAATACTGAAGAGTTTGTATTTGGAGATGAATATTCTGGAAGCAACAATGACATGCCTGACCCTTCATTTTGGTGACAGTTCGGGTGGGCTTCATATTTTTACAGCCTTGTGAACTTCCAGTTAGGGTGACAGGGTGCAGATACATCTTTTTGTAAGGAGTAAGGTGCTCCTTCTCTCTGCTAGCCTACAGACCACCCTTGGGCAAGGAGTAGCCCCTGCTTAGCCCCTCGATCAGGGTCATGTGAAGCCATGGGAGCAGGTGGTGGATGGTCGTACGAGCAGCTGGTGCATATCACAAGTTCTGGTTATGTGACCACTAACATCAGGTAGTCATTGAAGAGTACTGACAATGGCTGAGGTCTTCCATCTTGTAATGACACTGCTTAGAAGGAGGCAATGGCAAACCACTTCTGTAGAAAAATTTGCCAAGAACAGTCATGGTCATGTAAAGACCTGATTGCCTGCATCATATGACATGTCACATAATGAATGAACAAAACTCCCAGTTGGTGGTGCTGAAAAATCATGAGAAAACTTCTATTATTGTAACATGCTGGCAACTCTTTAGGTGTTTGACTAACAATCATGTATGTGGAGATGATTCAAGCCTAGAAAAGCAGTAGAAGGTAAGAAACAGCAGGAGGACTAGGCTGTCGGTCCCTTAAGCCATTCAACATCATGTTTGATTCTGTCCCTAATTTTCTGCCCAACTTACTTCACAACATTAAGAACGCTCAGCTGTTGGGAGAGTCCATCACAGGTAAAGCCCTCCCCACCATTGAACAAATCTACATGAAACTCTAATGCAGGAAAACAGCATCCATCATCAGGAACCCCCTCCACTCAGGTCATGCTCTCTTATTGCTGTTTGCCTTCAGGAAGAAAGTACAGGAGTCCAATGACTCACACAACCAGGTTCGGGAACAGATATTACCCATCAACCATCAGGTTCTTGAACCAGAAGGAATAACCACACAACTTCACTTGTCCCTTTATTGGAATGTTCCCACAACCGATGGACTTACTTTCAAGATCTCTTCATCTCGATATTTATTGCTTGTTTATTATTATTATTATTTCTTTCTTTTTGTATTTGGGCAGTTTGTTGTCTTTTGCACACTGGTTGGATTCCAAGTTGGTGCACTGATTCTGTTATGGTATTGTTCTCTTATGGATTTATTGAGTTTGCCCGCAAGAAACTGCTATTACATTTATCTCTCAGCCTATCAAGCTGTTCCTCAGTGAACTGAGTTACTAGAGTGCCCTAGCATTCCCAAGTCCCATGTCAGCTCTTGGGCAAATGCAATGTTTTGATTTTCATATTATGGCATATTGTATATGTTTTGAATTAAAAAGGCACATCAAGACCCTGCTGCCCCCCCCCCCATTGGACCTCCTGCAGTTTGCGTACCATCTCAACCTTTTAACAGATAACGCCATTGCTATCACCCTCCACCTGGCCCTAACCCACCTGGACAAAAAAGACACGTACATTCGAATACTGTTCATAGACTTCAGTTCAGCATTCAACACAATCATCCCTCAGAAACTGATTGGAAAGCTGAGCCTACTGGGCCTGAACACCTCCCTCGGCAACTGGATCCTAGACTTCCTGACTGGGAGACTTCAGTCAGTCCGGATTGGAGGCAGCATCTCCAACACCATCACACTGAGCACGGGGGCCCCCAGGGCTGTGTGCTCAGTCCACTGCTGATCACTCTGCTGACCCACGACTGTGTTGCAACACACAGCTTGAACTACATCATCAAGTTCGCCGATGACACGACCGTGGTGCGTCTCATCAGCAAGAACGACGAGTCAGCTTACAGAGAGGAGGTGCAGTGGCTAACGGACTGGTGCAGAGCCAATAACCTGTCTCTGAATTTGAACAAAACAAAAGAGATGGTTGTTGACTTCAGGAGGGCACGGAGCGACCACTTCCCGCTGAACAGCGACGGGTCCTCGGTAGAGATCGTTAAGAGCACCAAATTTCTTGGTGTTCACCTGACGGAGAATCTCACCTGGTCCCTCAACACCAGCTCCATAGCAAAGAAAGCCCAGCAGCATCTCTACTTTCTGCGAAGGCTGAGGAAAGTCCATCTCCCACACCCCCCACCCCATCCTCATCACATTCTACAGGGGTTGTATTGAGAGCATCCTGAGCAGCTGCATCACTGCCTAGTTCGGAAATTGCACCATCTCGGATCACAAGACCCTGCAGTGGATAGTGAGGTCAGCTGAGAAGATCATCGGAGTCTCGCTTCCCGCCATCACAGACATTTACACTACACGCTGCATCCGCAAAGCAAACCGCATTATAAAGGACCCCACGCACCCCTCATACAAACTCTTTTCCCTCCTGCCGTCTAGGAAAAGGCACCGGAGCATTTGGGCTCTCAAGACAAGACTATGTAACAGTTTCTTCCCCCAAGCTATCAGACTCCTCAATACCCAGAGCCTGGACTGACACAAACTTACTGCCCTCCACTGTGCCTATTGTCTTGTTTATTATTTATTGTAATGCCTGCACTGTTTTGTGCACTTTATGCAGTCCTGGGTAGGTCTGCAGTCTAGTATAGTTTTTTCTGTGTTGTTTTTACGTAGTTCAGTATAGTTTTTGTATTGTTTCATGTAGCACCATGGTCCTGGAAAACGTTGTCTCATTTTTACTGTGTACTGTACCAGCAGTTATGGTTGAAATGACAATAAAAAGTGACTTGACTTGACAGACCTGCTGCCTGTTGCTATCCATATGCTTTGTAATAATTTACTATGGCTATTGGCAGGTTAATGCAAGCTCCATATCCTCTACGGTATGAGGTCTATTTCCAGCAGTGATTGAAACAGGGGTTTGTGGCCTATCTACTGCCATCTGTTGGTGGTGCAACAATCATCAGTCCCAAGCTCAGTACCATACACAAGATGCTGGAGGAACCCAGCACGTCAAGCATCATCCATGGAAGAAAATGATCACTTGACTTTTCAGCTCGAGAACCTTCATCAGGACTGAAATGTTGACTGTTCAGTTCCATCCATAGATACTGCCTGACCTGCTGAGTTCCTCAAGCAACTTACATGTGTTCTTCAAGATTTCCAGCATCAGTAGAAGCTCTTGTGTCTCCAAGCTTTACCTCGTCAAGATGTCAGAAAATATCATGACCCACCAAGAACTCACAGAACGTGACAGGACTACATTATTTAAGGTGCAAACTAAATTTTATTAAGATCAGTTTTTCTTAATCAGTATTAGAGTCTTTCTTGGGCTTAACACTTCTGACTGTTAAGAAAAGCTGTTAATTATCTATTACATTACATTAAGTTCTTAAATATGTGGAGATGGTTCAGATTCAGATGGAAATTGGAATATCAGAAATAGTTCTAGGAGTGGGTCATACGATCTCTTAAAGCTGCACTGCCATTCAAAAGCAAACTTGATCCTGTCCCTATTTCTCCCCCTTAGTGTCTACTTAGTATCAAAAATCTAGCAATTCCAACTTTGAATACAATATTGTGCAAAAATCTTAGATTCATATATATAGCTAAGGTACCTAAGACTTTTACACAGTACTGTATACTCAATGACTGAAGTAATTAACTAACAATTTGAGATGCATTAAATAAGAGGTTTCCGGGTTGGTGAGCAGTCAAAATTGGCTGGATTTTGTATCCATCTTGCAGCCTTTAGGAGGCAATTAATTGCAGATTTAACCTTGTCAGTCAAGCACCAGACAAAGGCACTTAATGTAATTGTGACTGCTTTCATATTGTTTCTGGGGATTGGATAGTAAAGGGGAGCCAAACATTGGCCACCACACCAATACTTTGAAGGATGCTGCTTGGGACAGAAAGCAACTAAAGTTTCCATGGGGGCAAAAGTATCATGTGCCCTGTGTGGGCCCCATTAAGAAAGTGCTGATTCATTCCTTAGACGATATAAAACAAATTCCACCCTTGTCATTTCTGAAACTCCTTCTTTACGGAGAATGTGTTCCATTAAATTTCCAATTGACCTCTACTTTTTGTTGCATCATCTATTTCAGTCTTAGTTATGTTATTGTTACACTATGTTGCTACATTTTTATTTTAAGAGCACAATCTATTTCCCTTTCAAGAGATCCGAATATACTCTATACAGTACCACAGATGTGGAAATAATGAAAGAAGCCAATATTAAGTTATGCATAGCTGTAAACCTGTGTGGCTTCTCACAGATAAGGGGCAAACATGTAGAGTTTAGAGGCCTGTCATCGCTGCCTGGTGAGAAGCAAAAGTAGAAATGAAGATTTCTCCCTCCATGAACATAGAACATTACATCACAATACAGGTCATTGGGCAGACAATCCTGTGCTGACCTTTTAACCTACTGTAAGATCAACCTCAAACACGAGGAAATCTGCAGATGCTGGAAATTCAAGCAACACACACAAAATGCTGGTGGAACGCAGCAGGCCAGGCAGCATCTACAGGAAGAAGTATAGTCGATGTTTCAGGCCAACACCCTTCGTCAAGGACTAAGGGTCTCGGCCCGAAATGTCGACTGTACTTCTTCCTATAGATGCTGCCTGACCTGCTGCGTTCCACCAGCATTTTGTGTGTGTTGTAAGATCAACCTAACCATTTCCTTTTTACATGATGGTCCATTTTTCTATCATCCATGTGCCTCTGTAAAATTTCTTACATGTCTCTAATGAGGCAGTCAAGTTGCCTCCATCTTGGCCTTTTACCCGTGAACATCAGTATCCTTATTAAGTATACCTGTACACCTGCTCATTAATACAAATATCTGCTCAGCTAATCATGTGGCAGCAACTCAGTGCATGCAGATGTGGCCAAGAGGTTCAGTTATTATTCAGACCAAACATCAGAATAGAGAAGACATTTGATCTATGTGACTTTGACTGTGAAATAATTGCTGGTGCCACCCAGGATGATTTGAATATCTCAGAAACTGCTGATCTTCTGGGATTTTCACATGCAACAGTCTCCAGAGTTTACAGAGAAAGATGTGAAAAATCAGAGACATCCAGTGAGCGGCAGTTCTGTGGGTGAAAATGCCTTGTTAATGAGAGAGGTCAGAGGAGAATGGCCAGACTGGTTCGAGCTGACAGGAAGGTAACAGTTACTCAAACAACCACACGTTCCAACAGTGATGTACAGAAGAGCATCTCTGAATGCACAACACATCAAATGTTGAAGTGGATGAGCTATAGCAGCAGAAGACCGCAAGTCTACACTCAGTGGCCACTTTATAAAGTACAGGAGGTCCTTTGACTCATGATGCTGTGCCAACATTTAACCTACTCTATGATCACTCTAGCCCTTTCCTCCTACATAACTCTCCATTTTCCCCTCATTTATGTATCTAAGATTTTCTTAAGTGCCCTGAATGAGACTAATAAGTTCCCTCCTTCTCTACCTTTTAGCTGTGAGCTTCAGTATCTTTATAAACCACGGGACCATGGAATCTTGCAGCTCATAAAGGAAGGATTGAACTCACTGTGCTCTACATTTAAGTTTTCCATCTACTATCAATCCCCAAACCCACATCCCGTATGTTTCCTTTTTAACTGTGTATGCTTCAACAACTCCTTCATTGGCTATAACGAACGGTGTCATTTAAATGGAAGTTTCTTTACATATCTGATTTCCCCTTTGAAAGCTGCCATTGAATCGGTTGCCAGCGTCTTTTGTGTAGTGCATAACAGCTCAGTTATTACACTGCTATTTGGCTTTGTCCATAAATGTCAAGCCTAAGGACTGAATAAATAACGCTGACATTTGAAAAATTGTAAGCTATCGATTTCACTGAACAGGCAGCCACCTTGAAGTAAAGACTTCCAATAGTAAGTAAAAATGAGTTGGTTGGTTGAAGCCTCCGTTGGTTAGAGTTGACCATGGATATTGCGTTCTAGCTGTCTAGATACGCAACCCTCGGCAGTACAATATGGACAGCAAGCTGTTGTCCACGTAGCAATCTTCCCCTCTCCACATATCCGATGAACCTAAAGGAATGGCGGAAAACAATACAGTTTGGTAGCAGAAGAGTTGCAAGGGTTGCCAGTCAGCATTGAACTCAATGTAGGACTCCAGCTCCGGATTTTTCCCTCGGGGTTTACTCTCAAAGCCTTCCCCATGAGTGGGTATAGCCGCAAGGCAGTGGAGGTTTGAGATCAGAAGTTTCTCTCCTAGATGAGCTTCCAACCTCGGCCGCTGAGCCATATCTGCCTGAAACGACAGGTTTTAAGGTCATGAAACCTTCTCCTGTCATCAGAAATGGTTCCGCCAGGCTTAGTAGCTAAGCCACACGTGAAGGCCAGGAGTGGGACTTGGTTGTCAGAGGCTATTTGAGGTGCACGCCATTGGGAGCATTTAATAGGTAGTGGGAGCTTATCCCCATTACCACCGCTGGCTATAATAACTTTAAAGAACCATAAATAAAAATAGACTCTTAATTTCTGGCTTTCCTCAAGAGCCACTATCAAAATATTATATTAATCTGTCATCATTCATATTATTGGCAATTAGTGGGACAAATACAGCTCCCCGTTTCCTTCTTCCAAATTAAAATTAATGAGAGAAGGGAATAGAGCACTTTTTTGTAAAAGATCTTGTGTTGCCATACAATGTGGCAGTTTCCATCTTGACTAATGTAGATAGATAGATAGATAGATAGATAGATAGATAGATAGATAGATAGATAGATAGATAGATAGATACTTTATTCATCCCCATGGGGAAATTCAACTTTTTTCCAATGTCCCATACACTTGTTGTAGCAAAACTAATAACATACAATACTTAACTCAGTAACAAATATGATATGCATCTAAATCACTATCTCAAAAAGCATTAATAATAGCTTTTAAAAAGTTCTTAAGTCCTGGCGGTTGAATTGTAAAGCCTAATGGCATTGGGGAGTATTGACCTCTTCATCCTGTCTGAGGAGCATTGCATCGATAGTAACCTGTCGCTGAAACTGCTTCTCTGTCTCTGGATGGTGCTATGTAGAGGATGTTCAGAGTTTTCCATAATTGACCGTAGCCTACTCAGCGCCCTTCGCTCAGCTACCGATGTTAAACTCTCCAGTACTTTGCCCACGACAGAGCCCGCCTTCCTTACCAGCTTATTAAGACGTGAGGTGTCCCTCTTCTTAATGCTTCCTCCCCAACACGCCACCACAAAGAAGAGGGCGCTCTCCACAACTGACCTATAGAACATCTTCAGCATCTCACTACAGACATTGAATGACGCCAACCTTCTAAGGAAGTACAGTTGACTCTGTATGTATGTATGTATGTATGTATGTGATTCTGGTTATCGAATCAGAGGAGGATATATTATTGCTCTAAAGAGCAAAGGGAAGGTGGAAGAGCAATTCTGGGCTCTGAGTTTATGCAGAAAGATAAGGATTAAGGAGAAGGATCAACTGTGTTTGCCATATACATTTTCATTCATTGTTTGAAATGGACTTTAAGGAACTAGTGCCAAAATGAGGCCACCCTCAGGGTGGAGGCACAAACACCTTATATTCCATCTGGGTAGCCTCCAACCTGATGGCATGAAGATCAATTTCTCCTTCCGGTAAAAAAAATATCTCCCCCTCCTCTCTTCTTCTATTCTCCACTCTGGCTCTTTACCTCTTCTTACGTACCTATCACATCCCCCAGCACCCGCCCCCAGGTTCCCTCCCCTTCCTTTTCCCCTGTGGTCAGCTCTCCTATCCTATCAGATTCCTTCCTTTCCAGCCCTTTACCTTTCCCACCCTCCTGTATTCACCTATCACTTTCTAGCTATCTTCCTTCCCTTCCCCCCAACTTTTGATTCTGTCATCCTTTCTATTCGTAAAGAAGGGTCTCAGCCCGAAACATTGACTGTTTATTCACTTCCGCAGATGCTGCCTGACCTGCTGAGTTCCTCCAGCACTTTGTGTGCGTTGATTTGAATTTACAGCATCTGCAGAACTTCTTCGTGGTTTGGGTTTAAAGTGTGTTCACTTCTGTAATGAAAGGAAATGAGATCCAGTTTATGCCCAAGAAACAATCAAGGATCAAGGATCAACTTTATTCACCATATATGTTTACTTATATTCAGAATTTGCCGTAGTGTGTTGGTGCGACATGTACCAAAAAAAAAGAAAAAAGAATTACATAAAATAAATTTGGAGGTTAAAGTCCAGGGATATGGATAAATGTGCATAAATATATAATCACCTGCATGTATTTACAGTGTAAACAACATTATAAAAGAAGTTTAAAATTATTACAGGGGTAATAGATAGAGAGGAATGGGGTGTTTAACTAGAATGGTCGATCAGATTAACTGCCTTCAGAAAGTTTTAAGGTGACGTGAAGTTTTTGTTACTGTAGCCCTATGGCACGAACTGCAGTGGACTTTCTCGGTGACTGTAATGCTACATTGTGCTTGTTGTTTCTAAAGACATTATAAAAGTGGTTTAAAGTGTTTACAATGTTGTGATGGGGATCATAGGTTGAGGGAGGTGGGGGGGGGGGGCTAACTAGAATGGTCGATCAGATTAACTGCCCGGGGGAGAAAAAACTTCTAAGATAGTGTGATTTTTTAAATATATAGCCCTATAACACTTTTCAAAGGGGAGCTTTTGCAAAAAGCAGTTTGCAGCGTGGGTTATGTCGGTAATGATTTTTCCAGCTCACTTTTTTGTCCTGGACACATACAAGTCCTGTACTGATGGTAGCCTGCAGTCAGCGGCCTTTTCTGCTGCCCTGACAGTTTGCTTAATCTCCATAAACTGTGAGAGGATGTGGCACCGAACCGGAGAGTAATGGCTGATGTGAGGACACTCTCTGTGATGGCAGTGTAGACTTGCACCAGTATGTTCTGAGAAGATGGAATTTCGCCAGCTGCCACAAAAAGTACATCTTCTGCTGAGCCTTTTTGTTAATGAAGGAGATATGGTTCTCCCACGTGAAGTCCCAGGAACCCAAATGTTGAAATGGTGCTGTGACAGGCAAACCAAGTTTGAGATGGGGTCCAGAGTTGTCCCTATTGATCTGTGCTGCTACTGAGAGAGAGAGGGGGAGGCGTCCAGCACAGATGTGAGAGAGAGAGAGAGAGAGCGACAAGATTTAATGTTATGGTTCTTCGGCTGATTATTGACCTTTGCTCCAAGGACACTTTTTGCCTGCTTGTTAAGATTCCTGCAGAGACAGCAGGGAGGAGCCGGCTTGATGGACAACCGATGTCCAGCATGTGGGGATAAAAAGCAGGTCTGCTAAGACACAGGCAGACACACCACGGGACACTGAACGAGCTTTGTGCACCCACGTGAAGGTGGGGGTTTTGGAGGATCGATTCCGGGAAATCGATCAGTGGCTCACAGTGTGAGAAGGTGTGACCGGCGGGGAACTGTTTGTGTGTCCACCCTCGCCCGGGTGACAGGTCCACCACTGAAGAACGGCCGTACGTGGTATGGTCATAGTCGGTGACCACAACAGGAAGACAACGGGAAGATCGATGGCAACGGCATCACCTCTCATCACCTCTCTCTCTCTTCAACGATACTCAAACAACTACCTCAACCTGAACTGAAGTGAACTGAACTGAACTCTGCATCATATCATAAGTCTGTATCCATTTACCCCAGCTCTGAAAGAGCCTGCTTTTGGTTCCTATTTCCACACTTCTGTATATATCATTGCTAACCTGTTTCATATATTTGCATTTTATAATACTGTATTGCTTAGTTTACTAATAAACACTATTAGTTACTAGTAATACCGGACTCCAGAGTGTTTTCCATTTCTGCTGGTTCTTAACCCGGTCACAGGGTACGTGACAGTGCTAACAGTTGAGTTGTCGATGATGAGTGGGTAGAGAAGTGACATGTTTGTCTTGAAGTCAATATGCTTTCCACAGTTTTGAGGACATTCAGCCCCAAGTTCTTGTGATTATAACTTAGAGCTATAATGTCAGACAGTACAGAAGCAGGTCTTTTGGGTCAATAAGTCCATGCCGACACTGAACTTACACTAAGCCCACTTTATTTTTCCCAGATTCCCTTCAGTTTCCACCACGCTGGAGGAAATTCACAGTGACCTACCGACCTGCTCATCTCCAGGATGTAGAAGGGAAGTGGAGCATCCCGAGTAAACCCACACTTACAGAGAATGTACTCACTCCACACACAGGATTGGACCTAGGTCACTCCTACTGGGAGGCAGCGGCTCTACTCACCTGCACTATTTCATTGAAAGTTGCATGGAATCAAAATATCCAAAATCAAGGTCAAGTATATTGTCAAATGCACAAGTGCAGTCCATAGACATACTGCAATAAAAAACTTACAGCAGCATCACAGACACATATTGTCAAATAAGCTATATTCAGAAGAAAAACATAAATCAAACATAAATTATACAAAATCGTTTACAAGAAAACACAATGAGAACAAAAAAATCCATTTTAGTGCACTGTTCATAATATACATGCCTTTTGGCCCATGATATTGTGCCGACCTTTTAACTGTCTATGCATTGAGCACATCTAGACAAAACACTGTTGCAGAAAAGCAGCAACCATCATCAGGGACTCCCACCACACAGGTCTTGCCCTCTTCTCACTGCTGCCATCAGGATGGAGGTACAGGAGTCTTAGGACTCACACCTCCACGTTCAGGAACAGTTACTATCCCTCAATCGTCATGCTCCTGAACCAAAAGGGATAACTTCACTCAACTTGACTTGTCCCATCATTAAAATGTTCCCACAACCTATGGACTCACTTTCAAGGACTCTTCATCTCATGCTGTTAATGTTTATTGCTCATTTATTAGTATTCTTTCTCTCTTTTTGAATTTGGACAGTTCATTGTCTTTTGCACTCTGGTTGAACACCCTAGTTGATTCTATAGGTTTATTGAGTATGCCCACAAGAAAATTAATCTCAGGGCTATATATGGTGACATATGTGTACTTTGATAATAAATTTATTTTGAACTTTGAACTGTGTTGCCAAGCTGTAGTGATTAATGTTTTGCCAGTTGGTTGAAGAACCAAATGGTTGAAGAGAACTATTTAGGGAGAAGTTAGAAAGTAGACTATTAAAGGTAATAATCTTAGTGTCACGTGCTAGTCAGAGTAATATCAGCATAGTTAGGATGCATATGTGGCTTGAGCAGTGGGGTAGGGGGAAGGGTTTCAGATTCCTGGGATTTCAGCTACCCTTGAAGCAGGTGGTGTGGCATTTCAGGCCCTTGAACCTTCTGCCCAATAAACGGTTGTGAAAAGATGGTATAACGGAGATCTTGGATGATAGATGTTGCCATTTGGCCCATTGGTTGCCTTTCGATAAGAGAATGGCATAGGCTAATTCCACTAAGCTGGATTCCCTGTCGGTTACAGTCCGGTGCTCTTTGAAATATGTTTGGAGGTGGGGGTCTCCATCATCCTTTCAGACAGTGAGTTCCAGACCCCTGGCACCATTCTCAGCATTTGATTCAGGCTAATTATTCTCTGTGGTGAAGGTATGGACGTATTAGGATTAAATAAATCGTAGGAGAGATGAGCAGTTTTTTAAGACAAAGGGTGAAGGATTTTGTGAAAAGGGAAAGGAAGTACTATAAATAGACAGAAACTTAGAAAAGGAAGTATTTGATGAATTAACAAAGTGTGTGATTGAGAACTCCCACAAAGAGATGGGAATGTTGAAGCTAAGTGGCCTTTCTTGCTTCTCGAAGTGTTGGGGGGGGGGGGGGTGGTTTCCTGCCTCCTCAATCAAAAAATGGCTACCTTTGCTTCTGGTGCATTAGCATTGCCCAATGTCACATTAGAGATGTAGAGGTTGTTCATATTATAGTCTGACTTCTAAGGGAGATAAATCATGAGGACATTTAACTAGGCCATGCTAGCAGTCTCTTGCATTTATCTGCTTAAGAAGTGCTTTGAAGGCTGAGATTAAATCATTTGATGGGTTATCAAGAAAGTAAGTATTTTCTCTTAACTGTAGTGGTTTCTTGAAATCAAACCAAAACCACTGCGAGGTTAAGCCAGGAGATTGACACTCTATGACACACTTCCAAATAACAAAGTTCTGAAGATAGTAAAGGTATGGTCGACCCTTTATTATGAAGCAAGCAAAGACGAGCAAATTTATTGTGATAAAAAACTACCAAAACCAAATTAGTGATATAGTGATCTTAGCATTCAAGTCAGCGATACGTATAGCGTTAAAGTTAGAAGTCTAACTAACATACATAAGCAAAGTTAGCAATCTAGTTGCAATGCTCCTCAGACAGGATGAAGAGGTCAATACTCCCCAATGCCATTAGGCTTTACAATTCTACCGCCAGGACTTAAGAACTTTTTAAAAAGCTATTTTAATGCTTTTTGAGATAGTGATTTAGATGCATATCATATTTTTTACTGAGTTAAGTATTGTATGTAATTAGTTTTGCTACAACAAGTGTATGGGACATTGGAAAAAAGTTGAATTTCCCCATGGGGATGAATAAAGTATCTATCTATCTATCTAGTTAGTGCTCCAATAAGGCCACAGTTAGCGGTTCCAATTCACGTAACTAGGCGGTTGAACTAAATCAGCATTCTATATGTACTTAAGCGTACTTGTGTTGGTGCATGGCCTAGTGGATAAGGCATCGGACCTGAAGGTCACTGGCTCTAGCCTCAGCTGAGGCAGCGTGTTTGTGTCATTGAGCAAGGCGCTTAACAACACATTACTCTGCGATGACACCGTTTGGGTGCTATCTGCCCTTGCCGCAAGCTGCTTGGATCCTAGTACCCATCGGTGGCGTGGAGAGGGGAAGGCCTGCAGCTTGGGCAACTGCCGGCCTCCCATACAACCCTGCCCAGGCCTGCAACCTGGAAAAAAAACCTTCCAAGGCGCAAATCCATGGTTTCACGAGACTAACGGATGCCTATATAAGCGTACTAATTGTGGTGAACAAAAAATATAATTCTCATGGCTCAACTCCACTTTACTAGACTAAACTAAATGACTTAAGTGCGATTACATAACTATATTCATTTGCTTCTACCGCACCCCAGCCTTCATGACAGGACATAGATACGTGGCTCCTTTGGCAGTGCATATTAATGGTGAAGGTGTAAGACATTTTTCAATCACCTGACTGGATGTCTATATAATCAATGGGCCATTGTTGCAGCTGAAAGACATTTAAAGGACAACATGGTTACATGCAATTAGTGCAGCACCTTTTAGTTCCAGCTTTAACCAATCGGAGTTCGACTCCTGCTGCTACCTGTAAGCTCTCCCTGTGACCGCGAGGGTATCCACCAGGTGCTCTGGTTTCCTCCCACATTTCAAAGACCTATGATTAGGGTTAGTAAGTTGTGAGCAGGTTATGTTGGCACTGAGAGCATGGCGGCACTTAGACTGTAAGACATAGAGGCAGAATTAGGCCACTTAGCCCATCGAGTCAACTCCTCCATTCCATCATGGCTGATTTATTGCCCTCTCAACCTTACTCTTCAGTCTTCTCCACAGAACCTTTGATGCCCTTACAAGTCAAGAATCTATCAAACTCTGCTTTAAATATACCCAATGACTTGATCTCCACAGTTGTCTGTTGTAATGAATTCAACAGATTTACCACCCTCTGGCTAAAGAAAATTCCTCCTCATTTCTGTAATAAAGGGATATCCCTCAATACTGCTGCTGTGCCCTGTGATTCTGGACATCCTCACTATAGGAAACTTCCTCTCCACATCCACTCTATCTAGGCCATTCAATATTTGATAGGTTTCAATGAGATCCCCTCTCATTTTTCTAACCTCCAGTGAGGACAGGCCCAGAGTCTTCAAATGCTCCTATTACATTAACCCTTTCATTCCCACATCATTCTCATGAAACCTCCTCTGCCAGCATATTGTTTCTTAGAAAAGGGGCCCCAAACTGTTCAGTAAATTATCCTAAGGATGCATTAGCAGATTAAATGCAAGACAATGCATTAATGGAGGATTGATGGGCATGAAGACCAAATTATTTGCATGGACACTGGGCAAAAGGGAGAAGGGAAAATGATGTGTTCTTCTGGAAGCCAGCATAAAGCTGATGGGATGAATGGTCTTCAGTGTTATCAGGATTGTGTAAGAGTGGGAGAGTTCTCACTGATATCCTGGCCAATATTAATCTCCCTACCATCAGGTCATCTGGTTATTATCACTATTGTTACTGTGGGAAATTGTTATGCACAAATTGTCCACCATTTTTCCTTGATTACAACAAAGACTACACTTCAAGTTCAAAGTTCAAAGTTCATTTTATTATCAACATATCTATATGTCATCAAATACTAACTTGAGATTCAAAGGTACTTCATTGACTGTTGAGCAACTTAGACATGGACAGATCCTATAGAATTGTGATCTTTCAATTTCTTTTTCATTTTATTAACTTGAGGGTTTCTCTCTGTTCCTGCAACCTAGTCAAATTTGATTTCTACAGCCAAGCTGTCAGAATTGTAGATGAGATCAATTTCTTTATTACTGCTCACAAAAGGATAGATGTTCATCGAAGAGGCAGATCTCTGAGCACAGATTTAACAATGTGCCAGTACATATGTGGATTTTGATTTTGCAGTCAATGAATATAACACAGGAGCAACTACTTAGAAGAGACAGGCAGGATATGTCATTAGCAAAACTCTATGTGTTGCCATAAATATGTTGAGTGGGTCTCACTGATGTTTACAATGTTATAGTTTTCCCTTGTCCCCTGCCACTTTAGAACAAGCGTATCCTTCTCTGGGGAAGAACAAAATTCTTTCTGAAATGTGAAACTGAGAGGAGAGATTTTAATTAAGAGTCAGGCTGAGATGCTGGCTTCACTGAATGATGGAAAATTATCTTTCTCGGGAGTTTTTTTTACTAGCTGCAACTTCTAGCTGAGGTATGCATGCCACAAATCATCCAGCAGTTGCTCTATGATTACCTTGTGACATAGTATAATTGGTATCTGAGTTAATTAAAATTACATATTAAATCAAGGTGCATCAAACTATACATCATTCCATTCACTCTCTCTCTCTCTCCCTCTGGAAAACACATAACTCTTTGTGGAGACAGAAAAATGCCAGCCAATTCATTTTCATTTCACATGTTGCTTTCTATGTGTGTATTTAAAGCCTTTTCAGTTATGCATCAGTCTACGTATAAAAATCAATCTTATGTACGCACACTCAGTGGCCACATTATTAGGTACAGGAGGGACCTAACGAAGTGGCCACTGAGTGCATCTTGGTGGTCTTCCTCTGCAGTAGCCCACCAGCTTCAAGGTTTGATGCGTTGTGCATTCAGAGGTGCTCTTCTGCATCTCACTGCTGTAACACGTGGCTATTTGAGTTTCTGTCACCTTCCTGTCAGCTTGAACCATTCTGGCCATTCTCCTCTGACCTCCCTCATTAACAAAATGTTTTTGCCCACAGAGTGGCGGCTTACTGGATGATTTTTTTCCCCAAACCATTCTCTGTAAACTCTAGTGACTATTGAGCATGAAAATTGCAGGAGATTAGCAGTTTCTTACATACTCAAACTATTCCATCTGGCACCAACAATAATTCCACAATCAAATTCACTTAGATTACATTTCCTCCCCATTCTGATATTTGGTCTGAACAATGAATAAACCTCTTGACCACGTCTGCATGTTTTTATGAAGAGTTGCCGTCACATGATTGCATGATCGATTAGACATTTGCATTAATGAGCTGGTGTACAGGTGTACTGAATAAAGTGGAGATTGAGTGTATATTGGTTGTGTTTTTTGTTGATTTATTTATGCTTATTGCATTTTTTTCATGCTGCCTTGGACCTGGAGTAAGAATCATTTTATTCTCCTTTACACTTGTATACTGAAGAATGACAACAAACAATCTTGAATCTTGACTTTTCCTTTATTTTGTGGCTTGCTCTGACAATGGAGTATCACTATCATTGCTCTTTGGGAATCAGCCGAGGTCGAAGGGTGTCAAAGGTTATGAGGAGAAGATAGGAGATTGGGGTTGACATTTTGGGTTATTTGAAACTTAGACTTTGGAATGGAGTTTTTTCAAATGTGGGTCATGGTATTTGTAAAAATGCTAGAAATACTCAGCAGGACAGGCAGCATCAATGGAGAGATAATAAAAATATGTATCAAATCATTGACCTTTCCTCAGATCGGGTTCGTTGGCTAATTGGCTACTGTGGGTTATCCCCAGAGGGTCAGTGAGGGGCACAGTCTGGGGTAAGTTGCTGAGGCAGGTTTGAAGGGCCTGATATCCTACTCCTGCTCACAATTCCTTGTGTTTTGTGCCTCATTTGTGCTAAAGTTTTGGTTGATGGTCAATGGAGAAGGGCAGTATAACCCTATGATGGGCAGAAGGGCTGTATAACCCTATGATTCGCTTAGAGACAGGCCAGAAATATATATGTCCCAGACAAAGAGGGGGGCAGGAAAAATTATTGCAGATACTATTGACCCCACAAACTGCCTTTTCCAACAACTCCATTCTGGAAAATGCTATAGGGCTAGTTAAACAAAAAATTCACACCATCTTAAAAGTTTCTTTCCCCAAGCAATAGTCTGATCAACCATTCTAGTTAGACCTCCCCCACCCCCTCTATTACTCCATTCATTGTACTGCACCCTATAAGCACTTCTTATAATGCTGTTTACATTGTAAATAGGCCGGCTGGTGGTGCAGTGACATCAGCGCCGGACTCCGGAGCGAACGTTCCCAAGTTTGAATCCAGTCGGGCCACTCCCGGACACGCTTTCCATCTTCCGGGTTGAGTGTCGAGCTCGCAACTCGGCCTCGTAAAAAAAATCACTGCGCTGTAAGAAGGACGTGGGGGATCACTCACAGAATCTTTCCTCCAAGGCAACCACTTTGAAAAAAGCGGTCACCGAGCCTCTGGCAGAGTTTGGCACTGAAAAAAGGAATTGTAAATGCATGCTCGTATTTATGTACTTATGCACATTTTACACCATATCTATACTTTAACCTCTAACATTATTTTTATACAATTCTTCATTCTTTATAATTGTTGTATGATGTTGTTTTTTGTTACTTGTTGCGCCATGCCCAACATACCACAACAAATTCTTAATACATCTAATTGCCCTTGAATGGAAAATCCAATATGGCCAGACCATCACAGGTAAAGCCCTCCCTACCATTGAGCACATTACATGGAGCGCTGTTGCAGGAAAGCGGCATCCATCAACAGAGACCCCCACCACCCAGGCCATGCTATTTCCTCACTTTTGCCGTACAGAAGCCTCAGGACTTAGACTTCCAGGTTCAGGAGCAGTTACTGCTCCTCAACCATCAGACTCTTGAACCAAAGGGAATGACTTTACTCCACTCACCCTATCACAGAACCATTCCCACAACTTATGGACTCACTTTCAAGGACTTTCCATCTCACGTTCTCAATATTTTTTGCTTCTTTGTTTATTATTATTGATTCTTTCTTTTTGCATTTGCACAGTTTGTTGTTTTTTGTTTTGCACTCTGGTTGAACATCCAGTTGGTGTAGTCTTTCATTAATTCTGTTATGGTTATCAGAATCAGAATCAGGTTTATTATCACCGGCATATGATGAGAAATTTGTTATTATTCTATTGTGGGTTTATTGATGATGCCCACAAGAAAATGAATCTCTGGGTTGCATATGGTGTCATATATATACTTTGATAATAAATGTACTGTGAATGTTGAACTTTGAATGTATGATATATGGCAGATAAAGTTGATACTTGTTTTTAAGGAATAAAATTTCAATTTGCAAAGGAAGTTGGGGGTCAGCACGTAGAACAACAGGAAAAGTCTGGGAGAGGGCAAATATTTGGAGAGAATGAATGACATGCAGGTGGTGGGGCTGCTTGAAAAGGGTTGGTAAATGTAGGTGAACAACGAATGGATTGAAATCTGGATGAGAAATAAAGTTGAATGCAAAGAAGGAAGATCAGATTATCTGAAAAAAACTTAATTCAATGATACAAGAAATTAGTCCCCATCACCTGGATTCATCTATCACCTGTCGACGTTTCGGGCCGAGACCCTTTGTCAGGACTAACCGAAAGGAAAGATAGTAAGAGATTTTTCAAATCTCTTACTATCTTTCCTTTCGGTTAGTCCTGATGAAGGGTCTTGGCCCGAAATGTCGACAGCGCTTCTCCCTATAGATGCTGCCTGGCCTGCTGTGTTCCACCTGCATTTTGTGTGTGTTGTTGTTTGAATTTCCAGCATCTGCAGATTTCCTCGTATTTGTTCATCTATCACCTGCCAGTTTGTACTCCTGCCCCTACCTTCTTATTCTGATTTCTTCCTTCTTCCTTTCCAGTCCTCGTGAAGGGTCTCGGTCCAAAACGTCGATTGTTTATTTCCCTTCGTAGATGCTGCCTCACCTGCTGAGCTCCTCCAGCATTTTGCGTGTGTTACTTTAAATTCAGCACTGAGTTGGGAATGTTCTTTTTTTGGTCTCTCTGCTTATCCCGACCTTCTCCACAGCCTAAAACTTTCCTTTACCTTGCCTCAGTTCTAAAGAAAAGCTATTGAATTGCAACATTATCTCTTCGTCCCTCTATATCAATGCTGCCTTGCTTTCCGAGTGTTTCCATCGTTTTCTATTTTATTTCAGATTCCCAGATTTTGCTCTAACATGTACAGGTGTCAGGAAATGATGGAGACTGTGAATTTTCTGCAGTGATTTGCATTTGACCATAATTTGCCGCCGCTTTTGCTGTTAACCATTGCCAAAGCTAATTAACATCTCTTCTCGCTGCTTAAGTGGGCTATGGACATCAATGCCAATTATCAATATACTGGATCTGTGCCAAATACATGTCATGTTGTAGCTAGTCAGACTGCAAATAATGGTACGACTGACCTGGTAATGACGTGATTTATGGCCAAGACATATTTCTGCGTGGGAGGTTGAAAATAAAGCCCATTACTGCTCACTTCAGTAAAATGAAAACTGTTCTAGGAGGATATTTTATTTCAGAATTTTCATAAGTGTGTGTGTGTGTGTGTGTGTGTGTGTGTGTGTGTGTGTGTGTGTGTGTGTGTGTGTGTGTGTGTGTGTGTGTGTGTGTGTGTGTGTGTGTGTGTGTGTGTGTGTGTGTGTGTGTGTGAGAGAGAGAGTGAGGCAAGACAGGACTATGCTAGTCCTGGCATGTGAAGTCAGCTCCGACAGTCTTTGAGGATGAGATCAATGGTGAGATCCAATGGCAGGAAGGCGATTCTGCAGCATTTCCAGGAGAGTGAAGGACATGACAAGGGAGAGAAGAATCCATTGCAACCATGGAAGATCTCAGTTCTGATGATTACTCATACCACTGGGCCTGATCGAAAGAGTGGAACTGCACAAGTGCAGAGGCTGTTCCCCTTTAAAAACTCTCCTGCACAGGTTTCTTTGGTGCAGTTCAGAAGAATTGTACAAATCTAACAGTCGTTGTCTGATACGACAAACAACCAATCAGTTAGGCCTATTAGAAAAATAAAATGCTGGAAATGGCAGATAACATCTGTGGAGAGAGAGGCAGAGTTACCACTATGGGTTAATGAGATTTCACCAGAACCTTTCCACAGATACTGACTGTTAATCTTTAAGGACTCTCATCATCTGGGACATGCCTTGTTCTCATTGCTAGCATCAGGGAGGAGGTACAGGAGCCTGAAGACCCGCACTTAATGCTTTAGAAGCAGCTTCTTCCCTCTTGCCATCAGATTTCTGAATGTTTGAAGACTTGTAATTCTTCATGCACACAATTTATTTTCTTTTTGTAACCTACAGGAATTTTTAAGTCTTGCATTGTACTGCTGGCACAAAGCAACAAATTTCACGACATACATCAGTGATAATATCTGCATCTCTGTACTGACAAACCCCTGATCTTCTTGTCCCAGAGTTGTGACTTTCACCTCCCCCCCACTTTATTTGTGCCTGTCTGTGCTAACGACCCTTTCCCTACACTCACAGGGAAGCTTAGGGAACCTACATTCTACAGGTAAAGGATGCTATTTTGCACAGAGATTCCACCTTTAGGATTTCTGCAGCATGCTCTGGTCTTGGTCGGAGATCTAGTCCATTAGACTCTTTGGAATTACCAGCTTCTCAGGTCTGGTCAATAGGGCTCATATCACATTGAACCATAGAACATTACAGTACAGTACAGGCTCTTCAGCCCTCCATGTTGTGCTGACCCATATAATCCTTAAAAAAAAGTACTAAACCCACACCACCCCATAACCCTCCATTTTTCTTTCATCCATGTGCCTGTCCAAGAGGTTCTTAAATACCCCTAATGTTTTAGCCTCCACCACCATCCCTAGCAAGTCATTCCAGGCACTCACAACCCTCTGTGTAAAAAACCTACCCCTGATGTCTCCCCTAAACTTCCCTCCCTTAATTTTGTACATATGCCCTCTGGTGTTTGCTATTGGTGCCCTGGGAAACAGGTACTGACTATCCACCCTATCTATGCCTCTCATAATCTTGTAGACCTCTATCAAGTCCCCTCTCATTCTTCTACGCTCCAAAGAGAAAAGTCCCAGCTCTGCTAACCTTGCTTCATATGACTTGGTTCATATAACCAGGCAACATCCTGGTAAATCTCCTCTGCACTCTCTCCATAGCTTCCACATCCTTCCTATAATGAGGTGACCAGAATTGTACACAATACTCTAAGTGCGGTCTCACCAGAGATTTGTAGAGTTGCAACATGACCTCTCTTGAACTCAATCCCCCTGTTAATGAAGCTTAACATCCCATAGGCCTTCTTAACTACCCTATCAACCTGCGCAGCGACCTTGAGGGATGTATGGATTTGAACCCCATGGTCCCTTTGTTCATCCACACTCTTAAGTAACTGACCATTAATCCTGTGCTTAGTCTTCTGGTTTGTCCTTCCAAAATGCATCACCTCACACTTACCTGGATTGAACTCCATCTGCCATTTTTCTGCAGCCTGTCTATATCCTCTTGTAACCTTCGACAACCTCCGGTTCCATGAAGACTCCACTTGAGATGCTGTCTCTTTAATCGGTATATAAGATTATCATTGGCTAAGAGCCAATTGGATAGGTGCAATTCTAACGTTTAAAAGACATTTGGACAGATGCATGAGTTGGAATGGTTTAGAGCGGGGCTCCTACTCCAGTAGGGGTCCATGGCATAAAAAGGGTGGGAACCCCTGCTTTAGAGCGATGTGGGTCAAATGCAAGTAAATGCTCAAAGCTTTGGTCAGTATCTTGGTCAACATGTATGTGTTAGGCTAACAGGGCCTGTTTCCATGCTGTGTTACTCTGTGACTCTATAAAGTTCTTACAAAATTAAACAAGTAAACAATAAAGGAAAATTATCCATCAATATCATATAAAATACATTAGCGTACTAAGAAGGAATTAACAGCTGTAGATCAAATTACAGTAAAGTCAAAGGGCAAAATCATTTACTTTTAAATCATAGGATCATCAGTAATTTGCAAAAGGACCAATTATTCCATGTGGAAGTCCAAAGAGGTGATTATTCCTTGAGGTGATTTCCTTACTTGTATAGGATAATCTGTTGCAGCTATGTTCCTCTCTGACTTCCCTTCCCTGCAAAGATTTGGTTTACTATCTCCCTTTCATGCTTCATTTGACCAATCTGTCCCTGGGAAGATTTGCCTTATTATCTCCTTTCCCACCTCATTTGACCAATCCAGTAATAACAACAAGCTGTGTTTGGGCAGCAGAGTGAATGATATAGGATAGCAGGCAGTAATTGGGAAAGAGCTAGCGAAAGTTCTTTGAGGTCAGAGGGTCACGGAGACAAACAGCACAGAATCAGGAGCAACAAACAATCTGCTGGATCAGGGGCTCCCAACCTTTTTTATGCCATGGACCTATACCATTAACCAAGGGGTCTGTGGACCCCAGGCTGGGAACCCCTGTGTTAGAGAAACACAAAGGGTCAAGCAACATCTTCAGGGGAAAAAGGAGTTGCCGACATTTCATGACAAATCACTGCATCAGGACTGGGACAGAAACTGGCCCTTCTGCCCATCATACCTGTTTCAGCCACCAAGTAGTCAAGTAATCCCATTTACAAGTATATAGAACATAATCTATGATGCCTCGGTGATTCAAGAAGATGATAAAGGAAGAGCTGTGGAGCGATGGTGTGTGGCAATATCTTCTGCTGGACGCAGACTTGGTTTGCCTCTATTTCTTAGAGATAGCAATGTTGTTCTTTAGGAACTCCAACAAGAGGCCATTGGGCTATTGATGCTAGAGGTCATGCTACAGACACACCCACTCCTTACACTGATCCTTTCCAGTGTCATTTTCCATTTCTCCATTTCTCTTCTGCTTCACTGGACTCCTCTCATTTGTTGCACGTTATACGTACAAATGCCCTGTCTTTCCTAATTCTTTCTGGTGGGTAAATTCATCCCTAGTCAGCAGCAGCAGGCATGTGCACAGGTATCACTGCGACCTCCCCTTCAACAGATCTATGAGCATTGACTACAAACTGATGGCCAGTTTTCTTCTATGTACTTAATGATGGTGACCAAGAATTAAATCAAAGGCGAAGTCAAGTTTATTGTCTTGTGCACGAGTACGTGTGTGTCCAGGTGCAATGATTCCTTCTGCTGTCTGCCCAGAGTTTGAACGTCCTACCTGTGGCTGCGTGGGTTTCCTCCGGGTGCTCCAGTTTCCTTCCACAGTCCAAAGACACACCCGTTGGTAGGTTAATTGGTCACTGTAAATTGTCCTGCGATTAGGTTAGAGTTAAACTGGTAGTTGCTGGGCAGCGTGGCTCGAAGGGCCAGAAGGGCTTATTCCACAGTATATCTTAACAAATGAAATAAATATATGTATACTTACCAGCTGCAGCATTCCAACAGGTACACAACATTCACAAGAAAGGCATACACTACACACAATTTTCACAAGAAAGAATACAATTAGAACAAAGAAAACAAAGTCCATTTTAGTGATCAAAGTGATCCTAATGATCCCAGAAAGCAGCAGGAGAACACTCAAGACTAAAGAGGGCTTAACACAAAGTACACTGCAGATGCTGGGGTCAAAGCAATATGCACAACACGCTGGAGGAACTCAGCAGGTCAGGCAGCATCCGTGGAAATGAGCAGTCAATGTTTCGGGCCGAAACGTTGACTGTTCATTTCCACGGATGCTGCCCGGCTTGCTGAGTTCCTCCAGCGTGTTGTGCGTAAAGAGGGTTTAATTTTGGTTAAGGTACATAATTAAACAGCCAACAAAATAATATAAACACAAGATATTGCTGAAGGAACTCAGAAGGTCAGAAGGAGGGGAAGAACATTTCAGGCCGAGATACTACATCAGGACCAGGGTTTCCCAACCTAGGGTCCGTGGACCTCTTGCTTAATGGTATTGGTGCATGGCATAAAAAGGGTTGGGAACCTCTCATCAGACCCTTCATGCCTGATGAAGGGTGTTGGCCCAAGAAGTTGACTGTTTATTCCCCTCTATAGATGCTGCTTGACCTGCTGAATTCCTCCAGCATTTTGTGTGTTGTGCAAAATAATACACCAGCTGGTGGTATAGTGGCACCTGCACTGGACTTCGAAGTGAGTGGTCCTGGGTTCGAATCCAGCTAGATCCTTGCACGCTTTCCATCCGTGCTGAGTTGAGCACTGAGCCGGCAACTTGGCCTTGTAAAAAAAATGCTAAAGAAATGGCAAGGTTGCCACCTGATAGGACACTAGGCACGGAAAGGACCAACAACAAAATAATATAAGATGGGGTAATTGGGGAGGGCCGACAGAATAACAACCAATATCTAAAGGCCTAAAAGACTGCAGATGCTGGATTCTGGAATACCAATGAGGGACTGGCTGAGTTCCTCCAGCAGATTGCTTGTCGCAACAGCCAATACCAGCTATCTTCTTCCCCCATCAGGTGTGTTAACCAGTAAACCTTGATAATACTAGGAGGTTGCATATTAAAACCAATCACCTTGACAGTACCACAGACTAAGAGTGTTTAATGGCTACTGATTCTGCATCCTTTACCTTTAATTCAATTTTTATTTCTCCTTGTTGAAATGCACATGTGATTTATTGCACCACTGACACCTGCACTAAGCAAAGGCAGTTTATTCTGAGAATTCTCATGTGCAGGCAGGAACAGGAAACCAATTTGGAGTAGGGGATGATAAATGGCTGCTCTCTCTCGCTAGCATTTTACTGAAAAATATCTGTGTAATTGCCATTTTTTTTTCTTTTTGCATCTTTAATTTATATCCCTGAGTACGAGGGGCCTGATAATTGCTGTTATTTCTGTTTCAAAGCAGGATCAAGCTATTGTTTTTTTAATCTTAAACTGGGTATTAGACTGGGGAGTGGGAGTAATTCCCTTTGCAGAATAGCTGGAAGAGTTCTAGCGAGCAATAGACTGGGAAAGCGCCAATTGCTCTAATTCAATGTTGCCGCATATCTTAATACATCCCCGTCTTTTTTCCTTCAAGTAGGAACTCTGCAAGTGCAGGTACAGAAAGAAACAATTGCTGTTTGTCACTGTACCCATCCTTTAGTAGATTCAAGGGTAGAGAAAAATAAGATTAGCTACGACATCAAGTCTCTCCCACCAATATACTCTCCCTGCTTTCAAAATGAATAGTGTTCTTGTGCGTTGCTTTTTAAGCGGGAATCTGCCTCTCCGCATTATGATGCTCAGAAATCCTTCAGATTTTTTTTCCACACATTTTTTGACTTTCACAAGGGTGCCAATTAGCATTTCGTTTCCTTTGAAATAATCTAGAATCTTTGTTTAGCTGGGGACTATGATTTTATTCAATATTTCAGCAGTAAGGAAACATGGAGCACTTTGACAGGTGAATAAATGTTTTTATTGAACTCCGGGAGACAGACATGGAGATTTTTCTTTCTTTATTTCTTTTCTATTATCTACTGTTGGACTCTACTGGGAGAACTGAGTTCTTTTTCTACACTCCCTCCATTGATTTTTGCATTAGGCTGCTATATTGAATAATTAATATACTCACAGTGATTGATGATTTGCATGGCTTGAATATTAGGTTATCAATCAAAACCCACTTGTCCTAATGTAATAATATTGAAAACGTGTCAAAAAGTGTTCGTCCAATTTGTAGGTGATGTTGACTTGAGTAGAATATTGGTGTAATGGGGGATGCATTTTTTTGGCAGCAAAATGGACTGGTTAAACATTCATAATACAAAGATTGTGCGAGTCTTTCAAAAAGACGTAACAAGAGCCTGAAGCCCCCAGTGAAGCTGATCAGATCCAATAAGTACAGGCTTCCTTCAGCCTAAGAAGAGCCCACTATTTTAGCTATCTCTTTATCAGCGTCGAGTCATTTTTCAAGGCTCGAATAAAAACCTAATTCCCTGCAAAAAAAAAACAAGAATTGCTGGGTAAATGGTAAAAATTAATCACTTTTCGAATGCACTGATCTGACAATGGGAAAAGATATTGGCCACATTTAGGCAATAGTGGCATTACTGGTAATAATCTTCACATGAGCCACGCAATCCATCACTCATGTAATATCGGTTTAAGCACAAGAGTTTTAATGTACGTTGTACTAACCATTGCAGGCAGTTTGTCAAATGCGGAAACCACTTGGGGATTCTGTGGCATGCATGATTTAGCTGCAAAACAGGTGACCTTTGAACTCTGCACAATAAGAAGCTTGCCTCTGAGGCAGAAATCTAGAGGGACAGTAATCACAGTGCACTCATCTACAATTATTATGCTTAAACAGCGCCAGCTAAGTCAACTGGCACTTTAGTGAGAAACAAAAGGTGTGTGGGGGGTGGGGGCTACCCAGGCGAGAGCAACAAAGAGGAATCCACCGGAGAGAAGTATCATGTTAAGTGTCACTGAAGCTTATTGAATATTGATATTGATAGAGGCCTAGATAGAGTGGATGTGGAGAGGATGGTTCCTATAGTGGGGGAATCTTGGACCAGCCGGCACAGCCTCAGCATAGAAGAATGTCTGTTTAGAACAGGGATGAGGAGGAATTTCTTCAGCCAGGGGGTGATGAATCTATGGAATTCATTGCCACAGATGACCATGGAGGCCAAGCCATTGGGTATATTAAAGTGGAGATTGATAAGTTCTTGATTAGAAAGGGCGTCAAAGGTAATGGGTAGGAGGCGGGAGAATGGGGTTGAAAGGCATAATAAATCAGCCATGATCGAATGGCAGAGCAGACCCGATGGGCAAAATGGCCTCTTTATGGTCTAAACCTCATTGGTCTTCTGGTTAATATTTTCCTTCTGACGTTATCATCACTTGGCTGAAATCTTTGCTGTTCTACCATTCATTCTGTTCTGAAAGAAAGAGGAACTTACCAAATTGTTTCAAATGTCCTAAAGCCCCTTGCAGCCAATAAGATACCTCTGAGATTCCGTGTCCATTGTGATCCAGGGAAAGCACCAACCAATATTTGCACAGGAAGATCCCAAACATGCCAATACCGTAACAAAAGTAATCAAAATGAAGTTGATTCAAGTACAAGTTCAATATTGTCATCCTTCAGTACGTGAGTGTAAGGGAGAATGAAGTGATTGTTACTCTGGAACCGATGCAACAAGAAAAAAACAGAATAAGCATAAAAGACAGAATACAAAAGCACAATAAATATAAAAACAATTATAAAATGCAACATGCAAGGAACTGAGTGTGGCCATATATACACATAAATGAGCTTATGCACATAGACTAATTGTTTATACAACAGATAAAGTGATACTAGCTGCAGGAGTATCAGTACATAAGGTAACTGACAGAGGTGACAGAGGATTGGGAGACGTGGAATCCTTGTGTGTAGAGTTAAGAATCTGCAAGGGTGAAAAAAACCCTGATAGGTGTGTACAATGTACTGTGTTTGTTAATCAAAATGGCTTCTTTGTATGATAAGTGCTTTCTCTCACAGTTGTTTAGCTCTAGACTTGCTGATATCGGGATTGTATTCATTTGTTAACCAATGGGGAATGTTATTTCGTCTTGTGAGGCTGGGAGCTTGGGGGTTTTCGCGGTCTTTTCAGAGAAGACGCCGAGGAAGGTGGACGTGCGCTGCACTGCTCGGTCGACCACCAGGGTGGTCCCAGGTGCAAGGACGTGGAGGTCGGAGGAAAGTGACGAGGGGTCGAATGGTTCGATGGTTGAGCTCCAACGATGTGCACTAAACTGACTGAACTTTGATAAGTTGGCGCTTTTTACTTTATTTTCTTTTCCTTCATATATACTGTATTGCATAGTACTCTTTTAGTTTTAGTAAAATCTTTAAAGTGTATTCCATAACGGTATCTGGTGTGAGTTTGATATTGTGTGTGTGCGCGTGGCATAAACTTGATTCTCACAGCAACTGCGTGTATGGGAGGTGGGGTTGGTGAGTGGCTGGATCTCCTTTTCCCCTAGACATATACCAGCCTGTTGGGTAAGTGTTACAGGTGTTATCTATAGGCTCCCAAACAATAGCCAGGATGTGGCGTATAAATTTGAATGAGAAATAGAAAAGGCATGCAAAAAGGGCTATGTTACAAAAGGTCATGGGGGATTTCAATATGCATGTAGATTGTGAAAATCAGGTTGCTGCTGGATCCTAAGAGAGAATTTGTACAAAGCGTGCAAGATGGCTTTTTAGACCTTGTGTTTTGGCCCACTAGGTAAAAGGCAATTCTGGATTGGGTGTTGTGTAATGAACCAGATTTGGTTATGGAGCTTAAGGAAAAGGAACCCTTGGAGGCAGTCATCAGGGTATGATAGAGTTCACCCTGCAGTTTAAGAGGGAGAAGATAAAGTCAGATGTATCAGTATTACAGTGGAGTAAAGGGAATTACAGAGACATGAGGGAGGAGTTGATTGGAAGAGGACACTAACAGGAATGATGGTAGATCAACAATGGCTGGAGTTTCTGGGGAAATTCTGAAGCTGCAGGATAGATACATCCCAAAGATGAAGAAATATTCTAAAAGGGTTGATGATGGAACCATGGCAGACAAGGGAATACAAAGACAGCGTTAAAGCAAAAGAGACGGCATATAACATAGCAGAACTTAGTGGGGAGTTAGAGGACTGGGAAGCTTTTAAAAGCAAACAGAAGGCCATTATAAAAACCATGAGGAGGGGAAAAATGAAATATGAAGGTAAGCTAGCCAAAAATATCAAAGAGGATACCAAACGTTATTTCAAATGTATAAAGAGTAAAAGAGAGGCAAGAGTGGATATTGGACTGCTGGAAAATGACACTGGAGAGGTAGTAATGGGGGACAAAGTTAATAAGTGTTTTGTATCATTCTTCACTGAGGAAGACACTAGGAATATGCCAGACATTTGAGAGTGTCAGAGGACAGAAATCAGTGCAGTTGATGTTACTAAGGAGAACTGCTTGGGAAACTGAAAGGTCTGAAAGTGGACAAGTCATCTGGACCAGATGGAATACACACCTAGGTTCTGAAAGAAGTAGCTGAAGAGATTGTGGAAGGATTATTAATGATCCTTCAAGATCACTAGTTTCTGCAATGGCTCCAGAGGACTGGAAAATTGCAAATGTCACTCCACTATTTAAGAAGGGAAGGAGGCAGAAGAAAGGAAATGTTAAGCCAGTTAGCCTGACTTTAGTGGCTGGGAAGATATTGGAGTGCATTATTAAGGATGAGGATTTGGGGATTTTGGGGGCACATGATAAAGTAGGCCAAAGTCAGCATAGTTTCCTTAAGGGAAAATCTTGCCTGACAAATCTTTTGGAATTTTTTGAGGAAATAACAGCCAGGATAGACAAAGAAGAGTCAGTGGATGTTGTTCACTTGGATTTTCAAAAGGCCCTTGACAAGATGCCACACTTGAAGCTGCTTAAGGGGCCATGGTATTATAGAAAAGATACTAGTTTGGATAGAAGATTGGCTGATTGGCAGGAGGCAAAGAATCGGGAAAAAAGGGATCCTATTCTGGTTGGCTGCTGGTGACATGGTATACTGCATGGGTCATATTGGGACCACTTCTTTTCACATTATATGTCAATAGTTTGGATGAAAGAATTGATGGCTTTGTGGTCAAGTTTGCTGATGGTACAAAGGTAGGTGAAGGGGCAGGTAGTCTGCAGAATGATTTGAACAGATTGGGAGAATGGGCAAAGAAGTAGCAGGCAGAATATTATGTAGGGAAGATTATGGTCATTCACTTTGGTAGAAGGAATAAAGATGTAGGCTATTTTCTAAATGAGGAGAAAATTCAAATATCAGAGGAACAAGGGGACTTGGGAGTCCTCATGCAGGATTTCCTTAGGGTTAACTTGTAAGTTGAGTTGGTGGTAAAGAAGGCAAATGCAATGGTTAGCATTCATTTTACAAAAGCAAGGATGTGATGCTGAGGCTTTATAAGGCATTAGCCAGACCACACTTGGAATATTGAGAGCAGTTTTGGGCCCTTTATCTAAGAAAAGATGTGCAGGCCTTGGAGAGGGTCCAGAGGAGGTTCATTCTCACGAACGAGTTAATATATGAAGAGCATTTGATGACTCTGAGACTGTACTCACTGGAGTTTAGAACAATGGGGGGGGGGGGGGGAATCAAATATTGAAAGACCAAGGCAAAGTGGATGAGGAGAGGATGTTTCCTATAGTGTGTGGGTCTAGCATCAAAGGGCACAGCCTCAGAATAGAGGTATATCCCTTTAGAACAGAGATGAGAAGGAATTATTTTTTAGCCAGAGTGTGGTGAATCTGTGGAATTTATTGCTATGGGTGGCTGTGGAGGCCAAGTCATTGAGTATATTTAAAGCAGAGTTTGATAGTTTCTTGGTTAGTCAGTGGGGTGGGGGGTCAAAAGTTACAGGGAGCAGGCAGTTGAGTGGGCTTGAGAGTGTGACAAGTCAGCCATTATGGAATAACGATGAAGACTCGATGAACCGAGTGGCCTATTTCTGCTTCTGTGTCTTCTGGAATAGATAAGATGAAAGGGTGGCTGTTGACAAGACAGGACAATGACTTGGTCAGTCCAGGTAAGAGGTGGGGCGTGTAAGTGTGCAGTGCCTTCTTCTGAAGAACATTAGAACATCAGAACTAGCAGTAGGAATCAGCTATTCAGCCTTCTGAGCCTGCCCCGTTATTCGAGACGATTATGGCTGATCCAATCTTCAGCTCAGCAATGTTTTCTCATTCTCTATCTGTGCTCCTTGATTCATGAGATTGTAAGACATGGGAGCAGAATTGGGCCATTCAGCCCATCAAGTCTGCTCCACCATTCCATCTATTATCCCTCTAAACCCCATTCTCCTGTCTTCTCCTTCTAAATTTTCACACCCTTACTAATCGAGAACCAATCAACCTCCATTTTAAATATACTCAATGGCTTGACCTCCACAGCTCTCTGTGGCAATGAATTCCACAGACCCACCGACCCCTGGCTAAAGAAATGCCTCCTCATCTCTGTTCTAAGGCGATATTCTGGAAACTCAGCTGGTCAGGTAGCATCTATGCAGGGAAATAAACCCTATATAGATGGTACCAGCCTCAATAAGACCATCTATCGTTGCTCCAAACTCCGATGAGTAATAGGCACAACCTGCCTCACCCTTCTTCATAAATCAACATTGACTACCTTCTCCAAACTGTATCTAATGCAACGATATCATTCCGTAAATACACAGATGAAAGCTGTACGTTCTTCTCCAGCACTAGTCTCGTAGTTCCCGCAGAATAGCATGAAAACTTCCCACTCAAGTGATTTAGAACATAGAACTTCAAACATTACAGTACAGGCCCCTCAGCTCACAATGTTGTACCAACCTTTTAACCTACTCCAGAATCAGACTAACCCTTCCCTCCCATATAGCCCTCTGCTTTTCTTTCACCCATGTGCCTATTCAAGAGTATCTTAAAATGTCCCTAATATATCAGCCTCTACTACCGCTTGTAGCAGAGCATTCGCACACCGACCACTCTCCGTGTAAAGACTTTATCCCCGACATCTCCTGTGTACTTCACTCCGATGACCTCTTGTATTAGCCATTTATCTCAGCAACTACTTGAGGTAAACAATCCTGTGGTCCAACATGTAAAACATCAGAATAATTATTGTCAACGGCACATCAGGTTATTAATCGTTGGCAGATTGGGCCATCTGACTCTTGGCTTTAGATTCAATTTACTCAGAGAACAAGATCTGCTTAAAGGATGCAAACACAGAAATTATAGCAGCATTTCCCTGTTACAGCTGAATTGGATGCTAAGTATGGAAATTATAGGGCCCATTAAGCAGCAACAATCAGTGTAACCCCGAAGGATCAGATGTTTGCCCATCAGGCCTGCACCAGTGCTTTCCTATCGTTTGCCACTGAGACACTCACACTCTTCAAGTTGCTTCCCACAGCCTTTAAATTTTCTTTTTTCACAAGCAACTAAATCGCCTTTAACAGGAATTTACCCACTCTGATTTGAGACAAATGATTCCAGTTTAACAACACTTTTCTAAAGCCCTCAGTAATAGACAATAGACAGTCGGTGCAGGAGTAGGCCATTCGGCCCTTCTAGCCAGCACCGCCATTCACTGTGATCATGGCTGATCATCCACAATCAGTACCCCATTCCTGCCCTCTCCCCATATCTCTTGACCCCGCTATCTATTATTAATGTCCTAATAAATGCATATTGGATCACTTAATGTGCTTATATACAGGTATGTTTAAAATAATAAGGTTCAAAAAGTGTGCATGACACTTGTAATTCAACATTACTTTTCAATGTTTTAGGAACAACTGCTTCCCCATCCACCACCAAATTACTGAATGATGCACAGTCTGCCTCTTTATTTGCCTTTTGCAATATTTATTTATTTTGTAACTTATAGTAATTTTTATGTGCTCCACAGTATCCCGGCCACAAAACAACAAATTTCACGATATATGTCAGTGACAATAAACCTGATTCTGATTCGGTGAATCTCCATTCAAAGTAGAGGAAGGTATTTATCATTTCAATAGCATTTTAACAATGCTGTCACCATGTTTCTGAATACTAAGGTTTCTGTGTGCCACCACTTTGCTTTAATAGCACAATTTTTTGCATATTTCTGTCTACATTTTGTAATAAAAGTATATTATTTCACATTTTCCACATTGTTCTGTATTTGCCATCTATCCAACCATTCTACCATATGTTGCAGCCTTTCATGAACACAACTTGCCACATCCCTCTAATCTAAACCATTTCCCTTTGAATTTGTCTTTCCTCCAGGACTGGCCTGATACATAGTCACCTTTGGTATGAGGTTTGGGAGGGAAGGTGACCTCTCACTCTTCTCTTCACTCCCTGAATGTAAGGGTGGTTAGGTTTTGCCCTGTGCTGAGATTTTGGAATCTAGGAGTTACAGTTCCCGCTGGCAACTGAACTCAGTGAAATAGAAAGTGCGTACAAACTACAACGCGGGGTGTTCCGGAGTTTGGAGTTCAATTCTGGCGCCGGCTGTAAGTTCTCCCCGTGAATGCATGGATTTCCACCGGGTGCTCCAGTTTCCACCCACAGTCCAAAGATGTACCAGTTAGATACACTTCCTATGACGGGGAACTTCTTCACTCAGAGGGTGTTGCGAGTCTGGAGTGGGCCATCAGAAGTGATTTCAACATTTAGGAGAAGCTTGGATAGGTACATGGATGGGAGAGGTATGAAAGCCTATGGTTCCAGTGCAGGTCGATAGGACAAGGCAGAATAACGGTTCGGCATGGACTAGATGAGATGAAGGGCCTATTTTTGTGCTGTAGTGCTCTATGACTCTATGACTCTATGAAGTGAATTGACAAAAGAACCAGAAGCAATTAAAGGAAACTTTATTTTAACAGGTAGTTATTATGATTCAGGAATGTGCTGCCAGAAAAGGTGGTGAAAGCAGGTCCAAGTAAAAGCTTTGAAAAGTACTTGAATGGGTAAAACTTGCAAGGCAAAAGGGAAACAGCAGTGCGTCTGGCGCTAACAGGAGAACTCTTTAAGAGTGCTGGCACAGGTACAAAGGAACGAATGGTCTCAGGCACTGAATGGTGGTGGAAAATGCCCCTGGTATCGTTTAATGAATGGAACCAATTCCGACAGGTTTGAGAATGAAAAGGAGCAGGATTTTGGAATCTAGGAGTTTTAGTTCCCTTCGGCAACTGAACTTAGTGAAATAGAAGGTGTGTGCAAATTACAGCTCAGGGCGTTCCGGAGTTTGGAGTTCAATTCCGGCGGCGCCTGTAAGGAATTTTTTTACGCTCTCCTCGTAACCGCATGGGTTTCCTCCAGGTGCTCCGATATCCACCCACAGTCCGAAGAATTACCGGTTACTAGGTTAATTAGTCAATGTAAATTTTCCTGTGATTAGGCTGATGTTAAATAGGTGAAGCTCATCGAGCCAGAGGGGTCTGTTTAGCACTGTGTCTCTAAATAAAATATAATAGCATTATATGTTTGTTTTAGTTATATGGTTAATATTACTATAATAAAGCAATGTCTATGATTACAGAATCTTTATTACCAGACTTTATTCCAGTGCCAAGTGCCGGAATTGAAAACTTACAAATATATTGAGACCACGGAGACAGTTGTTTCATTGGATCTGCCAGTTTTTGAAAGGACAATAATTTATTTCTTATTGGGTGGCTTATACTGTGTTTATAACAGTTAAAACAGCAAAATTCAGAGCAGTCTTGGTTCCCAAGGGATCAGTCTAACATATTAGATTCTCGCTGGCCCATTGATCTAAAGTCTGCGTTTCCCATTAAGAACATACAGTCCATGTGTAAGTGTAACAGCTCTGCCATAATTGTGATTCACAAGCACTACAAGAGACCATAAAGGATATTGGTTTTACACTCAGATGACTTGCCAGCAGACGTACCTTACGTGGTAAAGGATTTCACATGTGCAACCAGTCAATTATCAGATCTGGTTTGCAGACCTGACTGAGAAGCTGCATAACACAGTACAAAGGGAATGAATGGATTCAGTTACAAGCGAACAGCAGCACATTAATACTGATCCGATGGGCCATGAATAGTCCTTGCCTTGTAAAATCTTTCCCAGCCAATGAAGTTAATTGGATGTATACCCAGTTGTAGCAAGCACATATAGATTTTGTGGTATTATGTTCAGTGGCCACTTTATTAGGTACTCCTGCACACTTGCTTGTTGATGAAAATGTCTGATCAGCCAATCATGTGGCAGCAACACAATGCTTAAAAGCATGCAGACGTGGTCAAGAGGTTCTGTTGTTGCTCTGAAAGGGGTAGAAATGCAACCCAAGTGACCTTGACCATGGACTGGTTGTTGATTATTTGTAGGTTGTTCACCAAACCTGGAGGTTAGGTCGAAACGCTTTGTCGCCAGTCGAGGTGATATTATCAGTGCGCGCTGAATGTGTCACCTCAACCGGTGACAAAATGTTTCCAACCTAACGTTCAGGCTCGGTGAACAGCCATCTAAACTAGCAGCCAATCCAAGCTACCAATCTCCCCCTTCATTTCATATGATTGTTGGTGCCAGATGGGGTGGTTTGAATATCTCAGAAACTGCTGATCTCCAGGGATTTTTACACACAGGCATCTCTAGAATTTACAGAGAATGGTGTGATAAACAAAGACATCCAGTGAGCGGCAGTTCTGTGGACAAAAATGCCTTGTTAATGAGAGAGGTCAGAGGAGAATGGCCAGACTATTTCAACCTGTCAGGAAGATGACATCAACTCAAATAACCACACATTACAACAGACATGTGCAGAGGAGCATCTCTGAATGCACAACACGATGAACCTTGAAGTGGATGGGCTACAGCAGCAGAAAACCACGGGCAGACAATCAGTGGCCATTTAATAAAGTACAGGAGGTATATTGAAATTGAAAAGGACTTCCTCAACATTTATGGAAATGTTATTTCTCCAGTTTCTGTTCCAGAAGCAATGTGATTCAACCCAGAGAATGAAAAGTAACACAAAAATCATCTCTGTGCTTTGTATAGCAGCCTGTCAGGAAGGTCCTTACTATGGTATTTCAGATTCAGATTCGGAGTCAGATTCCGTGTCATTTATTTATTGTATATATAACTGCAACCTACAGTGAAATGTGACTTTTGAGTTAATAACCGACACAACTGAAGGATATGGTTGGGGTTGCCCACAAGGGTCACCATAAATTCTGGTGTCCACATAGCATAGCCATCATGTTTACAGAACATATACAAGCACCAATAACAACAGAACATCAGCAACAAAACTACAATAGCAAAACAAGCCAAATTCCTCCCCCCCACCCACCCATGTAGACTCACAGACAGTCCTCCAGCCATAGGACAGGCCTCCAGCCTCCAATGAACTTGTGGATTGCAGACATTTGGCCTTCAACTTCCCTAGATGACTCACAGACTTGCAGACCCAAGGCTTCAGCCATCCTCAGCTTCCAGACATCTGATGGACCTTTGGGCTTTGATTTTCAGTATTGACCCAGAAGTTGCCGATGACAGCAGGCGAGAATCCTGGACTCCAGGCCTGATGACCAGGAACCCAAACACTAGGCCTCAAACTCCAGTCTTTGGTGACTTTCATACCTTGGGGGCTGGGGGTCACCAGCCTTTGCTACTCCTACCCAGCCAGAACTCTGTCTTATATGTTTGAATGCTGGGAAATATTACTATGATGGGTACCATCCTATTTCACATTTGTTAATATTGTTACATCTAAACTAGTGGTTAAAACCATTTGGCTTAATCTAAACTAATATTGAAATCATTTCATGTCCCTTGAAGCAGAATGGCCCAGAACTCAGAACTCAGGTAGAAGAAATAACAAATTAATACTAATGGCTTAGCTTCCTTCAAAATAAAATGTTATAATACTTAAGAGTGGCTGACAACTTTTCCCACAAGCTATAACAATATGATCAGGAGGTTATATAGAAGATGTAAAAAGATTCAGAATGACGAGCAGCTATATCTATCAAGAAACACCAATTTAGGTGTGGCTCTTTTCTCTGGACCTATTTTATTGAAGTGGGTTCATGGTTCTGTTTAGTGCAAATAAATACTGTGGCAACTGGTCACCTACCTACAGGAAAGATATCAATAAGATTGAAAGAGTGCAGAGAAAATTTACAAGGAAGTTGCCGAGATTTGAAGACCTGAGTTATAGGAAAGGTTGAATAGTATAGGGCTGTATTCGCTCGACCAGAGGAGAGGGAGGAGAGATTTGATGGAGGAGTAAAAAATTAAGAGGTGCATATATATAGGTAAGTGAAAGTAGGCTTTTTCCACTGATGTTGGGAGAGACAAGAACTAGAAGTTATGGGTTAAGAGTGAAGTTTTTAAGGGGAACACGAGGGGGAACTTTTTAACTCAGGGAGTGCAATGAGCTGCCTGCAGTCGTGGTGAATGCGGGCTCGATCTCAGGACTAAGACTGGAGAGTGGAGATGGCCACAATCAAGGGGAGAAGGGGAATGGTGAGGCAGAGGTCAGAGGGCAGGACGTGGTGTTGACGGATGAGAGACGGAACAAGCCAGGTAGGTGAGGTGGATTGATAGCTGGAGGAAGACAAAAAGAGGAGGCAGGAGTGAGGAGGGTGAAGGTGGAGACATCTGCTTGAGGGTAATATAAAAGGAACACAAAGGCTGCCAGTGTAAACAGATAAGTAGAAAAAGTGATAATGAGAACCATTGGGGAGAAGGAACCAGGAACAGATAGTATGGGGGAGAGAGAATTTTGGATGAAATGTGTGTGTAGTGGAATGGAACTGGGAAGGGGAGGGGAACCCTCCCTCCTCCCCTCTTTTCAGACCTCCATCTCCCTTTCTTCTTCCCCAGTCCTGAAGAAGGGGTCTCAACCTGAACGGTCAATTGTCCATTTCCTTGTATAGATGCGGCCTGACCAGCTGAGTTCCTCCAGCCTTTTGTTTGTTACTTCAGGTTTTCAGCAGCTGCAGTCTCTCTTGAGTCTTCATCTTCCTCTTCCTCATTACCTGACGGAGGAAGGAGACACAATTCCAACTTCCTACAACCCAATCCCATCAGAAGTGCAAAACTATGAATTGGCGATCTGATTCACACCTTCACACCATGGCCACTGAATGGGAACTGACTAGACTCAAGATGGTGGTCTAATGTCATAGAGTCATAGAGCACGATAGAAACTAAAACAGGCACTTTGATCCATCTAGTTCATACCAACTGTTATTCAGCCTAGTTCCAACAACCCACAACTACACCATAGCCGTCCATACACCCCCTTCCATTTACTGATCCAAACTTCTCTTAAATGCTGCAATTGAACCTACACCTACCACTTCCACTGGCAGCTAATTCCACACTTGCACCATCCATTGAGTGAAGGAGTTCTCCCTTAGGTTCCCCTTAAATATTTCACTGTTCACGCTTAACCTATGATCTCTAGTTCTAGTGCTGCCCAGCTTCAGAGGAAAAAGCTTGCTCGCATTTAGCCTATCTATATTCCTTGTAATTTTGAATACCACTATCAATTCCCCCCTCATTCTTTTAACCTTCAGAGAAGTCCTAACCCATTCATCCTTTCCCTCATGTCCCAGTAACATCCGTGTAAATTTTATCAGCACTCTTTCTATCTTTATTATGATAATAATAATAATAATAATAACTATTTATAAAGTGCCTTTCATACAAACGATGCAGTTCAAAATGCTTTGCCATGTGATAAAAGTACAAACATGAAAATAAAAAATAAGAATAAAAATAAACATGAAAATAAAAGACAAAAAGATGTTAGTTAAAAGCAAGGTTAAATAAATAGGTTCTGAGCTGGTGTTTAGAATTGTCATCTGAGTCTGAATCCTTTATAGTTTTAGGTATTGAATTCCACAGTTTAGGAGTGTAGTTCATAAAAGCTGACACGCCAATTATCTTTTCATGGGGATTGCTTAAATTTAAGAGACTGGTAGAAGAAAACCTGAGAGCTCGAGCAAGATTGTAAAATAAAAATGATTTTGTGATGTGCTCCAGTCCCAGGCCATTAAGAGCTTTAATAACAGGTAAGACAACTTTAGAATCAATTCCAAAAGATACGGGAAGCCGATGCAGTGTTTCTAGGACAGGAATGATATGTTCCCTCATAGCTTGAGTTAAAAATCTTGCAGTGACGTTCTGAATGAGTTGTAATTTGTCATTAGGTTGCTTTGGAAGACTAGTAAAAAGTCTAATGGATACCTTTCCTGTAGGTAGGTGACCAGAACAGCACACAATATTCCAAATTTAGCCTCACAATGTCTTAGATAGATAGATAGATAGATAGAAAGATAGATAGATAGATACTTTATTCATCCCCATGGGGAAATTCAACTTTTTTTCCAATGTCCCATACACTTGTTGTAGCAAAACTAATTACATACAATACTTAACTCAGTAAAAAAAATATGATATGCATCTAAATCACTATCTCAAAAAGCATTAATAATAGCTTTTAAAAAGTTCTTAAGTCCTGGCGGTAGAATTGTAAAGCCTAATGGCATTGGGGAGTATTGACCTCTTCATCCTGTCTGAGGAGCATTGCATCGATAGTAACCTGTCGCTGAAACTGCTTCTCTGTCTCAGGATGGTGCTATGTAGAGGATGTTCAGAGTTATCCATAATTGACCGTAGCCTACTCAGCACCCTTCGCTCAGCTACCGATGTTAAACTCTCCAGTACTTTGCCCACGACAGAGCCCGCCTTCCTTACCAGCTTATTAAGACGTGAGGCGTCCCTCTTCTTAATGCTTCCTCCCCAACACGCCACCACAAAGAAGAGGGCGCTCTCCACAACTGACCTATAGAACATCTTCAGCATCTCACTACAGACATTGAATGACGCCAACCTTCTTAGGAAGTACAGTCGACTCTGTGCCTTCCTGCACAAGGCATCTGTGTTGGCAGTCCAGTCTAGCTTCTCGTCTAACTGTACTCCCAGATACAACTTATACAACTTCAACATAAAATCCCAATTCCTGTACTGAATATTTATAAAGGCCTATGTGCCAAAAGTCATAGAGTTTTCCAGCATGGAAACAGGCTCTTCACTTCAAATGGCCCATGCTGACCAAGATGATCCATTCAAACTAGACCCACTCACTAAAGTTTGGCCCATAAACATCTAAACCTTTCCATGTACAGTACTGTGCAAAGGTCTTAGGCACATATACAGTATATAGCTAGGGTGCCTAAGACTTTTGCATAGTACTGTAGTAATTTTATGTATTGCACTCTACTGTTGTTGCACGCGTGCGTACACACACACACACACACACACACACACACACACACACACACACACACACACACACACACACACACACACACACACACACACACACACACACACACACACACACACACACACACACACATTCTGTAATGATCAATAAACCAATTGTTTGGAAACAAATGGCCTTACCTGGTGTCTCACAGCCTGCATGTTTCTGCACCCGAGCCACCCTCTGCCCTGGCACTCCATCTCTGCCACCTGTCCTCACAACCCTCCCACGGTGCTCCACCCTCACCATTCCCAATGCTTTATATATATGCCTAAGACCTTTGCACAGTACTGTATTTGCCCGTGTCTTTTAAAAGTTGTTGCAAATACTTCAGCCACATCCCCTGGCAGCTGATTTGATCTTTTGTGTAAAAATTTGTTCCTCAAGTTCTCATGAACTTTTCCCTTCTCACCTTAAACTCATGCTCTATAGTTCTTGTGGCAACAGGAACAAAATACTGTGCATACTGATCCCATCTATGGCTTTCATGATTTTATCTATCTCTATAAGATACTCAGTCTCCTCCATTCTAACCAATAAAGTCTTAGTTTGTCCAATCTCTCCTTATAACTCAGTCCCTCAAGTCCAGGCAATATCCTTGTAAATCTTTTCTGCATTTTTTTCCAGTTTAATGGCATTTTTCCTATACTAGGGCAATACGCCAAGAAAAAATGAAGTATGAAGGTAAACTAGCCAAAAATATAAAGGAGGATAGTAAAAGCTTCTTTAGGTATGTGAATAGCAAAAAAATAGTTAAGACCAAAATTGGGCCATTGAAGACAGAAACAGGTGAATTTATTATGGGGAACAAGGAAATGGCAGATGAATTGAACAGGTACTTTGGATCTGTCTTCACTAGGGAAGACACAAACAGTCTCCCAGATGTAATAGTGGCCAAAGGAACTAGGGTAAAGGATGAACTGAAGGAAATTTATATTAGGCAAGAAACAGTGTTGAATAGACTGTTGAGTCTGAAGGCTGATAAGTCCCCGGGACTGGATGGTCTGCATCCCAGGGTACTTAAAGGGGTGGTTCTAGAAATCGTGGACGCATTGGTAATCATTTTCCAATGTTCTATAGATTCACAGGAACAGTTCCTGCTGATTGGAGGGAGGCTAATGTTGTCCCACTTTTCAAGAAAGGAGGGAGAGAGAAAACAGGGAATTATAGACCGGGTGTTAGTCTGACATCAGTGGTGGGAAAGATGCTGGAGTCAATTATAAAAGAGGAAATTACGACACATTTGGATAGCAGTAGAAGGATCAGTCCGAGTCAGCATGGATTTATGAAGGGAAAATCATGCTTGACTAATCTTCTGGAGTTTTTTGAGGATGTAACTATGAAAATGGACAAGGGAGAGCCAGTGGATGTAGTGTACCTGGACTTCCAGAAAGCTTTTGATAAAGTCCCACATAGGAGATTAGTGGGCAAAATTAGGGCACATGGTATTGGGGGCAGAGTACTGACATGGATTGAAAATTGGCTGGCTGACAAGAAACAAAGAGTAGTGATTAATAGGTCCCTTTTGGAATGGCAGGCTGTGACCAGTGGGGTACCGCAATGTTCGGTGCTGGGACTGCAGCTGTTTACAATATACATTAATGATTTAGATGAAGGGATTAAAAGTAACATTAGCAAATTTGCTGATGACACAAAGCTGGGTGGCAGTGTGAAATGTCAGGAGGATGTTATGAGAATGCAGCGTGACTTGGACAGGTTGGGTGAGTGGGCAAATGTATGGCAGATGCAGTTTAATGTGGATAAATGTGAGGTTATCCACTTTGGTGGCAAGAACAGGAAGGCAGATTACTATGTAAATAGAGTCCAGTTAGGAAAAGGGGAAGTACAACGAGATATAGGTGTTCTTGTACATCAGACAATGAAAGCAAGCATGCAGGTACAGCAGGCAGTGAAGAAAGCTAATGGCATGCTGGCTTTTATAACAAGAGGAATTGAGTATAGGAGTAAAGAGGTCCTTCTGCAGCTGTACAGGGCCCTGGTGAGACCCCACCTGGAGTATTGTGTGTAGTTTTGGTCTCCAAATTTGAGGAAGGACATTCTTGCTATTGAAGGAGTGCAACATAGGTTCACAAGGTTAATTCCTGGAATGGGGGGACTGTCATATGTTGAAAGATTGGAGCGACTGGGCTTGTATACACTGGAATTTAGAAGGATGAGAGGGGATCTGATTGAAACATATAAGATTATTAAGGGATTGGACACACTGGAGGCAGGAAGCATATTCCCGCTGATGGGTGAGTCCAGAACTAGAGGCCACAGTTTAAGAATAAGGGGTAGGCCATTTAGAACAGAAATGCGGAAAAACTTTTTCACCCAGAGAGTGGTGGATATGTGGAATGCTGTGCCCCAGAAGGCAGTGGAGGCCAAGTCTCTGGATGCATTCAAGAGAGAATTAGATAGAGCTCTTATAGATAGCGGGGTCAAGGGATATGGGGAGAGGGCAGGAATGGGGTACTGATTGTGTATGATCAGCCATGATCACAGTGAATGGCAGTGCTGGCTAGAAGGGCCGAATGGCCTACTCCTGCACCTACTGTCTGAAAAAAAAAATTGAAACTGAACACACCAATCCTAAGTGTGGCATAATCAGCATCCTGTAGAACCACACCAAGACCTCCCAATTTTTATACTCAATGCCCTGCCTTATGAAAGCCAGCGGGCCAAATGCCTTCCTCACCATTCTGTGACTCTACTTTTAGTGAACGATATACTGGTACTCCAAAGTCTCTCCATTCCACAACGCTCCCTAGGGCCTCACTATTCAAATTCCAACCTGGATTTGACTTTCCAAAATACAACTCCTCGCACTTATCTAAACTAAACCCCATTTGCCATTCCTTGGCCCAGTTACTCAACTGATCGACCTTTCTCATCCACTATAGCACGTATTTTAGTGGCATGTGCAAACTTACTAACCATGCCCTGTACCCTCCTATCAGATTCCTCCTTCTCCAGCCCTTTATCTTTTTCACCAATTGACTTCCCAGATCTTTACTTCACCCGTCCCCTTCTCCTGGTTTCACCTATCACCTACCGCTTACATTTCTTCCTCCCCTCTGCGCACCTTCTTACTCTGACTTTTAACCTTTTTTTTTCTCTCCAGTCCTGATGAAGGGTCTCAGCCCAAAACATCGGCTGTTTACTCTTTTCCATAGATGTTGCCCAGCATGTTGAGTTCTTCCATCATTTTGCATGTGTTGCTTGAATTTCCAGCATCTGCAGATTTCCTCTTGTTTGTGATTGGCCTCTTATCCAAATTGTTGATATGGATGACGATCAACAATGGGCCCAGCACAATTGCGATGTGAACAGGCTCAGAGTGGCCACTTTATTAAGCATACCTGTACACCCGCTTGTTAATACAAATATCTAATTAACCAATCAGTGGCAGCAACTCAATTGATAAAAGCAAGCAGACATGGTCAAGAGGTTCATGGGGCATGGGGAAGAAACTTGATCTAAGTGACTTTGACTGTGGAATGATTGTTGGTGCCAGATGGGGTGGTTTGAGTATCTCAGAAACTGCTGACCTCCCGGGATTTTCATGCGCAATAGTCTCTAGAGTTTACAGAGAATGGTGCGAGAAACAAAACATATCCAGGGAGCAGCAGTTCTGTGGGTGAAAACACTTTGTTAATGAGAGAGGTCAGAGGAGAATTGCCAGACTGGTTCAAGCTGACAGGAAGGTGACAGTAACTCAAGTAACCAAAAGTTACAGCAGTGGAGTGCAGAAGAGCATCTCTGAATGTACAACATGTCGAACCTTGAAGCGGATGGGCTTCAGCAGCAGAGGACCATGGACATACACTCAGTGGCCACCTTATTAAGTACTGGAGGTACCTTATAAAGTGACCATGAGTGCATATTTGTTAATAAAGTTAGCGAACTGGAAGTGATTGTGACACAAATAGCATTTCAGTTATATTTCAGAAATGCCAACAATGAGTTCATTGTACATTGTTCCCTGAAGGAAGTACGGAGGAGGACTTCATTCCTTCTCCTATGTACATTCACCATGGCCAAGTTCTGTCTTAATTTCATCTTCCACCTTGGCTTTATAAACTTAAAACCCTTGCCCAGTAACAGTTCATGCCAGTTTCAAATCTTTGTATTTAACGCTCAGTGGATCTTTCAAATGTTTTCAGTTGGGAAGATTGCTTTCTAATTTTAAAGTAATTCTGCCCCCTCCCCTCTTGCTAATGACTTGACAATTAGAAGGAAGTTTTATCCTACTCGCTCCTTTAATCAACCGATGTAGTTTGTCAATTGAATGTAGTTAAATATGTTTGTGCTTCTAATCAACCCATCTTGACCTTCCAATGTAAGCTTCTTTTCCAGATGTGAAAACCACAACTGTTTTCAAAGATATACCCCCTACCAGCTGTCTCCAGCTGCTTTTAACTCTCCAGGGAGAAAAGCCAAATGCATTTATAAAGAGTGATTTTATGCTTTTGGCTTCACCTTTTGCTGATATCAACCCGCCACCAATGTCCTGGCAGCACTTCAGAACCATTTTGTCTTCTAGATTCACAAGCTAATCAATTAGCTGTTGCAATTTATAAGCAAGTTATTCTTCAGATTCTGGAAATCTGGAGCAACACACACAAAATGCTGGAGGAACTCAGCAAGTCAGGCAGCATCTATGGAAATGAATAAAGTGTCAATGTTTTGGGTCGAGAATCTTCTTTTCAGTACTGGAAAGGAAGGGAAAAGGCATCAGAGTAAAAAAAAAGTAGTGGGAGGGGAAGGAGAACAAGCTATAAGGTGATAGTTAAGCCAGCTGTTTGAGAAAGGTAAAGGGCTGGAGATGAATGCATCTGTGTCCAGTTCTGGTCGCCTCACTATAGGAAGGATGTGGAAGCATTGGAAAGGGTACAGAGGAGATTTGCCAGGATTATGCCTGGTTTAGAGGGTATGGATTATGATCAGAGATTAAGGAAGCTAGGGCTTTACTCTTTGGAGAGAAGGAGGATGAGAGGAGACATGATAGAGGTATACAAGATATTAAGAGGAATAGATAGAGTGGACAGCCAGCGCCTCTTCCCCAGGGCACCACTGCTCAGTACAAGAGGACATGGCTTTAGGGTAAGGGGAGGGAAGTTCAAGGGGGATATTAGAGGAAGGTTTTTCACTCAGAGAGTGGTTGGTGCGTGGAATGCACTGCCTGAGTCAGTGGTGGAGGCAGACACACTAGTGAAGTTTAAGAGACTACTAGACAGGTATATGGAGGAATTTAAGGTGAGGGGCTATATGGGAGGCAGGGTTTGAGGGTCGGCACAACATTGTGGGACGAAGGGCCTGTAATGTGCTGTACTATTCTATGTTCTATGATAGTAGAGGAAAATGAACCAATGGAGAAAGGGAAGATGAGGGGCACCAGGTGATAGGCAGGTGAGGAGAAGAGATAAGAGGCCAAAGTTGGGAATAGAAGAACAGGGAAGGAGAAGGAAAAAAAATTTACCAGAAAGAGAATTTGATGCTCATCCCATCAGCTTGGAGGCTACCTAGATGACATATGAGATGTTTTTCCTTCGCCTTGCCCTCATAGTGGCAAAAGAGAAGGCCATGGACTGATACGTCGGGACGGGAATGGGGATAGGAATTAAAATGGTTGGTCATTGGAAAATCCTAATTCTGGCAGATGGAGCCAAGGTGATCAGCAAAGCTGTTTCCCAAATTATGTCAGGCCTCACCAGGCCGCATTAGGAGCATCGGATACCAACAGACGACCCCCAACAGATTCACAGGTGAAGTGCTGCCTCACCTGGAAGGGCTGCTTGGGGCCCTGAATGGAGTTAAGGGAGGAAGTGAATGAGCAGGTGTAGCATTTCTGGTGCTTGTAGGAGAAGTGCTAGGAGGTAGATTAGTGAGGAGGGAAGAACAGACAGGGAAATCACAGAGGGAGCGATCCCTGCGGAAAGCAGGGACTGGGAAGAGGGAAGTAAAGATATGTTTGGTGATAGGATCCTGCTGAAGATGGTGGAAGTTGTGAAGAATGATGAGTTGGATGCAGAGGCTCATGGGTTGGTAGGTGAGAACAAGGAACTCTGTCCTTGTTAAAGTGGTGAGAACTGGAGAAGTGGGCAAATGAATGGGAGAATTCATCTGAGGAGTATCATATTAGCAAAACAAGGTTATTTGGCACCATTTTATATCTAAGCAGGTTTTATTTTAAATTTACCAAGTCAGGCAGCATGTATGGAGGTGAATAAACAGTTGACTTCTTGGGCCAAGATACTTTAGCAGTTGATGCACCATCAATAACTCTCCGAGACATGAGGCGAGATATAGGCTTTTATTGGTTGGAAGAAAGAACAAGCAACAATTGACCACCACACTACATCCTGGAGACTGAGGGCAGGGCTCAGGCTCCAATCGCCTTTATTCCGGGGTCTGTGGGAGGAGCCACAGGAGCAGTCAGCAGCGGGGGCATGTCCAGACAGGTATATGTAGTTCACCACAGCAGTCATGATTAAGTGTTTGGCCCAAAAATGTCGACTGTTTATTCCCCTCCATAGATGCTGCCTGACTTGCTGAGTTCCTCCAACATTCTGGTAATCAGTATTTCCAACATTTGCTGTATCCCTTGTGTGTACTTCATACTTACTCATTTACAGGATTTGCCTATTAATTGGCAAGGCCAGTACTTTATGCTAATTACTAAGTGGGTTTATAAGACACCTTATCGGACCACAGCAGGCTGCTTGGAGAAGATCCACAGAGCTGATTGGAAGGGAGATTCAAGATCTATATACAGTGATGGTGAAGCAAAGGTGATAAATTGTTACAAGAGATGGTGTGTATTAAGCTTAATGTGTAATCAAGGAAGGGTATTGAATGACCCACCAATAATACAATATCATGTGACCAAACATAAATAAGCCTGCCCTGGACATCCAGTTATTGAATCCAAATTCTTCATAATCCATTGGGAAATGATATGCCATGTGTATTCTGCATTATTACCAGACCTTCAATGATCCTATTTTTAATCCCGTCTCATGTGAATGGGATATTTCTCCAGAACTTTGAGTGACTTTTCATTGTAGAAAATGATGTTATGTTATGGACAATATAGTATGCAAATATTACCTTGACATAAAGTAAATTACCCCAGATTATGAATTAATTTCCTTCTCAGTTTAAAGGAAGTCTTAAGGGGCTCGACAGTTTGGGATTTTTTCCCCTGTGGTTTGGAAGACTGAAGGGTCGCTGTATTCAAACCTGTAAGATCCTATGGGCATCCTAGGAGTAGATTCTGAGATGCTTTCTCTAACGGGAGATTCACAGACAACAGGGCATACTGTAGCTACAAGATAAGAGGCCGATCATTTTTAAAGGAAGTGTGCAGAGTTTCCTTTCTGTGAATCTCTGGAATTCTTTGCCTCTGAGAGAAGTGGAGCTACTCAAGACAGAGATTGAAAGATCAAGGCATTGAAGTTCAAATTTCTAAATTCAAAGTTAATTTATTAGCAAAGTGCATATACGTCACCATATACTACCCTGAGAATCATTTTCTTGTGGGCATTCAGAGTAGAACAATGAAACACAACAGAATCAATGGACAGATGGACACACAACCAATGTGCAAAAAAAAGACAAACTGCGCAACTACAAAAGAAAACAAATAATAATAATAAATAAATAAGTAAGAATTAATATGGAGAACATGAGTTGTAGTCCTTGAAAGTGAGTCCATAGTTCAGTGTTGAGGTGAGTGAAGTTATCCACGCAGGTTCAGGAACCTGATGGTTGAAGGGCAGCAGCTGTTCCCGAACCTGTTACTGTGGGACCTAAGCCTCCAGCAGTGAGAGAAGAGTAAAGGTAACAGAGGACGGCACAGGAGAGGAGCTGAGGCCAATATAGAACAGCCATTATCATGAAAAAGAGCATGTGGGATTTATAGGACCCAGTGGCCATTTTCCCATTTTCCTGTGGTCTTCTGACAATATCCAGTACTTAGCCTGGTCTCTGGTTAAACTCTTACTCTAGTTACATAAAAGAAAAAAAAAACTCTGAATTAAAACACAATCATGTACAATAATTGTTTACCTTGGAAGATTATACTGAAGTGCCCATTCCATCTGGCTTTCATTTATTGGGCCTGCCATCTCTGTAATGGTCAAATCCCAGTCGTGCAGGGGACGTCAGACCTGCCCATTCAGTTAGACCAGATCACCTGTCTGGCTCCAATCAATTTATTGCCTTTCAGTGAACATCCTTCCAAAGTGTCAGAGTAATTGAAAGTTCACTTTGCTTTCTTAATTCCTTAAGGTTATTACAGTCTGGGGTGGTAATGGGGGACAAGCTCCCACTATCTATTAAATGCTCCCAATAGCGTGCATTTCAAATAGCCTTTGACAACCAAGCCCAGATCCTGGCCTTCACGTGTGGCTTAGCTACTAAGCCTGTTGGAACTGTTTTTACTGACAAGAGAAGGGAGAAATGCAGGTAACTGCTGCTTTGAAACTAGTCGCTTTGGCTATATGGGGCTCATCAGGCGTGGTTAGCAGCTCACCAAAGAGAAGGACAACTCTGATCTCAAACCCTCACCGGCTTGCAGCTATACCCACTCATGGGGAAGGCTTCAGGAGTAAACAACAAGGGAAAAATCCAGGGCTGGAGTCCCTAAGGAAGTCCTACATTGAGTTCAATGCTGACCGGCATCTCCTGTGATGCTGCTGGTGCCAACCTGTATCGGTCTCTGCCATTCCTTTGGGTTCATCAGATGCGTGGAGGGGGGGAACTTGCAATGCAGCATCTGCAAGTTTGTGGATGACACGAAGCTGGGCGGCGGTGTTAGCTGTGAGGAGGATGCTAAAAGGATGCAGGGTGACTTGGATAGGTTAGGTGAGTGGGCAAATTCATGGCAGATGCAATTTAAAGTGGATAAATGTGAGGTTATCCACTTTGGTTGCAAGAACAGGAAAACAGATTATTATCTGAACGGTGGCCGATTAGGAAAAGGGGAGGTGCAACGAGACCTGGGTGTCATTGTACACCAGTCATTGAAGGTGGGCATGCAGGTACAGCAGGCGGTGAAAAAGGCAAATGGTATATTGGCATTCAGAGCAAAAGGATTTGAGTACAGGAGCAGGGAGGTTCTACTGCAGTTGTACAAGGACTTGGTGAGACTGCACCTAGAATATTGTGTGCAATTTTGGTCCCCTCATCTAAGGAAAGACATTCTTGCCATAGAGGGAGTACAGAGAAGGTTCACTAGATTGATTCCTGGGATGGCAGGACTTTCATATGAAGAAAGACTGGATCGACTAGGCTTATACTCACTGAAATTTAGAAGATTGAGGGGGGATCTTATTGAAACGTATAAAATTCTAAAGGAATTGTACAGGCTAGATGCAGGAAGATTGTTTCTGATGTTGGGGAAGTCCAGAACGAGGGGTCACAGTTTAAGGATAAGGGGGAAGCCTTTTAGGACCGAGATGAGGAGAAACTTCTTCACACAGAGAGTGGTGAATCTGTGGAATTCTCTGCCACAGGAAACAGTTGAGGCCGGTTCATTGTCCATATTTAAGAGGAAGTCGGATATGGCCCTTGTGGCTAAAGGGATCAGGAGGTATGGAGAGAAAGCAGGTACAGGGTTCTGAGTTGAATGATCAGCCATGATCATACTGAATGGCAGTGCAGGCTCGAAGGGCCAAATGGCCTACTCCTGCACCTATTTTCTATGTTTCTATAATATGGGCAACAGCTTGCTCTCCTTATCATACCACCCAGGCTTTCATATCTAGACAGCTAGGATGTAACATCCATGGTCGATCCTGACCAACGGAGGCCTCACTCACTCGCTTTCCTTTCCTTCATTTGTCCTTCACCCAAGAACCCAAAGGCATACTGGGTGATCACTTTAGGATCACTTGCCTTCAGTGCACAGTAGCAACCCTAAGTTTCCCATTGCTGCCACTTTAATTCGCCCACTCTAACATATCAATCCATGTCCTCCCGTGACAAGATTAATGAACAGCACCTCGTCTTCCATCTGGGCACACCGCAGTTTTCTGGACTCTACAACTTCAGGTAATTTCATTTGCCCTGCCTTTCACAACACCGCTTTTCTTTTGTCGATGTTATCACTCTCTAACTGTTCCCAATCACTTATTGACGAGGTAACGTTACTTACAGCCGACCCTCATGGTCACCCGGTTTTGCCCTATTGGAGAATTCTTCCTCCCCTGCCCATCCTACAGCGTAACAATCTTCTTTTGGCTGATTCCTGACCTGACAGCAGGGCTCTGACCTGAACCTTTGATCCTCCTTCTCTTCTCGTTGATGTGATCTTACTGCCTGCCACTTCGCTGGCGTTTCGGGCAGCAATGAAGGTCTTCCATCTCTGGCGGTGTTCAGAGCTTCCTTCATCATGTCAGTAACTTCCTCTTGGTTTGCACTACTGTCAGTCATGCAACTCCTGGGTGGAGACTCAGGAATACCGTCACACTCAGATGTAGAAGGATTCATCATTGCTGCTTCCATAACAATTTTGTTTTACTAGATAGAGTTGTTAGCCCTGAGCTGAACCCCCTGAACCGGGAGGACCAGTGGACCATTCTTAGTCTGCCCTCTACCCTTTGACCTGTTTGGCATGGATGACCCTACCAGGAGCCAGAGCATGAAGCCTGACTCCAGCCAATATAGCCCTCTGGGTCAAGAAGGCACGCAAGACTCCAAAGCACAACAAGGTTGTGGTCCTTTTGAAGAGTTGATGTGATCTGACTCGTTGAATATTTCAAGCACTTACCATTTCATTTAGATTTCCGTTATCTGCAATTCTTTTTTGATTTTCACTTAAAAACGATCTTGATGGATAATCGGTTAATTGTGCAATAGAGGCAGGTAGCTCAAACACCGCCATTTCATACCTGATTCTGTACATTTATAATCCACCTTTGTGCTTCCTTTGATGTTTGTTTAAAATTCCACCACCGACCAGGTGTTCCAGTATGTTAGAATTCGACAATAAACTCAAAAATTTCTTGTTCCCAGTGGAAAGCCATTCTTAAAGGGAAGAGAGATCAAAGCGTAATCTCTGCAGATTTTTAGGCCAATCTTTGACCTGCATTTCCTTCAAATGCAGATCCCCACAGTGAGTGCTGGATCAATAAAAGTATCCACATCTTTTCATATCTGGATTTAAATCCAAAGTTTATTGATCGATGTAAGTTTTCCTTCCAATAATGTGTGAATTGAAATGGGACTCACTATTCTCAGTCCAGGTTCCAGTGTAGAGTTGTTCAGTTCACAATAAATATTTACTCTTGTAGGTGTCAACTCACCTGCGACAAACCGATTTCAGACCAATAATCAAGTATATCATTTGAGGCCTTCTCAGAGGTTACTGCGTCACCAGAGAACCAAGGAGAAGGCATTTTCTTCACTTTGATTATTACAATCAGAAAGAGAGCTTGTTTTGAATTGCAACGTTATGAGAAAGCCTGGTGAAAGAGCAGGGTCCCAGGAGATCCACCCTCCCAGCACCCGAGGTGCCACTTGGCCAGAGGTGGTAGCATCAGGCAGAACACATCCTCACCTTTGTTTTCCCCGTGGTTGGCAGAAACAGTAATAGCCACATGCCAGTCTGTCAGATAGCATTGGTCCTCCACTACCACGAGCATGGTGAGAAAACTTACAAGGATGTTGTCAGGACAGGAGGGCCTGAGTTATGAGAAAAGACTGAATAGGTTAGGACTTTTTTCCTCGGAATGTGGAAGTTTGAGGGGAGATTTAATGGAAGTATACAATATTATGAGGGGTATATTCAGGGTAAATGCAAGCAGGCTTTTGTCCACAGAGGTTGGGTGGAAGGACAACTTGAGGTCATGAGTTAAAGGTGAAAGGTGAAAAGTTTAAGGCAAGCATGAGGGGAAACCTCTTCGCTCAGAGGACTGTGAGAGTGTGGAGCAAACTGCCAGCACAAGTGGTGCATGCGAGCTCAATTACAACGTTTAAGGGAAGTTTACATAGGTGCATGGATGGTAGGGGTATGAAGGGCCCTGGTCCCGGAACAGGTTGATGGGTGTGGGCAACTTAAATATTTCAGAAGGTACTAGATGGGCCAAACAGCCTGGTTCTGTGCTTGTACTTTTCTATAACTATAACTCTATGAAGGGAGTGAGCAATAATAATCCTGATGAGAATAGACCATAAAACTTATCATCGAGTTCATTGCCACAGAGGGCTGTGGAGGCCAAGGATATATTTAAAGTGAAGGTTACTAGGTTCTTGATTAGTAAGAGCATCAATTGAGACATCAAACGCTCCTCGTACATTAACCCTTTCATTCCTGGGATTATTCTTGTGAAGCTCCTCTGTACCCTCTCTGATGGTAGCACATTCTTCCTTAGATGAGGGGCCCAAAACTCCTCACAATACTGCAGGTGCCGTCTGACCAATGTCTTATAAAGCCTCAGTACTACTTCATTACTTTTATATTCTAGTCCTCCTGAAATGGATACTAAGTTAACCAGAACAACAGGGGCTTGAGATAATACTGACAAGCACTTATGTCATTCATCATTTTGACCATCTTTCTTAGTGACAACACTTGCAGGAGCCCATGGGTTTATTCTGCATCATTATCTGACTCTAATGACAACCAATGAGGCAGACACATTTGATAACTTTCTTTAAATACATGAAAATAAGTCAAAAAAGCTTTTGGACTTTTGAATAACTCCTATCCATCTAGATTAAAAAGCACATTTTTACTTTGGTTTCCAAGTGTATTTTAAGTTTCGATTATTTCCTCATTTCCAAAAAGCCCATGTAATGTTATATATTTTTTTGTTTTTTATTTAGAGATACAGAGCAGAACAGGCCCTTCCAGGGTCAATGGGCAGTGCTGTTCTGCAACCCACCTATTTAACCCCAGCCTAATCTCAGGATAATTTACAATGAGCAATTAACCTACCAACTGGTAAGTCTTTGTATTGTGGGAGGGAACTGAAGCACCCGGAGGAAACCCACACCGTCGCAAGGAGAATGCACAAACTCCTTACAGAGGACACCAGAAGTGAACTCTGAACTCCGCCACCCTGAGGTGCGATAATGTGGCGCTAACGGCTACACTACTGTGGCAAATAAAAATCATAATTCATAGGACCACCAAATCATGAGGCACAAGGAAAAAGTAGATACATTTTAGGATACACTGAATATATCACAGAGTTTCATACCGCTGTAATGCATAAAGGCAACAGGTCATTTAATCTCCTTCTTGTTCCCTTGAGAAGCAGCCAGGAATAATTATGGACCAGATAATCTCTTTCTCCTTCCAGAGATTCCTTGGTACCTTGTTCACTAAAGCAGCATTTAGTCATTTGTTCTAACTTTTTGGAATGATCAACAAGATTGAAAGAATATGGAAAAAATTAACAAGAATGTTGCCAGGACTTGTGGACGTGAGTTACAGGAAAAGGATGAATAGGTTAGAACTTTGTTCCCTGTAACAAAGGAGAATGAGAGGCGATTTGATAGAGGTGTACAAAATTATGAGTGGTATAGTTAGGGCTGGGTGGCAGGTGGAGCTACATCTCTACCAAAGGAGGTGTACAATGCTCCTTCTCTCTGTTCGCCTGTCGGTTACTCTCGAGCAAGGTGTAGGACCTGCTTAGCCCCCCGATGAGGGTCACACAAAGCCATGAGAGCAGGTAATGAATGGCTGTATGAGCAGCTGGTGCATATCACAAGTCCTGACAAGCAGACAATCTCTGAAGAGTATTGATAACGGCTAGAGTCACCTGTCTTTTAAGGACATTGCCTAGAAGAAAGCAATGGCAAACCACTTTTGTAGAAAAATTGGCCAAGGACAATCATGGTCTCAGGAAGACCATGATCACCCATGTCATACAACATGGCACATAACAATGATGATGTTAGCTAGGGTAAATGCAAGCAGGCATTTTCCACTGAGGTTGGGTGAGACTAGGTCATGGGTTAAGGGTGAAAGGTGAAATGTTTAAGGGGAACATGAGGGGGAATGTGTCCACTTCGAAGGTGGTGAGAGTGTGGAATGAGCTGCCTGCGGAGGTGCTAGATGTGGATTCAATTTCAACATGAAAGAGAAATTTGGGTAAGTTCAGTGTTGGGAGGGGTATGGATGGGCGATGGTCCATGTGCAGATCCTCCTCTGGCTTCTCCCTCACCTCTTCTCTTCTCGTCACCTGCCCATCACCTCCCCAGTGCCCCTCCTCCTTCCCTTCCTCCCATGTTCCACTCTTTCCCCCTATCAGATTCCTTCTTCTCCAGCTCTTTACATTTTCCACCAATCACCTTCCAGCTTCTTACTTCATTCCCCCAGCACTCACTCACCCATCTGGCTTCTAGTTTGTACTCCTCCCCCTCCAGCACCTTCTTATTCCAGCGTTTTCCTCCTTCTTTCCCAGTTCTGATGAAGGGGCTTGGTCCGAAACTTTTCAGCTTATTCATTTCCATAGATGCTGCCTGACCTACTGATTTCCTCCAGTATTTTGTGTGTGATGCAGACACACTGTTACAGTCACCATTAGTGAGAAAGTGCAGTACAGGAAGACAATAACGTGCAAGAGTTCAATATACAATCCACAGGCTTTGAAAACGCATTCAAGATGCCATTCATCGCTGCTCCCTGCCTTTGCTGAGTGTTTCCTCCATTGCTTCATACATTAAGGGTATTCCAATCTGCTCCTCTGACTATTTCTGTTAACAAAATGCATTCTTTTCTCTCACATTCTTGCAAATTGAAGGTAGCTATTCCTTTTGTGTGGATGCGGAGTGGATGTTTTCCCATTAGTAGGAGAGGGACTGCCAATGACGTGGTGGCTTCAGCCCCAGACACTGAGGCAGATGGTCCTGCGTTGGTATCCAGCTGGGTCCCAAACTGAGCAGGAGCAGTACCTGTGCAGATCTGCTTCCATATCTTGCCATATAAACCCTATGGGCAACTGCACGATCCACAGGGTCACCATGAGTCGACGATGACTGGACGGCACTCAACAACAAGGAGAGGGCACAGCCTAGGAATAAAGGAATGTCCCTCTAAAACTGAGACGAGGAGCAATTTCATCAGCTAGAGGGTGGTAAATCTGGAATTCACTGCTACAGATGGCTGTGGAGGCCAAGTCATTGGGTATAGTTAAGATAAAGTTGTTAGCCTCTTGTTTGGTGAAAGGGTTGAGGGTTATCTAAGTTCAACCCAGATAAGTGTGAAGTGGTTCATTTTGGTAGGTTGAATTTGAAGACAGAATATAGTATTAATAGTAAGACTCTTGACAGTGTGGAGGATCAGCGAGATCTTGGGGTCCGTGTTCATAGGACATTCAAAGCTGATGTGCAGTTGACTGTGTTGTTAAGATGCTGTGTTGGCCTTCATCAACTGTGGGATTGAGTTGAAGAGCCGTGAGGTAATGTTACGGCTGTATAAGATCTTAATTAGACCTCACTTGGAGTACTCTGTTCAGTTTTGGTCACCTCACTACAGGAAGGATGTGGATGCTATAGACAGAGTGCAGAGGAGATTTATAAGGATGTTGCCTGGATTGGAGAGCATGCTTTATGAGAACAGGTTGAGTGCACTTGGCCTTTTCTCCTTGGAGTGATGGAGGATGAGAGGTGACTTGATAGAGGTGTATAAGATAATGAGGGGCATTGATCGTGTGGATAGCCAGAGGCTTTTTTAACACAGAGAGTGGTGGGTGCATGGAATGCACTGCTGGCGACGGTGGTAGAGGAGGATACAATGGGGTCTTTTAAGAGACTCTTAGATAGGTACATGGAGCTTAGAAAAATAGTGGGCTTTTTGGAGGGAAATTCTAGGCATCTTCTAGAGTAGGTTACATGGTCAGCACAACATTGTGGGCCAAAGGGCCTGTAATGTGCTGTAGATGCTCTTTGTTCTATGGGAAAAAGGAATGGGGTTGAAAAAAGCTCATTATTGAAAGGCAGAGCAGGTTCATTGGGTTGAATGACCTGATTCTTCTCCTATATCTTGGTCTTATGGCTTTCACTCTATGTGCAATCCCTTTCTTTCCAGCCCTGATGAAGGATCTCAGCCTGAAATGTCAACTCTTTATTCCCCTCCCCAGATGATGCATGATCTGCTTCTGCTGAGTTCCTCCAGCATTTTGTGTGTGTTGGAAGTTACGTCTCACGAAAAATGCAGACTATTAACCACCAGGGCAGATGTATTGTTGAAATGGAGCATAGGTGGCTACAATACACTACCTAAACATTGTTAAACCCATTGGCCAAATCTCCAGAATAAATCTCAAATGGAACAAGTCATCAAAGAGAGCTGAAATCTGGAACATTAAGTAATTGACCAGGCTGAATGAATTCCAGAGGAAGCCAAGTTGGACTTCGGGATGTGTAAAAGGAAAAAGACTAGCTTTATTTGTCACTTGTACATTGAAGCATATATTGAAATGTGTCAAATCAGATCAGCAAGTATTATGCTCAGGGCAGCTCACAAGTGCCACCCTGTTTCCGGTGCCAATATAGCATGCCTACAACTCCCTAACCCTAATCCTAACCATATGTCTTTGGAACGTGGGAGGAAACCAGAGCACCCAGAGGAAACCCACGCAGTAACGTGGAAACAGAGGGAATCGAACCCTGCGCAGTGATCACTAGCGCTGTAAAGTGATCGCACTCACCGCTCTGCCACTAGAACAAACTGATAAAACTTCAGCTATTGAAGTAGGAATCTTACAATAAAATTGAAAACTGGATTATTGCATGAAGAGACAACCTTTGACAAACTGTGTTAAAAGAAGCTTAGTCCTGATGCGGAGACTCAACCCAAAATGTCAACCATCCCTCTGCCTCTGCCGATGCTGCCTGAACTGCTGAGTTCCTCCTGCAGTTAATCTTATGCTCCAGAACCCAGCATGGGCATTCTCTTGAGTCTCTCCAAAAGAAATCCTTAATGTTTTTGAAGTAGATTATGTCGGCGCTCAGAGAAGCTTGCAATATTACTGTTCCTTGGATCTGAGGCAATATATATAGGTTTCTTTTATGTTGCTGGAAACATCAGGCAAAGCTAAACCATCATTATTTATTGAAGGCAATAACTCTCAACTGAATAGCAATACTCTAGTTCAACAATGAATCATAGTCATACCATGTAATACAAACCAGTTTGTCAAGACGCTCTACATGTATAACATATGGCAAAGTTGGACCCTCAATAGTCCAATGAGGACCCTGAGTCTTTTTCACGGCACATTTTCTAGTAGATGAGTGTTGATCAATTTGTATATCAGATGAGCTGAATGCAGCTTTTCGACATGCAGTGTTCCTCTAATGTCTCTGTAGGAATGCTAGATTACATCTTCCATTACATATTTCTATTAATAGGAGATTAAAGATTAGCTTCAACATCGAGACATCAAACATACAGTGACATGGTTCACTTGTGTCAAGTCAAACCATTGAGGATTGTGGGTGGGGGGGGGCAGCCCACAATTGCTGACACACTTCTGCTGCCAATATAGCACGCCCGCAGCTCAATAATCCTAACTGTACGCCTTTGGAGGAAAGCTGGTAGAAATCCATGTGTTTGTGAGGAGAAAGTACAAACTCTTTACAGACACCGGTGGGAATTGAACCTCGATCTTTGGGTCACTGGTGCTGTAAAGCATTAGGCCAACTGCTACACTATTATGCTGCATTAAAAAAAATGTACCTGGCAATTGTTTTACACAGAGAGTGGCTTGTCCCCGGAATGTGCTGCCGGGGTAGTGGTGAAGTAGGTACGATGATGGCATTTCCAGTGGGGTTTTGATAGACACACGAAAATTCAGGGAATGGAAGGATATGGACCATGTATGAACAGAAGAGATCTAGTCTAATTTAGCATAGACATTATGGGCCGAAGGGCCTTCTCTAGTGTGGCATTATTTTGTGTTCTATGAGTGATCACAATAACTGAGCTCCAGAGGCCTGAAATTCCAAAAGTTCAACCTCCACAAGAGATAGGTGTAGAATCAGGCCATTCAGCCTATTGAGTCTACTCCACTGTTCCATCATGGCTGATTTATTATTCTTCTCAATCCCATTCTTCTGCCTTTTCCCTGTAACCTTTGAGCGAAGGTTCCCTCTAAGGTTCACTCGCCCTGAGTGAAGGTTTTTTTTCCTCACCTCACTCCTAAACAGTCATCCCCTTTATTCTCAAGCTGCGCCTCGTGGCCCTCAGCTCGATGAGGGGGAGCCTTTTTCCTGCTCGGGCCTGCCAACTCCTTTCAGAATTTTGCAGTTTGGGATGAGCTCATCTCCTATTCTTCTAAAGCCTAAAGAGTACGGCCTCAGTCCATTCAACCTTTCCTCAAATGACGAATCTTTCACCCTGCAACTTTGCTACAGGCCCTCTAGATAAAAAAAAGGTAAAGTTCCTCCCTGCACTGTCAAGGCAACCTTGCCGGTTTTTAGTGTTTGTCTGTCTCATGAGGCCGAGTTGCTAGCTCGACACTAAACCCAACGCAGGTGGAACTCGTGCAATGAGCCGTTCGGATTCGAACCTGGAACCTTTTGTTCCAAGGTCCGGGTGCGTTTGCCACCGCACCACCAGTGCAGACACACCCCTAGGACAAGTACATCATTTCTTAGATAAGGAGACCAAGATTGTACATAATATTCCAAATTCAAGTTCAAGTTTATAGTCATTCAACCATATACATGTATACCGCCAAATGAAACCATGTTCCTCCAGATCAAGGCATACATATAACTCGCCTACGACACTCAAAGTAATATTACCACAAATAACTTAACAAATAATATGCTGACACATTATTCTTGCTAATGAGGCCAACCACTGTTGAGTCATCAGCAGACTTAATGATGTGATTAGACCTGGCTCCTGCAGTGCACTCATGTGTCAGCAGTGAGCTAAACACGCAGCTCTGGGTGGGATTTGTGCAGGGGATGGTGCCAGTGCTCAGCATGATAGAGTGAGCGATCTTGCTGCCATTGTAGACAGTTTGAGGTCTCTCTGTCAAGAAGTCCAAGATCTAGTTACAGAAGCTGTTTATGAGGTAAGTTAAAAAGTAAACAGTATAACGCTACTGCCACCTCATACATGATGTGACCTCGGTGGTGGCTGGGAGATTGGGTTTGGTCTTATGAAATTGCATTAAGTTATCTACTCCTGTAATCTAACCCTTTCAAGTCAAGTCAAGTCACTTTTATTGTCATTTCGACCATATCTGCTGGCACAGTACACAGTAAAAAGAGACAATGTTTTTCAGGACCATGGTGTTATATGAAACAATACAAAAACTACACTGAACTACGTAAAACAACACGAAAAACTACACTAGACTACAGACCGACCCAGGACTGCATAAAGTGCACAAAACAGTGCAGGCGTTACAATAAATAATAAACAAGACAATAGGCACAGTAGAGGGCAGTAAGTTGGTGTCAGTCCAGGCTCTGGGTATTGAGGAATCTGATGGCTTGGGGGAAGAAACTGTTACATAGTCTGGTCGTGAGAGCCCGAATGCTTCGGTGCCTTTTCCCAGATGGCAGGAGGGAGAAGAGTTTGTGTGAGGGGTATGTGGGGTCCTCCATAATGCTGCTTCCTTTGTGGATGCAGCGTGTGGTGTAAGTATCTCTAATAGCCGGAAGAGAGACCCCAATGATCTTCTCAGCTGACCTCACTATCCGCTGCAGGGTCTTGCGATCCAAGATGGTGCAATTTCCGAACCAGGCAGTGATGCAGCTGCTCAGGATGCTCTCAATACAACCCCTGTAGAGTGTGATGAGGATGGGGGTTGGGAGATGGACTTTCCTCAGCCTTCGCAGAAAGTAGAGATGCTGCTGGGCTTTCTTTGCTATGGAGCTGGTGTTGAGGGACCAGGTGAGATTCATTAGGCAAACACACCATTTCTTCTACCAATTATTTGTTATGCCTACATTTTCGTCTTTTGCGATTTGTTCGTAAGCATATCTAACCCCTTTGCACATTGAGATAACCCAACTTCTTTCCATGTAATTTCTGCTCTGGAACATCAAACCTCTGCCCTTGTGTTTGTGGTAACAGTATGTGTATGGCAGGCAGGCACGTTTCAACATGGCCCTCAAGACATTTATGTTAGGGGATCTGTTCATATTTGTACACCCAGGAGAGGTAGATAGTATATACCTTATAACAGAAGAGTAGAATATTTTAAATAATGGAGGAATTTGGAAAAGTTCAAGGTTCACAGAGAGTTTATTATCAAAGTATGCATATGTTACCATAGACTAGTTGAGATCCATTTTCTTTCAGGCATTTACAGGGAAAAAAGAAAGACAATTTTTATGAAAAACTATACCTAAACAGACACAGACAAGACTTTCAGTAATTTCCCCCTCCTCCTTCCCTCTTCTTCCATTTCCCACTTAGCTCCCCTCTCACCTCTCCTCTTCTCCCTACCTGCCTATCACCTCCCCAGGTGACCCTCCTCTTTCCCGTTCTCTTTCTCTCATGGTCTACTTTCCTCTCCTGTCAGATTCCTTATTCCCTCACCCCTTTGTCTTTTCCACCTATCACCTCCCTGCTTCTTTATTCCTCCCTGCCCATGGTGGCTTCATGAGTCACCTAGCTTCCCGACCCCCCAACTTCTCATTCTTGCTTCTTCCCCTTTCCTGTCCAGCCTGAGGGAGGGTCTCGGCCCAGAAACATCGACTGTTTTATTTCTTTTCCATTGAAGCTGCCTGAGTTCCTCCAGCACTTCTTGTGTGTTGCGAAAGACTGACAGACAACCAATGTGCAAAAGAAGACAAACTGTGTAAATAAAACTAATACTGAGAGTATGAGGTGTAAAGAGTCCTTGAATGTGTGTCTGTAGATCTCAGAGTCTGGAGTGATTAGGTTAGGATGTAGAATGAAGAAAACACAAATCAAACAGAGAGACAGAGGTGAATGCAGGAATGTAATCATCAATTTGACTGTTTTTCTTGATGGTTCAATTGTTAAGACAAATCAATGAAAAGCAAGGACAGCTTTAAAGGAATTCAGCTCCAGGGTACAAAAAGGGAGATGTTGAAATACAGTAAAAAATAGACAACAGGTAACGTAAGATCTTATGATAAGCAAACACATGTTACATTTCAAATCTCTCCAATGTTTTGAGCAGATAAAAATGTTTGTAGGATGGTTTGTTACATTTTCCAGAAAAGTTCCTGAGAAGGAATGAGTCATTGAAATGCAATAGCCTTATTCATGGAAACAAAGTGATATTTTTGAACAGCAAGATTTCTGATCAAAAAAGTTCAAAGTTCAAAGTGTATTTAATATCAAAGTATGTATACAGTATACGGCATTGAATTTCATCTCCTTGCAGGCAGCCATGGAACAAAGTAACACAAAAGAACCAATATAAAAATTACTGTCAAGCACTCCAATATGCAGAAAAAAGAAAAAAACCCAAATCATGCAAACAATAAATGCAAGAAAATAGCGTTCCGAACTGATGTCCTCAAAGAGAGTCCGAGACCCTTAGTTCAGCACAGAGTGGAGTAAATGTCGCTAGCAGTGAGCTGAACTGGGCCATCCCTTGCCTCGGGTCCCAACATCCTGACATTTTCAATCTGGCACAGCACCTAAATCGTCATCCAAGCATTGGGTTCAGTCACTTTGATATGCTCTGGAACCTGGACCCCACTGCCTCAATTCGGTCTGTTGCCCATCTTTCCGATTCGTCTGTATTCAGCGATTCATCTTTGAATCTGGGTGAGTATGCTGCAGTTGTTAACGACTTCATTAAAACCTGAGGATGAGTGTGTGCCTACAAAGACTTATTGTACGTTGCCAAACCAAAAGCCGTGGATGAACCAGGAGGTGCGTCGTCTGCTGAAGGCTAGATCTGTGGCATTCAAGTCTGGCAACTCAGGCCTGTACCAGAAAACCAGGTGTGATTTGTGGAGGGTTATTTCAAGGGCAAAGGGACGAGTTTGAAGGTGATATCAGATGCAAGGAAACTCAGGCAGGGGCTGCTAGACATTACTTCCTGCAAGGCGAAACCCTATAGTATGAATGGCAGCGATGCTTCACTACCAGATGAACTCAATGCCTTCTATGCGCACTTTGAAAAGGAGAACACAACTACAGCTGTGAAGATCCCTGCTGTACCTGATGACCTCTGATCTCTGTCTCAAAGGCCGATGTTAGACTGTCTTTAAAGAGAGTGAGCCCTTCAAGGCAGAAGGTCCCGATGGAGTACCTGGTAAGGCTCTGAAAACCTGTGCCAACCAACTAGCTGCAGTATTCAAGGACATTTTCAACCTCTCACTGCTATGGGCAGAAGTTACCACTTGCTTCAAAACGGCAACAATTATACCAGTGCTAAAGAGGAATAATGTGGGCTGCCTTAACGACTATCGCCCAGTAGCATTCACATCGACAGTGATGAAATGCTTTGAGAGGTTGATTATGACTAGACTGAACTCCTGCCTCAGCAAGGACCTGGACTCATTGCAATTTGACTATCATCACAATAGGTCAACGGTAGACACAATCTCCATGGCTCTCCACACAGCTTTAGACCACCTAGACAACACAAACACCAACATCAGGATGCTGTTCATCGACTATAGCTCAGCATTTAATACCGTCATTCCCTCAATCCTGATTGAAAAGTTGCAGAACCTGGACCTCAGTACCCCCCTCTGAAATTGGATCCTTGACTTCCTAACCAGAAAACCACAGTCTGTGAGGATTGGTGATAACATATTGTGGCGACCCACTTTCTGTGCAGGCGAACCGGCTCACAAATAGCCAGCGCGCGGGGGGAGACTTTGGTAATGCACCTCTGATGTCATTTCCGCCCGGAGAGGGCGGGCGCTAGGGATTAAATGCCAGCGCCGCGAAGTTTGAATAAACTAGTCTTGAAACGACTTGTTATTTCAGCGCTGTATGTAGCACATCGCTACATTGGTGACCCCGACGGTCCAAACGGGATTTGGACCAAAGATGACCGTGTCTTCATTTGTTCAACTGGACTCCATCACGCTGTCAGACAACGAATTCACCAGAATCCTGGCGGACTTTCCATCGATTCTGGCACCGCAGTTCACGGCAGCCATGCCCAGACACGGGGTTCAGCACAACATCCCGACAAAGGGACCACCCCTCCATGCCCGCGCATGAAGGCTCCCCCCGGAAAAGCTCCGCCTGGCGAAGGAGGAGTTCTAGAGGATGGAGGAATTGGGGATCGTACGGAGGTCCGACAGCCCATGGGCCTCCCCCCTGCACATGGTGCTCAAAGCAGCCGGGGGATGGAGACCATGCGGTGACTACCACAGACTGAACGAGGCTACCACTCCAGACTGCTACCCCGTGCTGCACATACAGGACTTAGCAGCAAACCTGCACAGGGCAAGAATATTTTCCAAAGTAGACCTCGTCCGGGGATACCATCAAATCCTGGTGCACCCTGAAGACATCCCCAAAACAGCACTCATCACCCCGTTCGGCCTGTTCGAGTTCCTCCGAATGCCATTCGGACTGAAGAATACCGCACAGACGTTCCAGCGGCTAATGGATGCAGTGGGACGTGACCTGGACTTTGCGTTCATCTACTTGGACGACAGCCTTATAGCCAGCAGTAGTCGCCAGGAGCATCTGTCCCACCTCCGCCAGCTCCACTCCCGCCTGAGTGATTTCGGCCTCACGATCAACCCGGCCAAATGCCAGTTCGGTCTCGATACCATCGACTTCCTGGGCCACAGGATTACCAAAGACGGGGCAACACCTCTCCCTGCCAAGGTAGACACGATTCGCCACTTTGCCCGGCCCAACATGGTCAAAGGCCTACAGGAGTTCGTTGGTATGGTGAACTTCTACCACCATTTCCTCCCCTCAGCAGCCCGTATCATGCACCCTTTGTACACCCTGATGTCGGATAAAGGCAAGGACATTACTTGGGACAAGGAGGCCGCGGGCACTTTCGTTAAAGCCAAGGAAGCCTTGGCAGATGCCGCGATACTGGTGCACCCCAGAACAGACGTTCCGACCGCCCTCACGGTGGACGCATCTGACACAGCAGTTGGTGGGGTGCTGGAGCAGCTCATCGAGGGGCGCTGGCAACCCCTGGCGTTCTTCAGCAAGCACCTACAACCACCCGAACTCAAGTACAGTGCTTTCGACTGGGAGCTGTTGGCACTGTATCTGGCAATCCGGTATTTCAGGTACTTCTTGGAAGGCAGGCCGTTCACCGCGTTCATGGACTACAAACCATTGACCTTTGCATTCACGAAGGTGTCCGATCCCTGGTCGACTCGCCAGCAGCGACATCTGTCCTACATCTCCGAGTACATGACGAACATCCAGCATGTCTCGGGAAAGGACAATGTCGTGGCGGACTCTCCAGACCAGCTGTCCAGGCCCTGTCCCTGGGGGTGGACTATGCAGCACTGGCGGAGGCACAGCAGGCAGACGAAGAGATGCCCAGCTACAGGACCGCAGTCTCGGGTTTGCAGCTGCAGGACTTTCTCGTAGGCCCAGGTGATAGGACCCTCCTGTGCAACGTGGCTACCGGCCAACCTCGCCCCATCGTCCCGGCAGCCTGGAGGCGGCGAGTTTTTGACTTCATACACGGTTTGGCGCACCCATCTATCAGGACAACCGTCCGGCTGGTCTCCAGCAAGTTCGCGTGGCATGGACTTCGCAAGCAGGTCAGTGAATGGGCCAGAACGTGCGCGCAGTGCCAAACAGCCAAGGTGCAGCGGCACACTAAAGCCCCGCCGCAGGAGTTCGAACCCACCCACCGGAGGTTCGACCACATTTATGTGGATATCGTGGGCCCCCTACCAGTGTCCCGAGGAGTGCGGTACCTCCTAACTATGGTAGACCGGTTCACGAGGTGGCCAGAGGCAGTCCTGCTCACTGACACATCTGCTGATTCCTGCGCCCAAGCACTGGGTAGCACGCTTCGGGGTACCGGCCCACATTACCTCCGACAGAGGCGCCCAGTTTACCTCCAGCCTGTGGTCGGCTGTGGCCAGCCTGTTGAGAACACAGCTACACCACACTACTGCCTACCACCCACAGTCGAACAGACTAGTGGAACGCTTCCTCCGTCACTTGAAGTCGACTCTCATGGCCCGCCTGAGAGGACCTAACTGGGTGGACGAGCTTCCCTGGGTCCTGCTTGGAATTTGTACAGCGCCCAAAGAGGATCTGCATGCCTCGTTGGCCGAGTTGGTGTACGGCGCACCCCTGGCCATCCCGGCAGAATTCATACCAGCCCCAAGGGGGCAAGAGGAAGAACCCGCAGCAGTCCTGGACAGGCTACGCAAAAGGCTCGGCAACCTGGCCCCCGTACCAACTTCACAGCACGGACGGACCCCGACCCATGTACCCAAAGACCTGCAGGACAGTAAGTTTGTGTTAGTATGAAGGGGCGGACACCAGGCACCGCTACAGTGGCCGTCCAAGGTGATCAACAACAATGGGTCCACGTGTGTTCTGGACATTGGGGAGAGAGAGGAGGTTTTCACAGTGGACCGACTCAAACCAGCCCATGTGGACTTGGTGCAGCCGGTCAAGTTTCAGGCACCGCGGCGCAGAGGCAGACCTCCCAAACAGAGGCTGATCCAGACTGTGGACATTGGGGGGTGTATCGCCGGTTCTGGGGGGGGGGGGGGGTGGTGGTTATGTGGCGACCCACTTTCTGCGCAGGTGAACCGGCTCACAAATAGCCAGCGTGCGGGGGGAGACTTTGGTAATGCACCTCTGACGTCATTTCTGCCCGGAGAGGGCAGGTGCTAGGGATTAAATGCCAGCGCCATAAAGTTTGAATAAACTAGTCTCGAAACGACTTACCGACTGCGTGTCGTTATTTCAGCGCTGTGTGTAGCACATCACTACAATATCCTCTTTGCTGACGATCAACAACAGCGCACTTCACGGGTGTGTGTTTAGCCCGCTGTTCTACTTTCTGCATACGCATGACTGTGTGGCTAGGCATAGCTCAAACACCATCTGTAGATTTGCTGATGATACAACCATGGTTGGTAGAATCTCAGGTGGTGACGAGAGGGCGTACAGGAGTGAGATATGCCAACTAGTGGAATGGTGCTGCAGCAACAACCTGGCACTTGATGTCAGTAAGACGAAAGAGCTGATTGTGGACTTCAGGAAGGGTAAGACGAAGGAACACATACCAATCCTCATAGAGGGGTCAGAAGTGGAGAGGGTGAGCAGCTTCAAGTTCCTGGGTGTCTAGATCTCTGAAGATCTAACCTGGTACCAACATATTGATGTAGTTATAAAGAAAGAAAGACAGTGGCTATACTTTATTAGGAGTTTGAAGAGATTTGGCATGTCAAAAAATACGCTCAAAAACTTCTACAGTTGTACCATGGAGAGCATTCTGACAGACAGCATCACTGTCTGGTATGGAGGGGCTACTGCACAGGACCGAAAGTAGCTGCAGAAAGTTGTAAATCTAGTCAGCTCCATCTTGGGCACTAGCCTACAAAGTACTCAGGACATCTTTAGAAAGCAGTGTCTCAGAAAGACAGCGTCCATTATTAAGGACCTCCAGCACCCAGGGCATGCCCGTTTCTCACTGTTACCATCAGGTAGGAGGTACAGAAGCCTGAAGGCACACACTCAGCGATTCAGGAACAGCTTCTTCCCCTCTGCCATCTGATTCCTAAATGGACATTGAAGCTTTGGACACTACCTCATTTTTTTAATATACAGTATTTCTGTTTTGCACATTTTTGAAAATCTATTCAATAACGTAATTGTTTATTTATTATGTTTTATTTTATTTATTTTTATTGTTTTTCTCTCTCTGCTAGATTATGTATTGCATTGAACTGCTGCTGCTAAGTTAACAAATTTCACGTCACATGCTGGTGATAATAAACCTGATTCTGATTCGGTCCAGTGCTTAAATCGATTGAACCTTGGGTCCTCCTCACTCCTGGTGACGGGCCCCCTGCCTTGCGTTGTCTTGGTCACATTGAATTGCCTTCAAGTCCAAAAGGAAGCTAAAGACTATTACTTATGATGATCATTTGTCAGAAAAAAAAGTGATTAATGAAGTATTTAAAGCAACAAGCACAAAATGCTGGAGGAGCTCAACAGGCCAGGCAGCATCTAGGGAAAAGAGTAAACACTTGGCGTTTTGGGCTGAGACCCTATGTAGTGGCATCAGAGTTCAGAGTTCAATCCAATGTCATCCATAAGGAGTTTGTACATTCCTTCCTGGGAACGAGTGGGTTTCCTCTCGATGCTCTGGTTTCCTCTCAAAGTTGTACTGGTTAGTAGGTTAATTGGTCATTGTAAGTTGTCCTGTTGTTAGGCTAGTGTTAAATAGGAAGGCTGCTGCTCAGGGAAGCTCGTTGGGCTGGAAGAGTCTGTTCTGCACTGTATCTCTAAATAAAAATAAACACACTGAATTCTTCCAGCAGATTGTTCTTGTTCCCTGGCCCTTCAAAAGATGGAAAGATGCTGCCTTCTCAAGGGCAATTGCAGAAGGGTGATTGGGTATAAAAATGAAGGCCTTGGCAGCAACACGTACGTTCTGAAAACTGACTGGCAAAGCATTGAGACAATTCATTAAAGGAGACTGGGTAATCCTCCCTTATTCAGGTCCGTTCTAACATTATGTAGCAAGAAGTTGAGAGGCTACAAATAACCTAATGTATCAGCACTCAGTGATTTGAAAGTCATTGGGAGCACTGTGCACAGAGTGACTTCAGAAAGGCTGGTTTTCCAGTGCATGCATTCGTCATAAGGGGCAATAGAATTGAGCTTGCTCCTTGGATTCAGTGGTGCCTTTCCCAACCTCGGCTCTTCAGAACCAGAGTCAGAATCGGGTTTAATATCCCTGACATTCTAACATCTGCCATGAAATTTGTTGCTTTGCGCAGCAGAACAATGCAATCGTTAAAATAGGCTCCTATACCCCCTCTCTGATGGCAGTAATGGGAAGAGGGCATGTCTTGGATGCTGGGGTCCTTGATGATGGGTGCTGCCTTCTTGCGGCATTGACTTTGGAGGATATGCTCGATGGTGGAGAGAGAGGCGCGTGCCCATGATGGAGCTGTCTGAGTTGACAACCGTCTGGAGCTTTTCCTGATCCTGTACAGTTTCTTCCCACAATTCAAGCTTTCATTCAGTGGATTTCTGCTCCAGTACTGAGAGGCAGGATTTATGAACATTTGGTGAGGCATTATCTGATCAGGAATAGTCAGCATGGCTTTGTCAAAGGTACCTCATGCAAGGCTTATTGAGAAAGTAAGGAGGCATGGGATCCAAGGGGACCTTGCTTTTTGGATCCAGAATTGGCTTGCCCACTAAGTGGTTGTAGATGGGTCATAGAGGTCGGTGACCAGTGGTGTGCCTCAGAGATCTGTTCTGGGACCCTTTCTCTTCGTGATTTTTATGAATGACCCAGATGAGGAAGTGGAGGGATGGCTTAGTAAAGTTGCTGATGACACAAAGGTTGGGGGTGTTGTGGATAGTGTGGAGGACTGTCAGAGGTTAGAGCGGGACATTGATAGGGTGCAAAACTGGGCTGAGAAGTGGCAGATGAGTCCAACACACATAAATGTGAGGTGGCTCATTTTGGTAGGTCAAATATGATGGCAGAATCCAGTATTAATGGTAAGACTCTTAGCAATGTGGAGAATCAGAGGGATCTTGGAGTCCGAGTCCATTGGAAAATCAAAGCTGCTGTGCAGTTTGACTCTGTGGTTAAGAAGGCATATGGTGCATTGGCCTTCATCAGCCATGGGATTGAGTTCAAGAACCGAGAGGCAATGTTACAGCTACATAGGACCCTGGTCAGACCTCACTTGGAGTACTGTGCTCAGTTCTGGTCACCTCACTACAGGGAGGATGTGGAAACCATAGACAGGGTGCAGAGGAGATTTACAAGGATGTTGCCTGGATTGAGGAGCATGCCTTATGAGAATAGGTTGAGTGAACTTGGCCTTTTCTCCTTGGAGTGACGTAGGATGAGAGGTGACCTGATAGAGGTATATTAGATGATGAGAGGCATTGATCACGTGAATAGTCAGAGGCTTTTTCCCAGTGCCATGAGAGGGCACAGGTTTAAGGTGCTTGGAAGTAGTTACAGACGAGATGTCAGGGATAAGTTTTTTACGCAGACTGGTGAGTGCGTGGAATGGGCTGCCGGCAATGGTGGTGGAGGCGGATACGATAGGGCCTTTTAAGAGACTCCTGGATAGGTACATAGTGCTTAGAAAAACAGAGGCCTATGGGTAAACCTAGGTAATTTCTAAAGTAAGGACAAGTTTGGCACAGCATTGTGGGCCGAAGGGCCTGTATTGTGCTGTAGGTTTTCTGTGTTTCTATGTTTACTCTCCATAGTTGTGTGGCGGGGTGGAAATACATCTCTACCAAAGGAGGTGTGAAGCTTACCTTCCCTCTGCTGGACTGTAGGTCACCCTTGGGAAAGATGTAGCTCCTCTTAGTCCCCCGAGCAGGGTCATATGAAGCCAGGGGAACTTGTGGTGGATGGTCGTATGAGCAGCTGGTGCATATCACAAGTCCTGGTTATGCGACCACTGACGCCAGGTGGACAGTCTCTGAAGGGTATTGTAATGACTTTTAAAGACACTGCCCAGAAGAAGGCAATCACGTACCAGTTCTGCAGAAACATTTGCCAAGAATAATCATGGTCATGAATAGCCCATAATTGCCCATGTCATATAGTGGTAATGATGATGACTGACTGCAGTAAGGATAGGATTATTTTGATCACTCAGTGTAGAAGCGTATCTCTGTCATAATACAAGTCTCTGACTAAAAGGGAAAGAAAGATTATTGAAGTCGAGAAAATTTGATTACAACAACCAATTATAGCTTTGACAGTTAGATACCCAAGTTCCCCACTGATCAAGGGAAGTGAGATTTAAGCTACGTTACTCATGTCTTTAACAGTTGTCTTTTAAGTAGTGTTCCATTAGTATGCTGATTTAATTTGTAAATATTAATTTGTGAATTTGCATAAACAATTACCTTTTGAAATACTCAAAGGCTCATTAATTATGCTGTTTTCTGGTTTCTACTTTCCAAGAGGGGTTTTTATTTTTCTCGGAAGAGAATGATTTTAATAGAATTATTTTTCACCAGAGGAGAGGTTTCTCAAGACTGTCATTGGCTTCAACCAATCAACAACTAACCTTGTAATCTAAACTGATCTTTCAGCCGGGATTTGCTCAGTCCAAAAGTCAAACCAAAATGGTACTACCTACTGAGAAGGGTGAATTATTTTTAACTATTAATTCTGATCTTTGCAGCCTTCATAAGTACAAGCAAACAAAATGCTGGAGGGGCCCAGCCGATCTGTAGAGGAAAATAGTTGACTTTTTGGGATGAGACCCTTCATTTGCACTGTAAGAATAGAGGTAAGGTAGCTGGAAGAGCCATCACAGGAAAAGCCCTTCCCACCATGGAGCACATATACAGGGAGCACCTCCACAAGAAAGCAGCATCCATCATTAAGGACGTCCACCATCAAGGCCATACTCTCTTCTTTTTGCTGTCCTCTCAGAGGAGGTTCAGGACCTTTAGGTCCCACACCACAAGTTCAGAAACTAGTTATTACCTCAAACCATCAAGCTCCTGAATCAGAGTGGATAACTTCACTCAAATCTGAACTGATTCCACAACCTCTGGACTGTCAAGGACTCTACAACTCATGTTCTCAATACTATTTATCTATTTATTTATTGATTGATTGATTGTCATTATTTTTGATTTTTTTGGTAATTGCACATTTTGTTTTCTTTTGCAGATTGGTTGTTGGTCCGTCTTTGTTTGTGTGTAGTTTTTCATTGTTGAGGAGTGGAGAAATGGATACATTTAAGACAAGATTGGATAGAATTTTGCATAGTAGGGGAATTAAGGGTTATTGGGGAAAAGGTTGGTAGTTGGGGGTGAGCCCATGGTCAGATCAGCCATGATCTTATTGAATGGTGGAGCAGGCTCGACGAGCCAGATGGCTAACTCCTGCTCCTATTTCTTATGTTCTTATGTTTCTATTGTATTTCTTTGTATTTATTGTGAATGCCTGCAAGAAAATGAACCTCAGGGTAGTATATCATGGCATATGCAGTAATGTGTGAAGTCTTCGGTGCGCACGCACACACACACACACACACACACACACACACACACACACACACACACACACACACACACACACACACACACACACACACACACACACACACACGCACGCGCAAGTCTTATTTCGATATTCCAAACACCTTCCTATTTTAACCAATATACAGTGCTGAACAAAAGTCTTAGGCACACTAGCTATATATATATATATGTGTGTGCCTATGGCTTTTGCACAGTACCACATGTACTCTGATAATAAATTTACTTTGAACTTTGACCTTTGAACAGTATAAAAATGTGAGAGGAAGGGATGGAGCAAAAGATGAATGCATTTAGGTGAAGAGGGGCGGTAGGCCAATGGAGGAGGGAAGGGTGGAAAAAGCAACGGAGGCTGGGTGTCGATAAGTGGAGGCAACAATGGCGTCAGATAGGAAAGATCGGCGGAGCATGAAACCAAATAAGGGGGTTCGGAGTGGCAGATGAGAACAGCAGGGGGAAGGGACTCTGTGAGTAGTGGATAGGTGTTGGGTAGATAGAGCAGGTGGAGCAGGGTAACAAAGGTAAAAGAAGCAGAGTAATGAGAGGTAGGGTGGGCATAGGAGGAACTGGGTAGATCAGGAGGACAGACAAGAAACAGAAGGGGAGCAGTTTACCTGAAATTGGACTTAAATTAGATATTCTTCAACAAACCAGATGGGATAGGAAAGGAACTTCAGTCCTCAGAGTACCCAATTAAGAAGAATAAAAAATGGCTGTTAGAGTTCTAAATTGCATTTTGACTGATTTGATTGGCTCAATTTATTTGCAGTTTGTTAATGGGTTCCCCTGTCAGTTAAGTTGGTTCATTATTGTCACATGTACCGAGGTATAGCGAAAACCCTTGTTTTCATACCATCCAATGTTTTCTCTATTTTGTAATGACCAGTGTGCACAAAAATCTTGCTCTGTGCAATTTTTTGCCCAGTGACAACACCGTGTGCACTCTGAATTTTTAAGTGGAAGCACACCTGAAGCTATTCTAAGGATAGTAAGCCATTCCACTTTAAATGACCTCACAGTTCTTTTGTTCTCCACACCCTTTGCTTCTTTGGAATTCAACATAGTAAAACAATAATTTCTTCAATAAAAACAGCATAAACAATCCAGTTCTAAAATCTGGAGACAAATCATCACAAACTTCACGTTGTCAACACCATCCACGTTAGAAACCGGAAATGTGATTGTGAACAATTGTGAAATATACTTAAAATGCCAAACTAGGTAGAGTGTGACAATCTTTTGTGCGCAGTTTAAATTCCTTTGTGCACTACTGGCAAAAGAACTGTGAGTGCGCACACGCATACACCTTAGAGGGAACATAGATGCCATCCATACAGATCATTTTATCACATCAGTACACTGAGGTAGTACAACAGAAAGAAAATTACAAAATGCAGAAATAAGTGTCACAGTTACAGAGGAAGTGCAGTTCAGGGAAACAATAAGATTCAAGATTATGATGAGGTACATAGTGGTGTCAAAAGTCCATCTTATCAAAGAAGAGGGACATTCAATGGTCTTAGTGATGTCTCTGAGCTTGGTGGTATTGGTATTGTCCAATGGAAAGGGAGAGAAAAGAGAGTAGATGGGGTCAGAGTGACCTTTGATTACTTTGGTTGCTTTACTAAGACAGTGAGAAGATTAGACAGAGTCCATGGAAGGAGGCTAGTTTCTGTTATGTGCTCAGCTATGTCTACAGCTCTCTGCAGTTCCTTGTGATCATGGGCTGCTTTGTAAATTCTCAGTCACTTTTCCAATGGTGCTTTGCTAACTGCTTACCTCATTATTGATTTCTGATTTGCTGTTGTCTTATTTTGATTCAATTACAGAATTGAACTGCACCGGTGAGTGATGGAAGAAGTCTGGTAAATACAGGAAGAAGTGGGATTACCAGGATGTCTGAGAAACAGAAAACATTTGCTATATAATAGGTGTTTCATATAAAAGACATTATCATCTTCAGAAATATTACTGAATGATTGTAACGGTCAGTGAAATAATTTGTTTCAGAATCCCATTATGCTTTAATTTTATTAACACTGAATCAGAAGTCTTTGAAGATAGATGAATATTTTATATGTTAAAACTGATCCCTATGACAAAGGCAACTAGCACCTAATGTGGCAAATAAGGAATGCTTGAGACATGTTCTTCAGATTGGCCCTTGGCAGACGAAAATTGTAATTTCCTTCTTTATCAAGCATTGCGGAACGGTGTAGCGGCAAAGGTGAGGACCCTGCTGAGCGGATACTCATTTCCTGAACTATTAATGCATGAATTACTCTGATGTGTGCTTCTGAAGTACAATTCTTCAAAGTATCAGCTCTGACATCAAAGAGAGGACACTCTTCAAACCCAAAGACCCTCTCGGGGTCTGCAGTCTTCCATTTCATAAGGTTTTGCTAGAATAACCAGAAGGAAAAGTGTTTTTAACAGATAAAAGTGGTAGGAAAGTCTATAAAGTTGTCAGGACTTTGTGGAGCTCAAGCACAATAGGTTTGGGGTCGGAGTAATTCCAGTCTCAAATGTAGTTGGAAACTGATAGGTGTTATGTTAAATTTAGAGTTTATACTTTGCTTGGGGGAAAATGTGTGTGCAAAGTGAAACATTCAGTAGGTCACATAGACAAACCATAAGATGATAAGACCATAAGACATAGGAGCAGAATTAGGCCATTCGGCCTATCAAGTTTTCGCCACTATTCCATCATGGCTGATTTATTATCCCTCTCAACCTCATTCTCTTGCCTACTCCCCATTACCTTTAATGTTCTGATTAACAAAAACCTGTCAACCTCTGCCTAAATATACCCAATGACATGGCTGACACGGCCATCTATGACAATAATTCAGCACCCTCTAGCTAAAGAAATCCCTCCTCATCTCCATTCTAAATCGATGTCCTTCAATTCTGAGGCAGTGCATTCTGGTCCCAGACTCTCCCACTATAGGGAATATCCTCTCCACATTCCCTTTATCCAAACCTTTCACTATTCAATAAGTTGCAATGAGATCTCTGCTTCATTCTTCTAAATTCCAGCAAGTACAGGCCCAGAGCTATCAAATACTCCTCATATGTTAATCTTTTAATTCCAGGAACATTCCTGTGAACATCCTCTGGATCCTCTCCAATGCCAGCACATCTCTTCATAGAAAAGGGCCCAAAACTGCTCACAATACTCCAAGTGTGATCTGACTAATGCCTTGTAAATCCTCAGCATTACATCCTTGCTTTTGTATTCTAGTCCTCTCAAAATGAATGCTAACATTGCATTTGTCTTCCTTACCACTGATTCAACCTGCAAACTAACCTTTAGGGAATCCTGTACAAGGAATCCCAAGTCCCTTTGCACAAATGATTTTTGAATTTTTTCCCCCATTTAGAAAGTTGTCCATGCCTTTATTCCTTCTGCCAAAGTGCAGGACCATGCCCTTCCCCTACATTATATTCCATCTGCCATTTCTTTGCCCATTCTCCCAATATGTCTAAGTCCTTCTGCAGACACTGTCTTGTCAAAACTACCTGCCCTTCAACCTATTGTTGTAACAGGCTTGGCCAAAAAGCCATTAACTTCTTCATCTAAATCATTTACATACACTGTGAGAAGGAATGGGTCGAACACTGATCCCTGTGGCATACCATTTGTCACCAGCTGTCAACCAGAAAAGGCCCCCTTTATTGCCACATTTTGCCTCCTGGCAGTCAGCCAATCTCCTATCTGTGCTAATACATTTCCTATAATACTGTGGGCTCTTATCTTGTTAAGCAGCCTCATGTGTAGCACTTTGTCAAAGGCCTTCTGAAAATCCAAACAAACAACATCCACTGACTCGCCTTTGTCTATCCTACCTGTTATTTCCTCAAAGAATTCCAACAAATTTGTCAGGCAAGATTTTCCCTTAAGGGAACCATGCTGGCTTTGGCTTGTTTTATCATGTGCCTTTATCAAGTATCCCAAAACCTCATCCTTAATGTAGACTCCAACTTCTTTCTAACCACTGAAGTCAGACTAACTGGCTATAACTTCTTTTCTGGGTCAAAATATGATCAAAAAGTTGAAGGGCCGAAGGAATTATAGATGGGGAGCAGCGAGAGAGGGTTTCACTGAACTCCCATCGAAGAGAAGATTTGAACTTCTTCAGTGTAGGCATCACTGGCAGAGGCTTCGCAGTAGTGAATTTAAAGAGCAAACACGAGGAAATCTGCAGATGCTGGAAATTCAAACAACAACACACACAAAATGCTGGTGGAACACAGCAGGCCAGGCAGCATCTATAAGGAGAAGCACTTATCATAACATTGCCCCTTTTACATGCCTTTTCTATATCCCATTGTAAGATGCAGTCCACATCCTGACTACTGTTCGGAGGCCTGTATATCAGGACTTTTTTAACCCTTGGAGCTTCTTAACTCCACCCACAAAGGTTCTCCATCTTCTGATCCTGTCACCTCTTTCTGATTGATTTCAGTTTTTACCAACAGAGCTATCCCGTCCCCTTTGCCTACCTGCCAGTCCATTTGATACAATGTGGCACTCATTTGCCAAATTATCCTGCCCTTACCCTCACTGGCACGTGACACAGGCAGCAATCCAGAGTTTACTACAATAGAGTTCCTGCTTTTCAGCCTACTGCCTAACTCCCTATATTCTCTCTTCAGAAACTCCTCCCTTCTCCTACCTATGTCATTGGTACCAACATGTACCATGACCATTGGCTAGTCACACTGCCCCTTTAGGATACTGTGGATCCAAAACAAGACATTCCTGACCCTGGTACCATGGAGGCAACATACCATTCATGTTTCTCTTTCATGTTCACAGGATCTGGTTTCTGCCCCTTCTTCCCATATCACTACCGCACAACACTTGTTCTCCCTTCCCTTCTGAGCCACAGTGCCAGAGACCTGGTTGCCGTGGCTTCTGCCTATTATATCATCCCCTCCCAAAAGGATCCAAAGCAGTATGCTTGTTATTAAGGGAACCAGCCACAGGGATACTCTGCACTGGCTGCCTATTCTCTCTCCCTTCCCTGACAGTCACCCAAATACCTGCCCCCCCCCCGCAACTTAGGAGTGACTACCTCCCTGTAGCTCCTAGCTATCACCTCCTCAAGTTCCCGTGTGAGCCGAAGGTTATCCAGCTACAGCTGCAGTTCCTTAACACAGTTCTCAGGAACTGCAGCTCAATGCATTTTGTGCAGGTATAGTTATCAAAGAGACTGGCAGTCTCCCAGAGTTCCCACATCTCACGTGAAGCACATATCGTTACTTCCAGACCCATCTTAGCTCACTAGCTATGTCCGGTGAAGAGCTTTAAAAAGCAGGAAGCTTTTCAGCGAACAACACACACAAAATGCTGGTGGAACACAGCAGGCCAGGCAGCATCTATAGGGAGAAGCGCTGTCGACGTTTCGGGCCGAGACCCTTCGTCAGGACTAACTGAAAGGAAAGATAGTAAGAGATTTGAAAGTAGTGGGGGGGAGGGGGAAATGCGAAACGATAGGAGAAGACCGGAGGGGGTGGGATGAAGCTAAGAGCTGGAAAGGTGATTGGCGAAAGTGATACAGAGCTGGAGAAGGGAAAGGATCATGGGACGGGAGGCCTTAGGAGAAAGAAAGGAGGGGGGGGGGGGAGCACCAGAGGGAGATGGAGAACAGGCAAACAACTAAATATGTCAAGGATGGGGTAAGAAGGGGAGGAGGGGCATTAACGGAAGTTAGAAAAGTCAATGTTCATGCCATCAGGTTGGAGGCTACCCAGCCGGTATATAAGGTGTTGTTCCTCCAACCTGAGTTTGGATTTATTTTGACAATAGAGGAGGCCATGGATAGACAAATCAGAATGGGAATGGGACGTGGAATTAAAATGTGTGGCCACTGGGAGATCCTGCTTTTTCTGGTGGACCAAGCGTAGGTGTTCAGCAAAACAGTCTCCCAGTCTGCGTCGGGTCTCACCAATATATAAAAGGCCACACCGGGAGCACCGGACGCAGTATACCACACCAGCCGACTCACAGGTGAAGTGTCGCCTCACCTGGAAGGACTGTCTGGGGCCCTGAATGGTGGTGAGGGAGGAAATGTAAGGGTAGGTGTAGCACTTGTTCCGTTTACAAGGATAAGTGCCAGGAGAGAGATCGGTGGGAAGGGATGGGGGGGTGGGGGGGGGGGGGAGGAGACGATTCATATTGTCAAAATGAATCCAAACTCAGGTTGGAGGAAAAACACCTTATTTACCGGCTGGGTAGCCTCCAACCTGATGGCATGAACATTGACTTCTCTAACTTCCGTTAATGCCCCTCCTCCCCTTCTTACCCCATCCCTGACATATTTAGTTGTTTGCCTGTTCTCCATCTCCCTCTGGTGCTCCCCCCCTCCTTTCTTTCTCCTGAGGCCTCCCGTCCCATGATCCTTTCCCTTCTCCAGCTCTGTATCACTTTCGCCAATCACCTTTCCAGCTCTTAGCTTCATCCCACTCCCTCCGGTCTTCTCCTATCATTTTGCATTTCCCCCTCCCCCCACTACTTTCAAATCTCTTACTATCTTTCCTTTCGGTTAGTCCTGACGAAGGGTCTCGGCCCGAAACATCGACAGTGCTTCTCCCTATAGATGCTGCCTGGCCTGCTGTGTTGCACCAGCATTTTGTGTGTGTTGTTGTTTGAATTTCCAGCATCTGCAGATTTCCTCGTGTAAGCTTTTCAGCGTGGGTCTTTGGTTGGAGTACCACACGTATGCAACAGACGTGTTCTCATGCAGGTCCAGCGAAGAGCTTTAAAAAGCAGAAAGATTTTCGACAGGAGTCAGCTGTTGATTGGAATTCTCCCACCCCTGACAGTTACCCAGATACCTGCCCCCTGCAACTTAGTGACTAACAGAAGTGTTGCCGCGCAGGTCTGACGAAGAGCTTTAAAAACGCAGTCTTGAGGAAAGACATTGCCTAGCGGAGTGGTCATCGTGGATGCAGTTGTCATTGGAGTAGTCTGAGTCAGAGTAGTAAGGCTTTTGCTCAACCAGGCTTTGGCGAGAACAGGCAGGGTAAGGTAAGTAGGTAAGTTCATTCCTTATTTCTTATTTATTTTTTCTGAATTAACTCTTGAGAGAATAGGGGTTATGTCTGTAGAGCCAGTGTTCTGTTCTGGATGTCAGATGTGGGATTTCTGGGAGGCTACTAGCCTCCCTGATGGCCACATCTTCACCAGGTGCATTGAGATGCAGCTCCTTAGAGATTGTGTAAGGGAAATGGAGCTGTAGCTCAATGAACTTTGGCTTGTTAGAGAAAGTGAGGAGGTGAAAGACAGGAGAAATAGGGAGGTAGTCACCCTAAGGCTACAGGAGAGAGATAAATGGATGACTGTCAGAAGAGGGAAGGGAGAATATCAGATAGTGGAGAGCAACCCTGTAGCTGTTTCCTCAACAATAAGTACTCCATTTTGAGTACTGTTGGTGGGGATGACCCACCTGGGGGAAGCACCAGTGGCCTTTGGCACTGAGTCTGGCCCTAAGGCTCAGAAGGGCAGGAAACTGAAGAGGATGGCAGCAGTAATAGGGGACTCTATAGTTAGGGGGACAGCTATCTGTGGTAGTTTGCCTCTCAGGTGCCAGGTTCCGTGATGTTTCTGAACATGTCCACAATATCCTGAAAAGGGAAGGTGAGCAGCCAGGAGTTGTGGCAAATATTGGTACCTATGACAAAGGCAGGAAAAGAGAGGATGTCCTGAAAACAGAATACAGGGAGTTAGGAAGGAAGTTGAGAAGCAGGACCTCAAAGGTAGCAACCTTGGGATTGCTGCCTGTGCACAACGGTGAGGATAGGAATAGAATGAGGTAGCAGATAAATGCATGGCTGTAAAATTGGAGCAGGGGACAGGAATTCAGATTTCTGGATCATTGGGACCTCTTCTGGGGCAGGTGTGACCTGTACAAAAGGGACGGGTTGCACTTGAATCTGAGGTGGACCAATATTCTTGCGGGCACTTTTGCTAGAGCTGTTGGGTGTGGTTTAAATTAATAAGGCAGGGGGAATGGGAACCAGTATGATAGAGCTAAGGATGCACCAAGTGTTAGAAGTAGATGATGTTATATGTAACATGAATGTAAGGAAGGACAAGCCAAAGATTGGGTACAAATGCAGACAGAGCAAAGAGTTAAGTTGTAGCACAGAGGGTGAGGAATGCACAGCTGAAGCTGCTGTATTTAAATGCATGTAATATTTGGAATAAGGTGGACGAACTCGTGGTGCAATTAGAGTTTGGTCAGTATGACGTTGTGGGCATTGCTGAACTGTGACAGAAAGAAGGTCGTAATTGGGAGCTTAACATCAAAGGATATACTTTGTATTGAAAGAGCAAGCAAGAAGGCATACGCAGTGGTGTGGCTCTATGGTAAGAGATGGAATTACATTTTTAGAAAGAGGTGAATAGGGTCAGCGAATACGGAATCTTTGTGGGTGGAGTTAAGGAACTGCAAGTGTAAAAAACCATTATGGGAATCATACATAGGCATCTAAATAGTAGCCAAGCTGTGGGGGTGAGATTGCAAAGGGAGCTGGAAAGGGCAATGGCACAATTGTAATGGGGAATTCAATATGCAAGAGGATTCGGAAAATCAGGTTAGTGTCGGATTGCAAGAAGAGATTGTTGAATGCCTGTGAGATGGCTTTTTAGAGCAGCTTGTGCTCGAGCTTATTAGGGGAAAGGCTGTCTTAGACTGGGTGTTGTGTAACAACCCCAATTTTATTAGTCAGCCCAGCATAAAGGAACCCTTAGGAGGCTGTGATCATAATATGATTGAATTCATACTGCATACTGGTGGGGATGATCGCAAAACAGAGGTGGCTGAAGTTTCTGGGAGTGGATCACAAGGCACAGGATAGATATGTCCCACAGAAGGGCTAGGCAACTGTGGCTGATAAGGGAAATAAGGACAGCATAAAAGCCAAGGAAAGGACATACAAGGTCGCAAAAATGAGTGGGAAGTTGGATGATTGGGAAGCTTTTAAAATCCGACAAAAAGCAACTAAAAAAGCTATAAGAAGGGAAAAGATGAAATATGAGGGCAAACTAGCCGATAATATAAAGAAGGATACTAGAAGTTTTTTTTTTCCAGTTATACAAAGAATAAAAGGGAGTTGAGAGTTGATATTAAACCACTGGAAAATGATCCAGGTGAGGTAGTAGGTGGGGACAAAGGATTCACAGATAAACATAGTAAGTACTTTAGTTCAGTCTTTACTGTGGAAAACACTAGCCTGTATGCCAGAGTCCCTGAGTGTCAGGGAGCAGGAATGAGTGCCATTACTATTACAAATGAAAAAATGCTAGATAAACTGAAAGGTTTTATGGTGGATAAGTTATCTGGACCAGATGGACGACATCCCAGAGTCTTGAGAGAGGTTGCTGAAGAGATAATGGATGCATTGGTCATAATCTTTCAAGAGTCACCTGATTCTGACATGGTCCCGGAGGACTGGAAGATTGCAAATGTCACTCCACTCTTTAAGAAGGAAGGGAAGCAGAGGAAAGGAAATTATAGGCCAGTTAGCCCAACCAGTGTTGGAGTCTATTATTACGGATGAGGTTTCAGTGTACGTAGAGACTCGTGATAAAATAAGTCAAAGCCAGCATAGTTTCTGTGAAAGGAAATCTTGCCTGACAAATCTGTTGGAATTCTTTGAAGAAGTAGCAAGAGGGTGGACAAAGGAGAGGTAGTGGATGCGATTTATTTGGATTTTCAGAAGGCAGTTGACAAGGTGCCTCACATGAGGCTGCTTAACCAGATAAAATCCTATAGTGTTACAGGAAATATACAGGCATGGATGGAGGAATGGCTGACAAGCAGGAGGCAGTGAGTGGGAATATAGGAAGCCTTTTCTGGTTGGCTGCCAGTAATTAGAATTGTTCATCAGGGGTCAGTATAGGATTGCTACTTTTCACATTGTTTGTCAATGATTTAGATAGTGGAATTGATGGCTTTGTGGCAAAGTTTGTAGGTGATACGAAGATAGGTGGAAGAGAGGTAGTGCTGAGGAAGCAATGCAATTGCAGCAGGACTTAGACAAATTGGAAGAATGGGCAAAAAAGTGGCAGATGGAATACAGTGTTGGGAAATGTATGACAATGGCATTTTGTTAAAAGGAACATTAGTGCAGACTATTATCTAACTGGGGAGAAATTTCAAACATCAGAGGTTCAAAGGGGCTTAGGAGTTCTCATGCAAGACTCCCAGAAGATTAATTCACATGTTGAGTCTGTGGCAAAGAAGGCAAATGCAATATTGGCATTCATTTCAAGGGGAATGGAATATAAAAACATGGAGAAAGTGCTGAAGCTTTATAAGACACTAGTGAGGCTGCACTTGGAGTATTGTCAACTGTTCTTGGGCTCCATTTCTCAGACAGGATGTGCTGACATTGGAGAGAGTCCATGAGGATGATTCTGGCAATGAAGGGGTTAGCATATGAGGATTGTTTGGCATCTTTGGGCCTGTACTCATTGGAATGTAGAGGAATGTGGGGGGAATCTTACCAGAAGGTCTAGATAAGGTGGTTGTGGAGAGAATGTTCCCTCTGGTGGGGGTACCCAGAACAAGAGGGCACAACCTCAAAAATGAAGGGTGACCTTTTAGAACAGAAGTAAGGAGAATTTTTTTTTAGCCAAAGAGTGGTGAATCTGTGGAATTCTCTGTCACAGACTGCAATGGAGGCCAAGTCCGTAGGTATATTTAAAATGGAAGTTCATAGATCCCTGATTGGTCGGGGCATCAAAGGATATGGTAAGAGGGCAGGTGTATGGGCTTGAATGGGATCTGGGATCAGCCATGATGAAATGGAGGAGTGGACTCGATGGGCTCCTATGTCATATGGTCTTGTGGTCGTATGGTACGAATAGAAAAGAAAACTTACTAGAAACTTAAGTACTTACTCAAACAGTTGAGCCAAAGCCATTCTAACACTGGCCCACCCACACAATATCCACTCCACTTACACCTCCTTTCTTTTTATTAGCCCAATGTTGATTTCAGCCTGCAGAAAGAAAGCTGAAAGCTCCTGAACTATTTTTAAACTTGGCACTGCTTCGCCGACAAATAACCCCTCGCACTGACTTCGGGCGCAGAAAATGTAATGTATTGGGTTGATGACCTTTTATCAGAGAAATGCTAGAGACAGAACAAATTTTAGGTTGGCAAGTTATTACTATATTCCTTGGAGCGTAGCAGAATGAGGAGAGATGTGCTACAGGTATACAACATTATGAGGGGTAATAAGCAGGGTAAGTGGAAGCAGGCTTCTGCCACAGAGTTTGGGTGGCATTTAGGTTAACTGTGAAAAGTGAAATGTTTAAGGGAAATGTGAAAAGGAACTTTTCTCTCAGAGGGTGCTGCAAGTTTAGAACGGGCTGCCAGCAGAAGGGGTGGATGCGGGTTCAATTGCAACATTTAGAATGTAGTACTTTACAGCACAGTACCATCCCACTGGCCTATAATGTTGTGCTGAACTTCTAACCTACTCTAAGATCAATCTAACCCTTCCTTCTACAGAGCCCTCAGTTTCCTGTCATCCATGTGCGTATCTGAAACTTCATTAAATGCCCCTAATGTATCTGCCTCTACCAATGATGGGTTAAGGGTGAATGGTGAAAAGTTTAGGGGGAACCTGAGAGGGGAGCAGGGAGCAAGCTGCAGGGCATGCAAGCTCAATTTCAACGTTTAAGAGAAGTTTGGATAGGTACATGGACAGTAGGGGTATGGAGAGCTATGGTTCCAGTGCAGGTCGATGAGAGTAGGCAGTTTAAATGGTTCAGCATAGACTAGATGGACCAAAGGGTCTGTTTCTGTGCTGTACTTTTCTATGACAATACCTCTTTGAAGGTGGCTCCTTGGAGAGGATTGTACATACGGTCCTCTTCTAGGATCAGCGCCTTGTCATGGTACAGGCTTTTGTGGATTCTTGAGATCCACCTGGTGCTGAGCTCCTGTTAGGGTCACCCATGGCAGTAAGGTCAAGGGGGAGGTTCCAGGCAAAGAACAAACCAACCAAGAGCCCAGCGAGGGGGCACATGATGATGACACATCACAGTGTCACTGAAGGTGAATGAAGGCTGCAGGAGTGAAGGGGCATTCCATGTCACTGGACCCTGACCCTGATCTGTCAAGGACCGTGTAGTGGCTGCCTGCACATCAGCCTCCCCACATTAAAGTGTGGGTGCTGTCCATTAAAGGAATCCATGCCAACATCCCAGAGTTACACTGGATGCCGGATTGGCCTCTGTAGCCACCTGAGGGCCCACCAATAAATAACACATCAGACCATAAAACCATATGACATAGGAGCAGAATTAGGCCATTCAGCTCATCAAATTTGCTCTGCCATTCCATCACGGCTGATTTATTATCCCTCTCAATACTGTTCTCCTGCCTTCTTCCCATAACCTATCAAAAATCTATCTACCTGTGCTTTAAATATACCCAGTGACTTGGCCTCCACAGATGTCTGTGGCAATCGATTGTATGGATTCACCACCCTCTAGTAAAGAAGTTCTTCCCCCTGAGGAGAACGGCACATTTGATCTGAGTGATCTCACTACAGTCCTGGAATGATGCATTTTTGAAGTTTATCGAAAGTCAAAAAAAAAACTGCAGATGCTGAAAATCCGAAATGGAAGTACAAACACTGAGCAGGTGTTTGGAGAGAGAAGCGGGGATAATGTCTCAGGTAGAACACCCTTCTTCAGAACTGGGAAAGAGAGAAGGCAAGTTAGTTTTAAGTTGCAGTGAGAATGGAGGAGGGATGGATAGGACAAAGGGAATGTCTCTGATATGACGAGGCAAGGATTGCAGAGGTGATAAATTTTGATGAGGCCATATTATTGACAGCCGAATAAGAAAGAACACAAACAATGGAACATGTAAAAGGGTTATAGGAAGATTGGGCTGTACTAGTAGGGAGAACATATGCCTATCTAAGAGTCTTTTAAATGTCCCTTGTTGGATTCTGATGTTATCAATCCAAGTTTCTTACAGAACTCCAGAAACAGGCCCAAAACTTGTCGCCCCATGATCAATTTATTAAATGTTAAAGAACAAAGAAAATCTAAAATGGGTGGCAGATGTGTTGGTCATTGTTGTAAAATGATATACTTCAACGTTTCGATGAACAGATGACAAATAAAACATATCATTGAAATTGATCTTGAATCAGGAAGGCCACATCATATCCAGACAAAATATGAGGTGCTATTCAGAATCAGGTTTATTATCACCGGCATGTGTCATGAAATTTGTTAAATTAGCAGCAGCAGTTCAATGCAATACATAATACAGAAAAATCAATCAATCAATTACAGTACATGTATATTGATTAGATTAAAAATCATGCAAAAAACAGAAATAATGTATATTTAAAAAGTGAGGTAGGGTTCGTGGGTTCAATGTCTCTTAATTCTTTGACTTATGTTGAGTCATGTTGTAACTACGTTGTTTTGGGGACAGTCACTGAATATTTGAAAGAACTAACCATTTTGTTCCATTCTCCCACACACTCTCCTCATTGTCATGAAAATTCTTACCTTGAAGTATCTTTTGAAAATCAGTACAGGCTGAGTACCCTTGATAGAAAAGGCTGGGGCCAGAAGTGTTTTGGACTTTGGATGTTTTCGGATTTTGGAATATATAACGAGATAGCTTGGGATTGCCGTCATTTCTGACTCTAAGTTTATGTAAGCAGTCTTTGTTTCACACTTGCTCTTCACACAAATGTACTGATGCATCCACTCACCATGTTAGATATTCATCAGCGACAATCTTGGCAAACTCATCAATGAGTTTCTCAGCTGCTTCGTGATCAGGAGACGTTTTATCACCACAAATCTTAATGCCATACATTTTCTTAAATTTCTGCAACCAAACTGCTGAATATTTACAATTACCTTCCACCTTCAGTTTGTCGTGATTGATCTTTGTTTGATGCATGATCAGCATACTGTTAGGTGGCATATGTTCACTCTTTGACGCTGACGAATCCACTCTTTCAAAGCACAATCGAGATCTTCATTTTTCATTTTATGTTCATAATGTATGTGAGATCACTTCGCAGAGACCTGCGCATTGCCTGGGAACCTTCCCAAAGCCTTGGGACCTCATGTCAGCACTCAATAAAATTTAGAATTTTGGAGGTTATTGGATTTTGGAACTTTAGATAAGGGGTATTTGACCGTTACATTTTGGGAGCCTTGCTGGATCAGATGGGGCGATTGTAGGACAAGTTGAAGGAGTAGTTTCATAACTAGTGAGAATTCAAAATGGGGAATAAAAGCTTATGAGCTGAATTTTAAAGTTCAAAGTTCAAAGAAAATTTATTATCTAAGTACATGCAGTTTATTTCACCATATGCAACCCTGAGATACATCACCACTTTTGATTTGGCCAACGACAGTGGTGTCATCAGCAAACTCAAATACGGCATTGGAGCTGTGCTTAGCTCCACAGACATAATTGTAAAGTGGGTAGAGCAGGGGGCTAAGCACACAGCCTTGTGGTGCACCTGTGCTGATGGAGATTGTGGAGGAGCAAAAGTTAAAATTGAAGTGCCTGTGAATGAGAAGTTATCTCACAGAAGAAATATTTTTCCCATTTGGATCTGTAAGATTGTGATTGTGAATGCTAATGATACGGAAATGACTAATACTTTGAAAAAGCTGCCAGGAACTGTCTATATAAAAATCCACAAGCTAAGCGCATTCTTTCAGGTGCTACTGGCTTTGTTGTACATAAGCTCATAACAAGAAGGCTTGTTCAATATCAATCAAAGTTTACAACCAACTACTGAGCACTGATCATTTCAATAAGTCAAAATGTAACACTGAAGAGATGGATCCTGCCTCTTCTACACTCAGTGGCTATTTTATTAGATATCTCCTGTACTTAATAAAGTGATGACCGAGTGTACGTTCATGGTCTTTTGCTGCTGTAGCCCATCCACTTCAAGGATCGACATGCTGAACATTCACAGGTGCTCTTCTGCACACTGCAGTGGTAATGCATGGTTACTGTTGCCTTCTTGACAGCTTGTCCTAGTCTGGCCATCCTCCTCTGACCTCTCTCATTAACAAGGCGGCTTCACCCACAGAACTACTGCTCACTGGATTTTTTTTTTTGTTTTCACACCATTCTCTGCAAACTCCAAAGACCTTCCTGCATGAAAATCCTAGGAGATGCGCAGTTTCAAACTACCCTATCCAGCTCCAACGGTCATTCCATAGTCAAAGTCACTTAGATCACATGCCTTCCCCATTCTGATGTTTGGTCTGAACAACAACTGAACCTCTTGACCACGTCTGCATGCTTTTATGCATTGAGCTTCTGTCACATGATTAGCTGATCAGGTATTTGCATTAATAAGCTTGTGTGCAGGTGTAACTAATAAAGTGACCAGTGAGTGTATCATCGAGCATGGAGCACAAAACACTGCAGACTTAGCCTGGAACTTTTGATTGGGCTCGAAAATATGGGATTAGTTGAGAAAGACCAGAGATGATGTCAAGTGGTTCTGCTTGCCAACAAAATAACCCACTGATGTCCAATGAATCTCCAGCTCAAGCTATTTCCAATTGTCTCCGGTTCTCTCACTGTCTCTATGTGATGTCCCTGAGGATACAGGGAGTGCTTGTCACGCCATCAGTTATGATTCTGAAAGGCAGAGCTGCCTCAAGGGATTGTGTGCCCTGCTCCTGATTCTGTTTAGTCACAAAGTCAGAGAGCCAGAGGCCCTTTGGCCCATCCAGTCCATGCCAAGCTATTATTTTGTCTAGTCCCATCGACCGGCACCTGGACCATAGCCCTGAATACCAGTCGCATCGATGTACTTTTCCAAACTTCTCTTAAATGTTGAAATCAAAATTGTATCCACCACCTCCACTGGCAAATTATTCCACACTCTCACCACCCTCTGAGTGAAGAAGTTCCTCCTCAAGTTCTCCTTAAGTAGCTCACCTTTCACCCTTAACCTATGGCCTCTCATTCTTGACTCATCCAACCTCAGTGGAAAATGCCTGCTTGCATTTGCCCCATCTATGCCCCTCATAATCTTGTATACCTCTATCAAAATTTCCCCTCATACTTCTACATTCCAGGGAATAAAGAGCTAACCTATTGAACTTCTTCCAATAACTCAGGTCCTCAAGTTCTGGCAACATCATTGTTCTATTTTCTCTGTACTCTTAATCTTATTGATAACTTTTCAGTAAGTAGTTGACTTGATCTTCACACAATGCTCTAAATTAGGCCTCACAAATGTCTTATACAACTTCTACATGATATCCCAACTCCTGTACTATTTTGAAAATCCTATTTTGATTTATGAAGGCAAAAAACTCTCTTTACGACTCTATCTACATGTGATGCCACTATGAAGGAATTATAGATCTGAATTCCCAGGTCCCTCTGTTGTACTACACTTTTCAATGCCCTACTGATCACTGATAAATGCTGCTGAGTTTTGTGTATTTCTTTGGTGATAATCAGTAAGGATAAACTCAAGATTTAAAACATTTATTAACAATAAATCAGTCTAAATGAGGGACATTTTGTTCTTGCCTGACAACCAGACAGGCAGTATGAGGACAGATCCATGTAACCCCAATAGGGGGAGCTCTCAGCCCAGATCAATAGATCCAAGTTTTATTTTAGTTTGCAAAACTAATGGAATTGACAGTCACTCTGGGGGAATATAAAATCGGGCCACGTACTACTTTAGGAACGACTGGGGACAGAATGTTATAAACTGAATGAAGGTAGGATGTTGGATAGCAAAATAATTTTTTCACAATTTGTACCAGAGTTTTATAGACTTAATGACAGTTTCTAAGTTTGTGGATGACACCAGAGTGGGTGAGGGAGAAGGGGTAGTGATGGGGAGGAAGGAGGGGTGAGGTGGGGTGGCTACTGGGGATGTAATGAGGTTGGGGAAGGTGCTGAATATACCAACATTGCAGATCAGGCCTCACTTTCAAGGACTCTACAATTTGTGCTCTTAATATTATTTATTTATCTATCTAGTGTTGGCGTGTGGCCAAGTGGTTAAGACGTTGGTCTAGTGATCTGAAGGTCGCTAGTTCGAGCCTCAGGTAAGGTGTTGTGTCACTTTTAACCACACACTGCTCTGCGCCAACACCAGTGCCAAGCTGTATCGGCCCTTGCTCTTCCCTTGGACAACATCAGTGGTGTGGAGAGGGGAGACCTGCAGCATGGACAACTGCCGGTCTCCCATACAACCCTGCCCAGGCCTGCGCCCTGGAAACTTTCCAAGGTGCAAATCCATGGTCTCTCGAGACTAATAGATGTCTATTTATCTATCTATCCATCCATTTATTTATCTATCCATGTATTTATTTATTGTTTTTCATTTTCTATTTGCACAATTTGTTGCCTTTTGCACATTAATTGTTTGCCCGCCTTTGTGTGTGTAGTTTTCCACCAATTCTATTGCACTTCTTAGTATTTACTGTGAATGCCTGCAAGAAAATGAATATGTGCCTTGGTAACAAATTTACCTTGACTTTGAATTAAAATAACTTCAGCATAGATATGCAAAAACCATTACATCCCAGTAAGAAAAATGAGGAGGTCACAAATCATTCGGAAAATATGAATCTGAATGAGGCAGGGGAGCGGTGGGTTCTAGGAATATAAATACACAAATCATGAAAAGTTACAACATGGGTTAATGAGGTCATGAGAAATAAAATGCAAACTGAGTAGTAGAGCTTATTTCCAGAGCATTAGGATTGAAAGGTAATGTTAAACACACTGAGCCTTGATTTGACGACACATGCTCTGCTCTGCACCCTTCTAATCACCATTTTATGCAGGTAGTTATGACCTAGAGCTCACTGCAACTATGCGTGCTGGAAGCAGAATCAAATAAAGATTAAATACAAGAGATGCTGCAGATGCTGGAAATCCAGAACAACACGCACAAAATGCCGGAGGAACTCAGCAGGTCAGGCAGCGTCTATGGAGGGGAATGAACAGGCGATGTTTCACACCGAAACCCTTCATCATGATGCCCATCACCTTCCTCTGATGCCCCTCCCCTTTTCTTCCACAGTCCACTATCCTCTCCTATCAGATTCCTTTTTCTTCAGCCCTTTACCTTTTCCACCTATCACCTCCCGGCTTCTTACTTCAGCCCCTTCTCCCTTCTTTGATCAGGACTCGGCCGAGACATCAACAGTTTATTCTTCTCCATGGCTGCTGTCTTATTTGCTGAGTTCCTCCAACATTTTTTTTTGTGTTGCTCTTAAATAAAGCTTCCAAAGGGGGCCTGACTAGGGATTTGAGAAAGAATCATTTACGAGCTTGTGGGGAAAGTGTTGGGGAAGAAATAGAATATTGGGATTGCTCTGTTAGGTGGCTCAGTGGGTCAATGGTTTATTCGCATTGACAGTTTTATGATTGAATGGCTCCATGATTAATAAGAAAGCACTCCAGCAGGTCTAAGAAACATAATGCAGCCTATAACAGCCTATTATACACAAAAGAAATCTTTGAACGTCCGATGTTGGCCGACCTTAAGTCCATACTGATTCCCTTCTTGACACAATACACCTTGTTTGTAAAGCAAATTGCTTAGCTGAGTATGCAGTTAACCTGTGTCTTTATTACATTCTCGGATACTTGGACTCCTACAGTACGTGAGGATCTTGTTTGTGGATTTTAGCTCTGCCTTCAACACATTTGTTCTGGAGTTGCTCCACAGCAAGCTAACCCAGCAAGCTGTACCTTACAGTATCTGTCAATGGATTATGAACTTCCTGACAGGCAGGAAGCAGTATGCAAAGCTGGTCTCCTGCTTGGCAGATCCAACGTCTATAAGCACAGGTTGTCCCCAGGGCTCTGTTCTTTCATCCTTCCTGTTCTCACTTTATCCAATTGACTGTACCTCCACAGATAAATCCATCAAAACCCTAAAGTTTGTGGATGGCACGACTGTAGTTGGTCTCATCTCTAATTGTGATGTGTCCTGCTGTCTTAGAGAGCTAAACCATCTTGCAGTAACATCTTGGAGCTTAATGCCATCAAAATGTTATGTTTTGTAATTCCAAAATATAAAACTAATTGAAAGGAAAACAGGAGAGTCCTGAACGCAAGTCTAACTTCGTTTTCACTTTAAGCGAGATGTGCAGGTGGTGTGATGACGCATGTCATGCACTTTTACATAAAACACATAATGAATTATTTAAACAACACAGAATGCTTAAGCAAGTAATATATTTATAATAATTCTGAAATATTAAGCACACAACACTCCTCCCTGCTTATCTATAAACTTCAACTCAGTAGCAAATGCAAAATGCATCTCAACTATATACACAGTATACTGTATAATACAACATACATGTACGTTTTAAATTGTTCCACTCAGCCTAAATATTTAGTCACTGAGGAAGATTTCTTATTTTGTGGGATAACAATTTCCTGACAAGGGAGGTCACTTCGCTTAGCAGGTGAGGCTTGTGGCTGTGAAAACCATCTCGGGTTCTGGGGCCTCCTCTGCGGCGCTCGTAGGAGTGGACTCTGAGATTATAGGAAGTGGTTCTAACAGCTTTGGACATCTTCCTTTTACTTCATTTTTCTTCTTCTAGCTTTTGCATCTTGATCTTGGGAAAGTGCATTCTTTTCAAGGGATATTCTCTTATTAATCCTTCTGTTCCTCCCTTTACGGTCTGATCTCTCCTTTGGATTCCAGATCCACAACAACGTCTGATGAATCCTCTGTTTCTCTGTTGTCTCCTTTCTTTTTTTGGCTTTGCCTTCCATTCATCCAGCTGGGCATTTGTCTTTGCATCTACTTTTACAAGCAGCTCTTTGTCCCCCACTTGAAGTTCATGTAATAGTTTTAATGCACGCAGAGTGGATTCCAGTTCTTTATACTCCCAAAAGCCAAATGCTCGCAACTTTCCCCGAAGCTCCTTGAGCCCTCTTCCAGCTTAAAACAAAGCCTCATTTCACAAGTAGCTCCCTGATTAACATATCAGAAGCGTTCTCAGACATGCTGCCTACAGAACTGTTATAGTCAGATCGCTGCTTTTGTCATTTTCATGATTCTTCTGAGCAGCATGGTCCTTCCTTGATCCAATATGCTTTCCAACCAAAGGCTCAGAGAATGGCACCAACAACTGCTTGCTCTCTGTGGGGCAATAGTTCATGGTGTACAGCATGGGGATAGTTTTGGCACCATCCAGTACATTTCTTATTTTGCTTTCAGTTGACTCCATTGCGGATATTTGGCATGCAAATGATGGGTGGATCTTCAATCAAATTGTATTTGGCTTAGCCACTCACATCCCCATAGCCCTGGTCCTCCTGTTTTTACCACAATCTGGCTTGTTGGTTGTTATATTTCACTGTTAGGAATGTCATTCCAGTATAAGTTTTTAGTTGGATATCTGCAGGCTTCAGTTCAGTATCTTTAAAATGCCATTCAAACTCATTTTGTGGAATAATTGAAACAACTGAGTAATTTTCCAATTCTATTTTAATTAATTTGCAGTTCATTTCTAGTGTAATCCATATTGTTTGTCTATTGTTAGTTTTCACATTGTAAATCTTAAGGCTATGCTGTCCTGTGTCACTCTCGTTATTATCAGATTTTTCATCAACAGCTTGCACATCACTGCAACTTGACCGTTTATCTTTATCTCTTCCCTGTGCAGTTCATTTATTTTTTGTCTGCATGGCATGCTCTTTGTATTTGTCCTACTTTGTTGCATTTTCTGCAGCTTCACCTTTAAACCTGCATTTTTTCTGGTGTATGTGTGCCCCTGCCATAAAGGTATCCCAATTTGTTTGGTGAGGCAGGTTTCTGTTTATTCGTTGCAATTTTGTTCACACTCACTTTTATTCTTGACTGCAACTTAGCTGCATCTCTGTCTGTGGTTTCCAATGATTCTGCATTTTCATCTGTTCTTTTAAATGTCAGTTGTACTTCGGTTAGGAGTCATTTTTGAATGCTTTCTTGTAAGATTCCGCAAATTAAACAATCTCTCAGTGCATCATTAAACCCATCACTGAACTGACAATGCTCAGACTTCTTCAATTTGGCCACATACACTGAAATGGACTGTATGCCTTTAAACCTAATATACTCAGCAAAATTGGTACTCATTTCTCATTGGCTATTTAATTTGCTTTTTTGTACTGCTCAGTTAGCTCAGTATGCATATTCCCGTTATCTCTTGTGCAATCAAATGCATCAATCCCTCCGATGTAGCCAGTCATTTCTGCTCTTTTAAAAAATGTATTATTATTATCACACGGTACTCATGGTTAATGAACCTGTCAATTTATCTGCTTTCTGCCTTTTTAAAAAAAAAATTCAATCGTCCGGCTCCTTTTCTGAAGAGACACGTGCTGCACCGCTTTTTCAAAACTCGAATGTTTTGTGGCACTACAGCAGGTAGATAGTCACCTCAGGTTTGTTTAAAACTTCCTTGTCATGTCATCACTGTTATGTTTTGTAACTCCAAAACAAAACTAATTGAAAGAAAAGCAAGGAGATGGAAAGGTGAATCTAAATTTGCTTTTACTTTTAGCGAGGCACGCATGTATGACGTGACTGTATGCCATGCCTGTACTTTTACATATAACCTGTAATGAATTATGTAAACAACAAAGAATGCTTAATCAAACAATATATTTTCAATGTTACTGAAATATTAAATACACAACAGTATCCTGACGAATTAATCCTGACTCAGCTATCATTAAGAGTGTTGTGACCACCTCTATTACTATTACATTTTCTGGTGCCTCCTCCTTTTCCAAGTCCAGGTTACACTGAGTGGTCCACTCAGCAGAGATCTTTGGCTGTCAGCTACTAAATTTAGAAGACCTATTCATCACCAGAGTGAAAAAAAGAGCTGAAAAAACTACTGTTGACTCCACCCACCCTTGCAGCCACCTATTCACCAAATTGCCATCAGGGAGACACTACCAGTCCGTCACCACCAGGACTACATGTCATCTCCAAAGTTTCTTTCCTGTAGCTATCCAGCTTCTCAACAAAACTCAATCAGGTGTAACACTCTAACGGTCCCTGCACAATGTCCGTTAAATGGTCTTTCATGCTCTCCTTGTTCTGTTGATAAATATTCAGTCTGTTTACATGTTCACATTTATTTAAGTTTGATTATTGACATTTGTGCATGTGACCGTTCTGCTAATTGTTGATTACTCAAGGCTGTTTGCACTATTGTCTTGTAAACTGTTGGTTGTTATTGTGTTGTTTGTTATGGTATTGTCCTGTGCTTTATGCTTGGCACCAAATCACAATCAGTTCTGGTATGTTTCACATACTGACAAGAAAGAAATTCTGATCCTGATTGAAAGAGGAAAGGAAGCAGAAAGTAACTTGGCATCTTCTGATAAAAGATAGGTAGTTTCTCAGTAAAATGCCTTTTCCAGAGGATAGACAAATATAAATTATGCATATTACATGAATTTCAGTCACTTAGAGCAAAGTGGACATTAAACTTGATTGATAGAGGTGCTCCCTAATCAACTCCACTTGGCCTGGATAAAATGTTGCTGTTAATACTTATTGAAGCATGGAATTCAGCCCATCAAGTCCATACTGCTCCTAGGTAGAGCAAACCCACTAGTTGTGTTCTCTATTCTCTTATCCCCCTGAATTCTCTCTCTCAGTGTTATCCAACTTAGCCTTTATTGAATCCTTTCCCATTTACCTATGCTGGTGGCAGTTTACCTATCGGCACACCTTTGACATGTGGGTGGAAGCTGGTGCACAATGAGGAATCCGGTGCAATTTCAGGGAGAGCATGAGAACTCCGCAGAGACAGCCAAAGAACTAAACCCAAGTCTCTGGAACTGTGCAGCCACAATGCTAAATATTTTGTGCCACCATGATGCTCCTGTTTGTGAAGACAGAGATTAAAGATTAGCTTTATTTGTCAGATGTACAGCACATCAAAACATACAGTGAAATGCATCATTTACGTCAAATCAAATCAGCTAGGGGATTGTGCAGGGCAAAAGAGTGCAAGTGTAGCACTCTTCAGATGCCAGCAAGGCATGACCATAACTCAACCGTAACCTGTATGATTTTGGATTGTGGAAGAAACGGGCACGCCTGGGGAGACCCATGCAGTCACAATGGGAATGTACAAACTCATTATAGACAGTAACAGGAATTGGAACCTAATCTTACATCTATGCTGTAATAGTGTTATACTAACTGCTAAACTACCATGTGATAGTGTTACGCTGACTGCTGGGCTACCACGTGATAGTGTTGCACTAGGGTAATGTGTAATAGCATTACACTAATGGCTAGGCTACCATATGATAGCATTACACCAAGCATTAGGCTATTGTGTAATAGCGTTACACTAACCGCTAAACTACCATGTGATAGTTTTGCACTAACCACTAGGCTATCATGTAATGGTATTACAATAACTGCTAGGCTACCGTGTAATAGCGTTACACTGGCTGCTAGGCTACCTTGTAATAACATTACATTAACCACTAGGCTACCTAGTAATAGTGTTACAGTAACCACTAGGCTACTGTGCTGGTCCTGTTTATGTTACTAAATACAGTTTTCTATGTAGAATTCTAGGCTGTTCAGTGTCTGTGACATCTGATATGACTGAGATTTGGCAGAAGAAAATTATTGTTCAGAATTTACAGAGACTTCTTAATGATAATAATAGCATCATTATGAATAATAGCAACTATTCATGACAGGTTAAATAATGTTCAGTGATTAGTCATATTAGAGTGCATGATCATCATCTTGTTAAGCTTGCTAACTATTAGACTATGTGGGTAAACCAGGACAAATTACACTCAGTGGCCACTTTATTAGGTATCTATTATACTTAATAAAGAGGACCGTGAGTGTATGTTTGCAGTCTTCTGCTGCTGTAGCCCATCCCCTTCAAAGTTCAACGTGTTGTTCATTTAGAGATGCTCTTCTGCAGACCACTACCATAACGTGTGATTGAGTTATGGTCGCTTTCCTGTCAGTTCGAACCAGTCTGGCCATTCTCCTCGGACCTCTGTCGTTAATATGACATTTTTGCCACAGAACTGCTGCTCACTGGATGTGTTTTCTCTCGTACCATTCCGTAAACTCCAGAGACTGTTGTCCGTGAAAATCCCAGGAGACCAGCCCTTTCTGAGGTGTTCAAACCAACCTGTCTGGCACCAACAGCCAAATTCACTTAGATCACATTTCTTCTCCATTCTGATTACTGGTGTAAACAACAACTGAACCTTTAGACCAAGTCTAGACGCTTGTATGCACTGAGTTGCAGCCACACAATTGGCTTTTTAGAAGTTTGCATTAACAAGCAGGTGTACCTAATAAAGTGGCCACTGTGCGTACATTATCCCATTTAGGTCTTTTTTCCCTCTGGTTGCCTTCTCTGTTGACAGCTACAACAAGGAATATTAACATAACACGGAGAGAAGCTTCAATCATGATTGTTGCTCTCTGTTCTATCACTGTCCACTAAGCTATGCAGATACATTTAACAACCGTGTGAGCTAATGAGTCTTCCACACAGTATGTTAGATGGACAGACTGGAAGTGCTTCAGAATGAGTTACCCAGTTTGTAGCTATTGAAAATATGTCACAATCAAATGAATTATAGATAAGACACAGGGAATGAAATCCAAAAGGCATTTGACACATGGTTGTGTTAATGTCCAGGCTTGTAAGAAGATGCAGAGGTGAAGATTACAATTAAATCTAATGGATGCAGCTTTCAAAGAACGATAGGAAAAACAAGGGTAAGATAAAGTGATGTTGATTGTAGTAACACTGCTAGCTTTGATTAAATGGGAAGCAATTCTAAACAGATAGTGTTATGAAAGCGATACGGTAATCAAGGGACTGTTAATGTGAAGACAATGGGTTGGAATAAATTGCCGGAAATTAGAGAGATCAATGTTCATGCCATCAAGTTGGAAGCTACCCAGATGGAGTATGAGGAGTTGCCTCCTTGTGGCAGTAGAGGAGGCCATGGACTGACATGTCAGAATGGGAATGGGAAGATTCTGTGCAGTTACGAAATTTAAATTTCCTGGATAATTGTTCAAGGCAGACAGTTTGCGGTTCACTGTGACTTGATATCGGAGTGATCGGTAGAGATGAAAGATTTAGAGGAATATACCAGGGATTCGGGACCGAATAGCTTATCGAGAGGCACCCTGATCTAGATGGACCAAAAAGCCTCTTTCTGTCTTGTAGCATTTTGGAGTTAAATGTTTCTTTTTAAAAATAGACAGATTCAAGCTTTATTAAATCTAAGCTCTCACGCCTATGAGCAGATCAGACACTTAGAGCAAGAAGTTATTTTTACTAGAACATGTTTTACACCATATAAAGGGTGTTACATACCATCAGAATCACTTGTATCAGTTTGCTAAGTTCATTATAAAAAGATAAGTAATTGAAATAGAAATAGGCCTTTCTGCCCCTTGTGTCTTGTCTACATTCTATAAGATCACCGCTGATCTATAACCTCAATGTGACTTTCCTGCACTAGTTTCATATCCCCTGATTCCCTTAATATCTAAAATATATCTTGAACATATTCAGCGACTAAGCCTCCACCACATTCCTGGATAGAGAATTGCAGAAACTTATTCCTCTCATCATAGTCCTGCATCGTTAAACTGGCCCCAACCCCCATTTGAGCCTGTGGCACCTGTTTAGATAATCTCTGTCCTGTAGTCCCAAAATACCCTGTCAGTTTTCCATCACCTTCTAATGTGTATCTATCTAATGGACCAATCAGGAACTGCTTAATGTAAACTTATCCCTGCAAAACTCATACAAAAAGCAAAAGAAAAGAGATAAACACAAAGTGCACTGGAGATGCTGTGGTCAAATCAAGATGTACAAAAATGCTGGATGAACTCAGCAGGTCGGGCAGCATCCATTGAAAGAAGCAGTCAAAGAAGCAGGACTTCTGACGGAAGGTCTCGACCTGAAACGTTGACTGCTTCTTTCAACGGATGCTGCCCGACCTGCTGAGTTCATCCAGCTTGTTTGTACGTCTTGAAAAGAAAAGAGATGTCACACATACATCGAAACATTGAAATGTACAATGAAGTGCTTTGATTTTGTGTCAACGACCAACACAGATTGTGGGTTAAGCCCACTAATGTCACCAAACTTCCGGTGCAAACTTAAGGCTGATTTATACCTGTGCGTTGCATCTACGCTGTAGGTAATGTGTACCCTACACCGTAGGATGACATGCACCTCTCCAGAAAAGTTACTCAAGCGTCTGATGCAGACCACAACAACTGTGATTGGTCCACTTGGTAGCATCGCATTTCCTCCTACGCATTTCCGGTTGCTTCTTCCCCGCCATGTTTGTAGGCTGTGCGTGCACCGATGCAAAATAGATGAACCGAATCATCAAATCTACCTGCCGACATGCGAAAATGTTTGAAATGCATTTCCTCGTCCATGTCTCTCACGAAGAAACTCAACACAGTGGCATAGAAACCCCGAACCAAATAGCATTTTGGTACACAGCAACGCATGCTCGCGATGGCGTATTGCAACGCAGAAGTGAAACTCAGAGTTACGGCATAGGCTGCGGTGTAGCCCATGTGCACAAGTATAAATCAGCCTTTAGCATGCCCACAATTTACTAACCCTAATATGTAAATCTTTGGAACATGGAAGGAAACCAGAGCATCGGGAGGAAACTTGTGTGCTCGTGGGGGGAATGTACAAACTTTACAGACAGGGTTGAGAATCGAAACCTGAGTAAGATCACAGTCATTGTAAAGCAATTGTGCTTCTGTGCTTCTGTGTCGCCTAAAGTACATTGGATGCTGCAAATCAGAATCAGAATCAGGTTTATTATCACTGGCATGTGACGTGAAATTTGATAACTTAGCAGCAGCAGTTCAATGCAATATATAATCGTGCAGAGAAAAAAATAAATAAAATAAAAATAATAATAATAATGAATAAACAATTTAATCAATTACATATATTGAATAGATTAAAAAGCTGTGCAAAAACAGATCTGATACAAAAGTCCAGCAAGTCAGGCAGCTGCAATGGAGAAAGAACAGGTGATAACATTTCATGATGTTTGATGGTCGGTCTGCACTTGTGTGCCATTCCGTGTTTCATGTTCTTATAACTCTGCTTTAGCTCAGAGGTGTGTCAGTATTGAACCCGAAGCATTAACTCTCCTCTTTCCACACGTGATGTCCAGACTGCAGTGTATTTTCAGTGTTACCTGTTCTCATTCATGGCTACTCTGTCCTTTATGCAACGTCTACACTGTGTGAGACCAATAATTCCATGCGCCCAAACAGAACCTTGACTATGTTTGACTTGGGCAACTGCAGCCTAGTTGCATCACTTGTGTTGATGGAACGTTGAAATTGCCATCTAACCGGCCCATTTGACCTCATAAACCATTATTAAAATATCCCCGTTGATTTTTCTTTCAAAAAAATTCTATATTACACATGAAAGAAATCGAGGCATCTACTTACGATGTGTTGGTGACCTCCACTGACCCGCTCCTGAACAGCAATCATCACAGCGATTCAAGAGATCAGAAGAATCTCAAAGCAACCTGGCCCAAACTATTGTCTCTCAGGTCAGGTCACTCGTATGAACCATCTTTGGATTAGAACACAGCGACATTGATTGATAGTCTGCTATTCACAGTGAGAAAATGTATATCAGTCGATTTGAGATCTGTTCAATCTCTGGTGATGTCTCAGCGGGGCAATGCAACCTCTCAGGGTTTGAAAACCTTTGTATTCATTAAAGCTGAAAGCGGACTGACTCCGTGCAATCTGTGTTCCATCTATGTAGAGCTTTGAGAAACAAGCGTAGACTAGAAATTAGTGATATTGGTGGACAAAATGCCTAGTACATTTATATAAGATTCTTTTTAACCTGAGATTTCCAGTAAACTAAGTTGATATTTATATTTAAACAGTCACAAAGGAATGCTTTAGGATTGTTGTAAGCAATAGAGTTTTTTTGCCCCTTTCCCAATGATTTTTGCACTACATGGCTTAAATGTTGTAAAACTTGCTCCCTAAATCCCATTGGGTTCATTTCACACATTAACCCTTTCATTCTCATGAGCCTTTTCTGGACCCTATCCAAGGCCAGCACTTCCCTTCTAAGATAAAAGGTTCAAAACTGTTCATAATATTCCAAGTGTGGTCTGACCTTATAAAGCCTCAGCACGATTTCCAACACTGATCCCATAATATTTGGATTCATTTTCCAGGACACCACAACTCATATTCACGATACTTATTGCTTATTATTATTATTATTATTATTATTATTTTGCTTGGATTCTTTTTGCATTTGTACACTTTGTTGTCTTTTCCACATTGATTATTTGTTCTTCTTTGTTCTCTGTGATTCTATTGTGTTTTGTTGTATTTACTACAAATGCCTGCAAGAAAATGAATCTCAAGGTAGTATATGGTGACAATATATACTTTAAAGTTCAAGGTAAATTTATTATCAAAGTAAATGTATATCACCAAATACAACCATGAGATTCATTTTCATGTGAGCACACTCAATAAGTCCATAATAGAATAATAACTATAAAAGAATCAATGAAAGATCACACCAACTTGGCGTTCAACCACTGTGAAAACGACAACATAATTGCGCAAATACCAGAAGAAAGAACTAATAATAATAAATAAATAAGCAATAAATATTTAGAACATGAGATGAAGAGTCCTTGAAGGTGAGTCCATAGGTATGGGAACATTTCAGAGATAGGGCAAGTGAAGTTGAATGAAAATATCCTGTTTGTTTCCAGTGCCTGATGGCTGAGGGGTAGAAGCTGTTCCTGAACCTGGTGTTGTGGGTCCTGAGGCTCCTGTACTTTCATCCTGATGGCAGCAGTAAGAAGAGAACATGACCTGGATGGTGGATTCTCCTGTCGATGGATGCTGCTTTCCTGTGACAACACTCTATGCAGATGTGCTCAGTGATGGAGAGGGCCAACTATGATGGACTGGGCCATATCCACTGCTTCACTGTTTTTTGTTGAGTTTTCCTTTCAAGGGCAATGGTGCTTCCATACCAGGCTATGATGCAACTTTGTCAAACCTTCATCGAAAACTCTTAAGGAAGCAGAGGTGCCTCTGTACTTTCTTTGTAGTTGTATTTAATAATAATAATAAAAGTACTTTATTGTTCCTGAGCGAGAAATACTTTCATTACAACAGCAAAATTTAAAAACACATTTAACAGTGTGCAGACTTAACTAATAATAATGTACAGTATAATAACATATGCAATAATAATTTACCAATGTGCAATAATAATGCACAAAATAATAAAACAGACTATTGTATTAATTATGCGCCATTTACTATATTGTATTGTACTATTTACATGCTGGGCCCAGAACAGGTCCTCCAAAATTATAACACCAAGGAATTTAAAGTTGCTGACCCTTTCCACCTCTGATCTTCTGATGGGGGCTGACTCCTGGACCTCTGGTTTCCTTCTCCTGAAGTCGATAATCAGCTGCTTGGTCTTGCTGATATTAGAACCATAGAACACTACAGCACAGAAAACAGGCCATTTGGCCCTTCTAATCTGTGCCGAAACTTTATTCCGCTAGCCCCATTGACCTGCACCCAGTCCATAACCCTCCAGACCTCTCCCATCCATGTATCTATCCAATTTACTCTTAAAACTTAAGAGTGAGCCTGCATTTACCATGTCAGATGGCAGCTCGTTCCACACTCCCACCACACTGAAGTTCCCCCTAATGTTCCCCTAAGTCTTTCCCTTTTCACCCTAAAGCCATGTCCTCTCATATTTATCTCTCCTAGTCTAAGTGGAAAGAGCCTACTCACATTTACTCTGTCTATACCCTCATAATTTTGTAAACCTCTCTCAAATCTCCCCCCTCATTCTTCTATGCTCAATTGAATAAGAGATTGTCGTTATGGCATCACTCAGCCAGATTTTCAATCTCCGTCCTATTTACTGATCTTCACCACCTTTGATTCGGCCTACGACAGTGGTGTCATCAACAAACTTGAATATGGCATTGGGGCTGTACTTCGCCACACAGTTATAATTATAAAACAGGCAGAGCTGGGGGTCAGGGACATAATCTTGTGGTGCACCTGTGCTGTCGGAGATCACGGAGGAGATTTTGTTGACAATCTGAACTGACAGGAGTCTGCAGGTGAGTAAAATGTGGATCCAATTGCACATGGAGGTATTGAGGCCAAGGTCTTTTAGCTGATTTTGAGGGATGACGGTATTTAACACAAAGCTATATTCGATGAAGAGCATCCTCATGTTTGCACCTTTGCTGTCCAGATGTTCCGGGTGAATGAAAAGCCAATGACATGACATCTGTTGTGGCCCTGTTGTTCTAGTAGGCAAATTGTGGCGGATCCAAGTTGCTTCTTAGGCAAGATTTCATATGTTTCATCACCAACCTCTCAAAACACTGAATCACTGAGGATGGAAGTGCTGCTGGATGATAGTTATTGAGGCAGGTTCCCATATTCTTCTTGGGCACTAGTATAAACTGAAGACTGCTTGAAGCAGGTAGATACCTCAGACTGCAAAAGCAAGAGGTTAAAGATCTCAGTGAACATTTTGGCCAGATGATCAGTGCAGGTCTTTAGTACTTGGCCAGGTACTCTCTCTAGGCCAGAAGCTTCTCGTGGGTTCACTCTCCTGGAGGCTGTTTGCAGGTCGGCCTCAGAGACTGAAATCACAGGATTATCGGGGGCTGTTGAAATTTGTGATTGTTCCGCCATATTTTGATGGTCAAAGCGAGCAAACACGGCATTGAGCTGATCTGCAAGTGAAGCCCTGCTGTCTCCTGATATTACTTTATAAGCAAAATCAAGCAACATAGGCCCTGCCACAACTGTTGAACATCATCGTTGATTCAAGTTTAGTCCGGAATTGCCACTTTTCCCTTGGGATGGCTTTCCAGAGATCATACCTGGGCCTCTTGTAACTCTCTTAGTCACCAGATTTAAATAATTTCATAATAAATTTACTTTGGACTTCGAACATTCCTAGTCCTGTCTCCTGAGTAATGAGCACTATAGACTCTTGTGCTTCCTGCTCACAGGGACATCTGATCCCAGGACCCACCGACTTGGAGGGGTGGGGGTCTAACTGACCCGGATGCCCGTTAGTCCGCGTCCTCGCTGTTCCTTGTCCATATGAACCTCTCGTGCATAGAATTCCGAAGAATCACATCCCCTTTTGGATTGATTTTTATTTAGAAATACAGCGCTGAACAGGCCCTTCCGCCCAAAGAGCTGCAGCGCCCAGCCACCCAACTATTTAACCCTAGTCTCATTGCATGACAATTTACAATGACCAATTAGCCTATGAACCGGTACGTCTGTGGACTGTGGGAAGACACTGGAGTACCTGGAGGAAACCCACACGCATCATGGGGAGGACTTCCTGACAGACGGCATCAGAAATGAGCTCCGAGCTCTGAGGCCTGGACCCTTAATAGTGTCGCACCGACTGCTACACTACGGCAACGCCCAATTTTCTCCATCTCTCTCCTGCATTGCTGGTCCCTTCATTTTAAGACTGGGGCCTCTGGTTCTGGATGACCTGCCAGTGGAAATGTCAACCTGAGGTGGTCGGTCAGAATTTTCCACATTTGAATGAGATTTCAGGGCCTTTAGAAAACAGTGAAACTAAGCAATATTGCACTCGTTGAGATGCAGAGCCTGATTCCTTTGATTTAAGAGCTCTGTTGTAACGTGTAACAGGATTGAAATGTCAAAGCAATAGTTGACTAATGGCCTCAAATTCTGGATCAGCAATGGTCACAACCTTTCCTGAGTGCACCCTGGGACTTCTATTAAATTATTTATGCACTTACATTATCTATTTCCAATTTTTGCTTTATTTAAATTATGTTTAGTCCTTAAACAGAGATTTTGATGTGTAGAATGAAAGCAAGATCAAGAGCTGAAATGGTTTCACAAGACGAGTGATGTTGAATTTCAGACCTTTGGCATATTTCCATCCATTGAAGTAGATGAAGAGGAGGACGAGATAAAGGGTAATTTCAACTCTCGAGGTACCAGATTTATCACCAGTCAATCACAGCTTTGTCTGAGCCATGTCAGTTGATAACAACTGGCTTGAGTAGATTCAACCTGTTGAAGATATTTATCTCGAGCGCTGTGTATCCAGAGCCCTTAGCATTGTACCATACGTCCAACAATCTCTTTGACCTCCTATCATCAGGAGATGCCATAGCATTAGGACAAGGACTTTTAGGATGGGAAACAGCTTCCTCCCTCAGGCTATAGAACTACTGAACTTCCTGCTATTACTTAGGTGTAATCACTTATGAAGCACCAGTAGCGTTGTACTATTTTCTTTTTAACTTGTATTGTACAGTATATGCACCTTATTATTTGCTAATTTATTTGTGGTAATATTATTTTATGTGTTATGTGTACTGTGCAAAAACCTTAGGCATGCTAGGTATTTTATCTGGTTTCAGATGGTATGGCCTTCTCAGGTCCCTGATCGAGGCTCTCTGGGATTACCTGGAGAGACAGAAGAAAGTGAGACAGCCAAAGTCTGCAGAGGAACTGTGGCAAGTTCTCCAAGATGCTTGGAACAACCTACCAGTCGATTTTCTTAGCAAAGTATGCAATAGTGTACCTAAGAGAATTGAGCAGTTTTAAAGGCAAAGGGTGGTCACACCAAATATTGATTTGATGTAGTTTTTTTTTTACTGTTTAAACCTCATTACAGTGAAGTTTCTGATATATAGAAAATTTTCATTTCATTATCTTTGAAAGCATCTTTGCTTTGCAGAATTGTTTTACATGTGCCTAGGACTTCTGTACAGTACGGTGTTGTGCACCTTGGTCTGGAGGAGCTTAGTGGAAAACGTGGAATGACAATGAACTTGAACTTGAGTGGTCCTCTTCAGCCACTTGCCTCTTCCACCTATCACCACCCAGCTTCTCACTCCATGCCCCCTCACCTAGTTTCACCTATCACCTGCCTGCTTGAATAAGGAACCCTTATTCTGGTTCCTTCCCCCTTCCTTTCCAGTCGTGATGAGGGACCTCGGCCTGAAACACTGGCTCCTTGCTCCTCTTCAGGGACGCTGCCTGACTTGCTTGACTTGAGTTTGATTGGGGCACTTCAATGCGGTCAATGACCGACACAGCGCCAATTATCTGCAGGTTGATGCTTAATATTCTGTGTGATACTTGCTCAGTTTTTGCTGTCTGCATGATTTGTTCTTTTTTTTTGTACTTTAGGTGTTCGATGTTTTCTTTGAACAGATTCCATGGTGTTTCTTTGTTTTATGGCTGTCTGCGGGAAGGTGGATCTCAGAGTTGTATTCCGTATAGATACGTTGATAATAAATGTACTGTGAATCTTATCTAGAAGGTTCCCCCCCTCCCTCCAGAATTTTGTGTTTGTTGAGCAGTCTTTGCTTAGCCAATGCGGAATGGCTTCTGATCTCGGAGGTGGTCTTTCCCATGTTGTGCATTGGTCACTGGCCACTCGTGATCAATTAGCAAACGAGAAACCCATGGAGACATTGAGACTTACAATGCAGCAACATGACCTGTAGCTCACCATGTCCATGTCCATCCTGACCACCAAACTCTGCGAATGCAACAACCAATCTGCCAGAGGAGATGAGCAGATTGAGCAGCATCTACGGGAAAAAAGGAACTGTCAATGTTTCAGATCAAAACACTTCCTCTCAGGACCAGAAACGACAATTCCCTCCCTCATATAGATACACCGTTTGACATGGAGGAACCACTACATAGGAACAGAAATAACTCCAGCATCAAGAACGTCTTCAAAGGGAAATGCCTCAGAAAGTTGGCATCCAGCATTAAGGACCCCCATCACCCAGTACGTGCTTTTATCTTAGTACTACTATCAAAGAGGAGGTACAGGAGTCTGGAGACACAATGTCTTATTGTAGTTTACAGCATTTTTTACACTCAGTGGCCAGTTATTGGGTACACCTGTAAATCTGCTCAGTAATCTAATTGGCCAATCATATGGCAGCAACACAATGCATAAAAGCATGCAGATTGGTCAAGAAGTTCAATTATTGTTCAGACCAAACATCAGAATGGGGAAGAAATGCAACCTAAGTGACTTTGACTGTGGAATGATTGTTGGTGCCAGACAAGGTAGTTCGAACATCTCATAAACAGCTGATCTCTTGGGATTTTAATACACAACAGTCTCTAGACCAGAGTTTACAGAGAACGTGTGAAAAAATTAAAAAAAAAGTCAAAGTGAGCAGCAGTTCTGTGGGCGAAAATGCTTCGTTAATGAAAGAGGTCAGAGGAGAATGGCCGGACTGTTTCAAGCTGACATTAGAATGGTGGTGTGCAGAAGAACATCTCTGAATGCACAACACGTCGAACTTTGAAGTGAGTGAACTACAGCAGTAGGAGACCACAAGCACACTCTCAGTGGCCACTTCATTAGATAAAGGAGGTCCCTAATAATCTGTCCACTGACTGTATGTGTTCCACTGCTCTGCTTCCACAAAACAACAAGCTTCATGACATGTGTGAATGATAATAAACCTGATTCTGATTCCTCTGACAAATGTCGCTCGACCTGCTGAGTTGCCCCAGATTGTCTGTCGCTTCAGATTTCCGCATCTGCTGTTTCCTGTGTTTCCATCGCTACCAATCCTATTTACTAGCACCTGTCTTGGTAATTCACAGATACTTCTTAAACGTATTGAGAATGACTGCATCCACCGGCTATTCAGTTTGGGTGATAATTGTTCCATCCTAGTTCAGAGAAATTGCAAACAATTTCAGTATTTTGTCAAAAAATGAAAAAGTCAGGAGCAAGTAAAGTACAGTCTACCTAGCTAACTTGCACCATTCTCACCTTTTAAGACAGTGATATTCCTTTTGTTGGGTAGAACTCTAATGGTACTGATGAATGTTTCTTCATCACAAGGACTGTGAAATTCACAGAAGTGGCTCCCAACTACCTTCAGAAGGGCCGTTAGGAATGAATGATACATCCCTGGCCTTTTCAGCAGCAGTTGGGCCCCAGAAAGTTTATAAGTCAGGGCAAACACCTTTCCTGTCAATGCATCTCTGAATCTTACACACTCCAACGTGGTCACTTCTCATTCTTCCAAACTCCAGTAGGTAGAGGCCTGATCTAATTCAGCCTTTCTTAAACTGCTGAGGCTTAGTATACATCAGGGCTTAAAATTTCTCATCTGTGCCAATCAATGCCTCATACACAAACACTTGGATTAGGAGGCAATACTTTAGTATGGATATCAAACTACTTCTGTGCTGAGTGGGTACTTCTAAGCAATTTAAAAACTATTGCATTTTATATTATAACGTGCAAATGGGGTGCAATAATAAAATTTGCAAACTGGCCATTTTGACCTCTGAATTTCTGGATCTTTTTAAACAAACTGCAGGATTCATTTGCATTTAGTACAACAGAGCAAATATTAAAATTAGAGCATTTATTAAAAAAAAGCAAAGATATTGATCAGCACCAAATTTCATGAGAAATATTAAATTAACATATTAATGTAATAAGGAAAATCAATGCTTATTGTTTTTGTATCAATTTAGGAAATACTTTTATTCCTTGAATGAGATAATAAAATCAAGTTAATACTAAATTTGCAAAAAAAAATGTTATGGGGGTCATCAGAGCTCCATTATGTTGATGACATTGCACAGGGGAAAATTGTCTTCATATTGTGATGACACAATCGGAATAGATTTTTCTTATTAATTGTTTGTCTGTAGGACCAGTGTGAAACTTCCATCAGGGTGAGAGTGAGCTGTTTGGATGAAAGGGCCAGATTATGGCCCATGAACTGCATGGTCTTATGTGTTACTTGAAGCAGCTTATGCATTTCAGTCAATACATCTCTGTGTGGCCCACAATACCCCAGTCTGATTTCTGTGTTCTCTAGGTGTCTGATACCTCAATGCACACCAAATAACACTTGCATGATAGTCCAGTGGACAGCAGGGAGCAGTCTAGTAGAAACAGACCTTCACTGGGTGTGGGGTTAATTTATTGTTACCTAATGCAACCTTCTTGTATCAAAAACAAGAGGACAAGGTGAGAAGAAAGAGACAAGGATTTGAGACGCTTAATGTTTTACACTGGGTGGTTGTTATCTGGAAGTCAGGGACAGAGGAGATGGTGGAGTTAGATACACTTACTATGCTTAAGAGGCATTAAGTCAAAAAATTGAACAGGCAAAGAATAGAATCAGAATCAGAATCAGGATTATTATCTCTGACATACAGTATGTTGTAAAATTTCTTGTTTTGTGGTAGCAGTACAGTTCAAGACAAAAATGGCTATAAGTTACAATAAAATAAATAAGTAGTGCAAAAGACAAAGTGAGGTTGTGTTCATGGACAGTTCAGAAATCAGATTGCAGAATGGAAGAAACTGTTTCCAAAAAGGCCCCTGAACCCACTGGTTATAATGAGAAGAGGGCATGTCTCAGATACTGATGGTCCTTTATGATGCAGTCACTTTTTGAAGATGTCCCCGACTGAGGCAAATTGGTTTAGTGTAGATGGGCAAACGGTTCAGCATCAATGTGATGGGTCAAAGGGCCTGTGTCAGCGCTGCATGACTCTATGACCCCAATCCTTTATGACTGAGGCCCCAGCTGCTTGTTCAGCCTAGGCCTAGGCTGCCCTTAGCAACTCCCAAACAATTTTTAGACTGATCCTCAAAGGACTTCTCCAGGATCTCCAAACTGATGGCATGAACATTGATTTCTCAAACTTCTGGTGATGCCCCCCCCCCCCCATTATCCATTCCCCATCCCCTTTTCTCTCCCTCACCTTATCTCTTTGCCTATCCATCGCCTCCCTCTGGTGCTCCTCCCCCCTTTCTTCCATGGCCTTCTGTCTCTTCCACCGATCAACTTCGCAGCTCTTTTACTTCGTCTTTCCCCCTCCAGGTTTCACCTATCACCTCGTGTTTCCCCCTCCCTCCACCCACCTTTTAAATCTACTCCTCAGCATTTTTTCTCCAATCCTGCTGAAGGGTTTCGGCCCGAAAAGTCGACTGTGCTTTTTTTTCCATAGATGCTGCCTGGCCCGTTGAGTTCCTCTAGCATTCTCTGTGTGTTGCTCGGATTCCCTGCACCTGCAGATTTTCTCTTGTTTCCAAGATTTCTGCCTTCAGTGGTGTCACTGTTCTTCTGGCCAACTGCTCGTGCCGATGAATGTCCCTCTCTCAGGCATCCGAAGCGTTAATCACATCCATTCTACCAGGTGCTGGCTGTCTGACTCTCGTACCTCTGACACATAATGCTTGCGCTGGGAGAGGAGGCTGAAGCTTTGACACTGTTTTTAATAGGACAATGGCAGACCTATCTTATGTTCATGACCTTTAACCCTTCCAACAGCTGATGGACAAGTGCCACCTGCCCAGCCAAACTTGGGACAGATTCAACTCAGAGGATGATGTAACCCTGTCAGGAGCTGAAGTCCATTTGTTGCTGCTGGAAACAGCTGGAAACCAGCTGCTGCAGACACTTCGCTCTTTTTTTTGTCTTGTCAGAAAGGAAAGCTCGAAGTGCGTCTTATGCCGCAACATAGAAGAAGAATAGAAGGGGGTTGTAAAGCCTCCTGCTAATGGAAAGCATTTCCCTTTATTTAAAGTTCAAAATAAATTTATTATTAAAGTACATACTGTATATCTCACCATATACTGCACTGAGATTCATTTCCTTACAGGCATTCATGCTAAGTACAAAGACACATAATAGAAACCCGCATACAACAAAGACAATAAACTGCGCAAATGCAAAAGGAGAGAAAATAATAATAAATAAATATGGTATAAATATCAAGAAAGTGATCTGCAGAGACCTTGAACGTGAGTGCATAACTTGTAGAATTAGTTCAGAGCTGGGGTGAGTGAAGTTGAGTAGAGCCATCCCCTCTGGTTTAAGAGCTTAATGGTTGAAGGGACTAAGTGTTTCTCAGCCTGGTGGTGCGGTACCTGAGGCTCCTGTACCTCCTCCTTGATGGCAGCAGCAAGGAGAGAGAATGGCTTGGATGGTGGGGTTTCTTGATGATGGAAGCTGCTTTCCCGCAACAAGATGTGCTCAATAGTTTACTTACTTGATCAGTAGGGTTGTTAGGATGGTGTACGGTGTGTTGGCCTTCAATAGTAGGGGGACTGAGTTCAAGAGCCCTGAGGTAATGTTGCACCTCTTTACTCAGTGGTCACTTTATTAGCTTCCTCCTGTACCTACTGAAGTGGCAACTGAGTGCACATACATTCATGTCATCTGCTCCTGCAGCCCAACGTCTTGTGCATTTAGAGATGCTTAACTGTACACCACTGTTGGAACGCGTGGTTACTTGCGTTACTGTTGCCCTCCCGTCAGCTTGAACCTATCTGGCCATTCTCTCTGACCTCGCACATCAAAAAGGCATTTTCATCCACAGAACCCCCAGTCATTGGATGTTATTTTGATTTTTGCACCATCCTCTGTAAACTCTAGAGACAGTTGTGCGTGAAAATCCGCAGGAGATCAGCAGTTTCTGAGATACTCAAACCACCTTGTCTGGCACCAACAATAATTCCATGGTCAAAGTCACTTCCATCACATTTCTACCCGATTCTGATGTTTGGTCTGAACAACAACTGAACTCTTGACCATGTCTGCATGCTTTTATATACTGAGTTGCTGCCACATGATTGGCTGATTAAATATTTTCATTATTGAGCAGGTGAGCAGGTGTACAGCTGTACCTAATAAAGTGGCCACTGATTTGTAAATCTCAGATGGGACGGTACGGTTAGTGAAAATCAATTACAGCACTAGTGTCCTGGGTTCATTTCCCGTCTGTGAAGACTTTGCACATCCTCCCGTGACTGTGTGGGTTTCCTCTACGTGCTCTGGTTTCCTCCTACAGTCCAAAGGCATTGTGGGTAATAGATTAATAGGTCATTGTAAATTTCTTGTGCTGGGTGGTGTTGCTTGTTAGCCCACTCAATCCAAGATTCTCATGGTCATAGAGCACTACAGCACAGAAACAGGCCCTTTGGTCCATCTAGGCCATGCTGAACTATTATTCTGCCTAATCCCACCGACCTGAACCCAGATCATAGCCCTCCATACCCCTCCCATCCACAAACTCATCCAAATTTCTCTGAAGTGCTAAAACTGAATTTGCACCCACTGGCAGCTCATTCCACACTTTCACCACCTTTTGTGTTCATATACAATATATCTCTGAGGTTTGTTGAAGGATCGGAATTCTGGTATAGATTAATTTTCTAAATCACTTGTCAATGTTCCAATAATATCTGTCCTCTAGGCCTCTGCTGAAACCACTAATAAGACGTAGGAGCAGAATTAGGCTATTCAGCCCATTGAGTTTATTCCTCCATTCCATAATGGCTAATTTAGTTTCCTTCTCTGCCCCATCCTCCTGCTTTCTCATTGCAACCCAAGATATCCTTATTAATCAAGAACCTATCAATCTCCATTTGAAATATACCCAATGGCTTGGCCTTCCTATCCATCAATGGCATTGAATTTCATAGAATCGTCACCCGCTGGCTAAAGAAATTCCTTCTCATCTCTGTTCTAATGGGATAAGCTTTTATTCTGAGGCTCAGCCCTTCGGCCTTAGAATCTCTCACTATAGGAAACATCCTGTCTACGCCCAGTCTACCTAGTTCATTCATTTGTTGTATGCTGCTTGATGTTGCCGTGTTCACCGAGCTTGGTGATTACCTTGCAGGCGTTTCATCACCTGTCGAGGTGACATCCTCAGTGTGCAGTTGTTGGTTTTTCTCTCTGGGAGCGCTCACATTTATATAGGCCCCCATTCGCTTGCCTCAGTCCTGATTGGCTACCCCTTCAGTTGACCTTTGAATTCCATTGGCTCGTGATTCTTTGACTCTTGGGCATTTGTAGATGGCGTCTATTTCAGTATATTTGTTTAGAGTTTTTAGGCCATGTTGTATGATGTATGCAGTCATGGTCTTTCCATGACGATGATTGCTCTTGGCAAACTTTTCTACAGAAAGGGTTTGCCATTGCCTTCTTCTGGGCAGTGTCTTTGCAAGACGTGCAACCCCAGCCATTATTAACACTCTTCAGAGATTGTCTGCCTGGTGTCAGTGGTTGCATAACCAGGACTTGTGATATAAACCTGCTGCTCATACGACCAACCACCACCTGCTCTCGTGGCTTCAAGTGACCCTGAATGGGGGCGTTACGCAGGTGCCACACCTTGCCCAAGGGTGACCTGCAGGTTTGCAGAGGTATATCTCCACCATGCCACACAACCCTATATACTAGTTCTTTCAATAGGTTTCAATAAGGTACTTCTCGATCAGCAAGGGCCAGAACCCAGTCTTCCACCTTTCCCCTCTCCATCTGCCTACCGCCTCTCCTCACCTGGATCCACCTATCACTTGCCAGCTCTTGCTCCGCTCCACATCAGCTCTAAACTGCCTATTTCCCCTCTATTCTCCAGTCCCTTTGAAGGGTCTTGACCCAACGCATTATTTTCCTGCTTCACTTCAGAGATGGTGTCTGAGCCAAGGAGTTCCTGCAGCAGATTGTCTGTCGCTCCAGATTCCAGCTCAGTTTTCTCCGTGCTGCTTAAAGCTGTTTGAAGTTGGCTAGATATGTGCAGTACGCAGATTTGACACATGTATAGCCTTGCTCCCCGGCTGATGCACTCTCTCATCCCTGCACAGCTGAGTATGTCATTCACAACGGGATGACCCACTCGCCAGTGCTATTTAAAGGATCATAAGCTATTTGGATAGTAAATGAGTGGGAGAAGACATGACAAATGCAATGTAAGAAAATGTGAATTTTTCTATCCTGGCCAGAGAAAGAGAAAGAAAATATATTCAAAGCTCAAGGTAAATTTTATTATCTAAGTACATATATGTCACCATATACAACCCTGGGATTAACTTTCCTGTGGGCATTCTCAGCAAAGGTATAGAAAAGTAACTCTAACATCAGTGAAAGATCAGCCAGAGTGCAGAAGACAAAGTTATGTGCTGCAGGTTGCAGCAAAGATAATTCAAAAGAATTATATTTAAGAAGAATTTTAGAACAATTTTCTGCAGCATGCAAAAAGTTGCCGTTGATGTGGTTGCCATGTTGCTTACTTGGTGTGGATTTGCAGAGTTTTGAGATACCAACAGATTAGAGGGACCAGTGTAACATTTGCAGACGGGCAGTATCAGCCATTAGCAAAGCTCATATAATGTCATTTTATATTGCTAGATGAATTAAGTTAAAAAGTAAGGAGGTTCTGTTTCAGTGATTATAGGGCAATATTTCGGCAGCATTTGGAGTAGTGTGTACACTCTAAATCTCTTTATTTATGAAAGTGAGTGTCAGAAGCAATTTAGAGAAGGTTTACTAGGTGGAGTTCAACCCAGGTAAGTGTGAGGTAGCTTATTTTGGTAGGTCAAATATGATGGCCAATGGTAAGACTCTTGGCAGTGTGGAGGATCAGAGGGATCTTGGGATCTGAGTCCATAGGACACTCAAAGCTGCTACGGAGGTTGACTCTGTGGTTAAGAAGGTTCATTGGCCTTCGTCAACCATGGGATTGAGTTCAAGAGCCGAGATGCAATGTTACAGCTATATAAGACCCTGGTCAGACCCCACTTGGAGTACTGTGCTCAGCTCTGGTCATCTCACTACAGGAAGGATGAGGAAACTATAGAAAGGGTTCAGAGGAGATTTACAAGGATGTTGCCTAGATTGGGGAGCATGCCTTATGAGAATAGGTTGAGTGAACTCGGCCTTTTCTCCTTGGAGCGATGGAGGATGAGTGGTGACTCGATAGAGATGTATAAGAAGATGAGAGACATTGATCATGTGGATAGTCAGAGGCTTTCTCCCAGGGCAGAAATGGCTAACATGAGAGGGCACAGTTTTAAGGTGCCTGGAAGTAGGTACAGAGGAGATGTCAGGGTAAGTTTTTTACACAGAGAGTTGTAGGTGCATGGAATGGTCTGCTAACAACAGTGGTGCAGGTGGATACAATAGGGCCTTTTAAGAGACTCTTGGATAGGTACATGGAGCTTAGAAAAATAGAGGGCTATGGATAACCCTAGGCAATTTCTAAAGTAAGTACAAGTTCAGCACAGCATTGTGAACTGAAGGGCCTGTGTTGCGCTGTAGATTTTCTATGTTTCTATTTGTACCAGAATGAGCAGGTCATCTTATGAGGAAAGGTTGGACAAGCTAGTCTTGAATCCAATGGATTGTGTGAAGAAGAAAAAGATTGGCTCTATTTGTCACATGTACATCGAAACATATAACAGAGAGCACAGAAAACTACAGCACAGTACAGGTGTTGTGCCAACCTTTTAACCTACTCTAAGATTAATTTAACCCTTCTCTCTTACATAGTCCTTCATTGTTCTATCATCCAGGGTGCCATGGTAGCGTAGCGGTTAGCGCGAAGCTTTTACAGCTCGGCTTGTTCCAGAGCTTGGAGTTCATTTCTGGCGGCTTCTGTAAGGAATTTGTACATTCTCCCTGTGGCCGTGTGGGTTTCCTCTGGGTGCTCTGGTTTCCTCCCACAATCCAAAGATGTACTGGGCAGTAGATCAATTGGTCATTGTAAATTGTCCAATAAATTACTGCTAAATAAGTGGGTTGCTGGGTGGTACGGCTCTTTGAGCTGAAAGGGACTGTATCTCTAAATAAAATAAATATATCCATGTGCCCATTTAAGAGTTTCTTAAATGTCTCAAATGTATTTCTCTCTACCATCACTCCTGACACAACGTTCCACGCATCCACCTCTCTCTCTACCTAGAAACGTATGGAGAAATATATCATTTTCTATCAAAAAAGGTGTGTCATGAACCATTTGGACCAGCGGGGGGCGCCAGGTAGTGGCAGGTCTCGGCGCACCTGATTGTCATTTATTTGAGTTTATTAAAATTGTTTAATGACTACTTTTCTCATTACGCTGTCACAGTATTTTTTGTGTCTTGTCATGAAGTGAATACGGTTTCCTTATGCTTCTTGTTCTTAAGTGATTAGTTTTTGATTTCGACCAACCCAGATTTCCTGTGTTTTCTGTTCTGTTTAAGGTTATTTTGGGCCAACGCTCATCGCTGAATCCTGGATTCGAGTTCAGTGTGAACTATCAATCTGTGTGCTCAGGTCCCAAGTAACCAAGCTCTTAGTTTGATAATTCCCTGTATTATTCTCTGAATAAATCTTCATTGTTGAGTTCTACTAGCAAATCCTGAATTTACTCCGTACCTGGTCAGCTCATCTGAAGGTCGTTACAAGGTAAGCTAATCGAAACGTAAGATCCTGAGGGAAGCAAACAGTCTGCTGGAGGGGATCGAGTGGTATCTGTGTGAGGAAAGCAATTGACAACATTTCCAAACCCTGCATCAGGATCTTTGCAGCATCCATAGTCTCTGTATTATCACAAATCCTGGTTATGCAGCCACTGATGCCAAGCAGACAACTTATTGATAATTTGATAATGGCTGGATCCACCTGTCTCGTAAAGACACTGCCCAGGAGAACGCAATGCAAACTACTTCTGTAGAAAAATTCACCAAGGACAATCATGATCGCCTACATCATACGACACGGCACAAAAATGATGATGATAATGAGTCTCTGTGTGTCTCCTAAGTTCCTGTTCAGAATCAGAATCAGTCACTTTATTGCCAGTATGTGAAATGAACCAGAATTGATTGTAATTCGGTGCCAAGCACAAAACACAGGACAATACCATAACAGACTACACAGCAACAACTGGCAATTTACAATAATGCAAACAGCCACGAACAATCAACAATCAGCAAAACATGCACAAAAGTCAATAATTAAACTTAAATAAACTTGAACATATGAACAGACTCAATAATTATCAACAGAACAAGGAGAGTAGGAAAGACCATTTAACAGATGTTATGCAGGGACTGTTAGGGTATTAGATCTGAATGAGCTTTGTTGAGAAGCTGGATAGCTACAGGTAAGAAGCTATAGTTTTAGGCATGGCCAATGTGGACAGGATAGAGTCATAGTCTTAGGATTATACAGCATGGAAACAGACCCTTCGGCCCAGCTCACCTATGCTGACTGAGATTGGGAGAACCTATAACTAGAGGCCACCATTGATCACCTATTTAAGACAGAGAGAAGGTGAAGTGCCCTGCCAGGCACAGTGATAGAGGCAGATACCATAGAACCATAGAACACTACAGCACAGTACAGGCCCTTCAGTCCTCCATGTTGTGCCGACCCATATAGTCCTTAAAAAAATTACTAAACCCACACTACCCCATAACCCTCCATTTTTCTTTCATCCGTGTGCCTGTCCAAGAGGCTTTTAAATACCCCTAATGTTTTAGCCTCCACCACCATCCCTGGCAAGTCATTCCAGGCACTCACAACCCTCTGTGTAAAAAACTTACTTCTGATGTCTCCCTTAAACTTCCCTCCCTTAATTTTGTACATATGCCCTCTGGTGTTTGCTATTGGTGCCCTGGGAAACAGGTACTGACTATCCGCCCTATCTATGCCTCTCATAATCTTGTAGACCTCTATCAAGTCCCCTCTCATTCTTCTACGCTCCAAAGAGAAAATTCCCAGCTCTGCTAACCTTGCTTCATATCACTTGTTCTCCAAACCAGGCAACATCCTGGTAAATCTCCTCTGCACCCTCTCCATATCTTCCACATCCTTCCTATAATGAGGTGACCAGAATTGAACACAATACTCTAAGTGCGGTCTCACCAGAGATTTGCAGAGTTGCAACATGACCTCTCTACTCTTGAACTCAATCCCCCTGCTAATGAAGCCTAACATCCCATAGGCCTTCTTAACTACCCTATGAACCTGTGCAGCGACCTTGAGGGATGTATGGATTTGAACCCCAAGGTCCCTTTGTTCATCCACACTCTTAAGTAACTGACCATTAATCCTGTACTCAGTCTTCTGGTTTGTCCTTCCAAAATGCATCACCTCACACTTGTCCCGAATCAACTCCATCTGCCATTTTCCTGCCCAACTCTGCAGCTTGTCTATATCCTCTTTACTTTATTTTATTGTCACCAAACAATTGATACTAGAGCGTACAATCATCACAGTGATATTTGTTTCTGCGCTTTGCGCTCCCTGAAGTACAAATCGAAATAAATATAATAAAAATTTAAATTACAAATCATAATTAGAAAATAGAAAAGGGAAGGTAAGATAGTGCAAATCAGGTCCAGATATTTGGAAGGTACGGCCCACTTCTTGGCCCTCTTGTAACCTTCGACAACCTACAGCTCCATCCACAACTCCTCCAATCTTCGTGTCATCTGCAAACTTACTCACTCATCCTTTTGCCTCTACGTCCAGGTCATTTATAAAAATCACAAATAGCAGGGGTCCCAGGACAGATCCCTGCGACACTCCACTAGTCACCGACCTCCAGGCAGAATACTTTCCTTCCACAACTACCCTCTGCTTTCTTCCTTTAAGCCAATTTTTTAATCCAAACAGCCAAGGTTCCACTTATCCCATGCCTCATGACTTTTTGGATGAGTCTCTCATGAGGGACCTCGTCAAATGCTTTGCTAAAGTCCATGTAGACCACATCCACTGCCCTACACTAATCAATTTCTTTTGTTTCCTCTTCAAAAAACTCAATCAGGCTCGTGAGGCACGATCTTCCCTTCACAAAGCCATGTTGACTATACACTAGGGGCATTTAAGAAACTCTTAGGTAAACATATGGATGATAGAAAAATGGAGGGCAATGTAGGAGGGAAGAGTTAGTTTGTTCTAAGAGTAGGTCGAAATGTTGACACAACATCATAGGCTGAAGGTTCTGTACTACGCTGTAATGTTATATGTTCTCTTTTAAATTTTTTCTGTCAGAGATTTACGAGACTTTGGAACTCTCTTCCTCAGAGCATTGGAAGCAGTACTTCTGAATATTTTTAAGGCAGAGATTGATAGATTCTTGATAATCAAGGGAATGAACTTGTTTATCAAGGTTAGAGAGCAATATAGTTAGTTGCCTAGATGTTTATCAGCACAGGCTAAGTTGCAATAAACATCTATAGTGTAGACACAAGAGACTGCAAATGTTAGAACCTGGAGCAAGAAATATTTTTCATAGTGTGAACCTTTGACAAAAATTGGCAAAAATTGACAAAACTTGTCAGATGTACTTTGTCTTTAGTTATTTTTCCACACGTATTTTCTGTATGTCAGATTTTTGGTTATGATTTGTGAATTCCATTAGGATGAATTTCCATTACCAGAACTGCCATGAAGCTTGGGGAGTGGGGGGTACATAGCTATTGGTTGCTCTTTTTATTGGGGTGGAGAACATAATAGATCAAACAGCATCAGTGGGAGAAAAGGAAACGTCAATGCTTCAAGCTAAAATACTGCATCCATTCCTTTCCTTGCATAGATGTTGCCTGACCCACTGAGTTCCATTCTGTAAAGAACGTAACTCTGACATCCCCACTATATTTCCCTTCAATCATATTAAAATTATACACCCAGTATTAACCATTTCCACCCTGGGAAAAAGTCTCTGGCTGTGTAATCACTTAATGCCTCTTATCATCTTATACACCACTATCAAGTCACATCGCATCCTCCTTCACTCCAAAGAGAAAGGGCCTAGCTCGCTCAGCCTTTCCTCACAAAATATGCTCTCGAATCCAGCCAGCATCCTGGTACATTTTCCTTGCCCCCTCTCTAAAGCTTCAGGAAATAATTTCCGTCGGGAAATTATGTCCGTGAGACCAACATGAGCGATAATTTGGTACATTTAGCACACGTGAGAAAGCTAGAGAAATTTGAATAGATAATAGATATCAAATAGACTCTGAAAAGAGAGAAGAAAAAAACATTCATTTAGCTGGGCTCTAATTGACTTGATGAGGTCTGTTGCAAGCGGAGCACTCTGAGAATATTCTTTTTGGATGTTTGGACCCAAAAATCATTCTAAACAGAACTTGTGTGTCTTCCAGCAATGCTACCAGCAAGCTACGACATACACAGCCAAAATACAGCCTTATTTCCCATTCCCTACACCCCAACCAGATTCAAAATTCCTTTTTTTTTCAAAACATAAAAAAAGTCCCTTGAAAGAGATGTTTGTTTTTGTTTGCGTGTTGGGGAATAGCTCCTCCAGACAGAAGCAGCAAGAATGGGCCCATCTGGCTGACTTCAACATGAAAGATTAAATTAATATACAATATGAAGGCTTTCCATTCAATTGCAAATGCCCAAAGAACTTAAGACTTCTTGGCCAAAGCTGTCAGTTATGATGAAGAGGTAATTATGAGGATCCCTCATGGAAATGCATCCTAGGCTCGGTGACTGGCACATTCACCAACCACAACCAATTTACAAAGGAAGTATTATGCCAAGGGAGCAAAAGTGAGAAAAGGGTTTTCTCTGCTAATTTGCACAATCCTTTCTCTCCGTGTAAGGCTCTTACCTAGCTGTGCATATTTTTATGTGAAGAAAAAGCCTTTCAGCAAGAGTCAAGATCCAAATATCATTTTTTGTCAAGCTTGACAGAGAAAGGAGGAAACGGAATTATTGCTTGAAGAGTAAAGTCCCAAAATTTATTCCAAAGTGCCAACGAACAACCATTCGATTTCGTCCCCACAACCCACCCCTCCCATCTACTACCTCTGCCACTGTACTGCTCTGCAAACACATTTTTATAATGTTATTTATATTGTAAATATATGTGGGTATTTATGTATTTATTCCATATCTGTACTTTAACCTCTACTTTTATGTAGTTATTTATTCTTTATAATTGTTGAAAGTTGTTTTTGTTGCACGTCACACCAACACCACATGCAGCAAGTTGCTAATGCATGTAAATGAACATGGCAAATTAAATTGATCCTTGATTCTTGACAAGAGAAAGTCGGCAGATGCTGGGAATCCAAATCAACCCACAGAAAATGCTGGAGGAATTCAGCAGGTCGGGCAGCATCTATTGAAATGAATAGACAATCAATGTTTCGGGCTGAGACCCTTCTTCAGGGCTGAGAGGAAGGGGGAAGATGCCGGAATAAAAAGGTGGGAGGGAGGGAAAAGAGGCTGGCTAGAAGGTGGTAGGTGAAGCCAGGTGGGTGGGAAAGGGAAAAGGGTGGAGAGGAAGGGATCTGACAAGAGAGGAGAGTGGACCATTGGAGAAAGAGAAGGGGGAGGGAATCGGGGGGGAAGTAATAGGCAGTTGAGAAGAGTGGAGGGGTGGAGGATACAAGAGGTGGGGGATGGAATCTGTTCACTGGAAAGAAAAATTAATATGCAGGTTGGAGGCCACCTAGACTGAATATGAGGTGTTGCTCTTCTACCCTGAGGGTGGGTGGCATCATCTTGTCACAAGAGGAGCCCATGGACCGACAAGTCTGATTGGGAATGGGAATCGGAATTTAAAATGTCTGGCCACAGGGAAGTCCTGCTTGGGGCGAATGGAGCAGAGGTGCTGGATGAAGCAGTCCCCCAATTTACGATGGGTCTCACTACTGTAGAGGAGGCCGCATTGGGAGCGCTGGACTTTAGAAGATTGAGGGGGGATCTTATTGAAACATATAAAATTCTAAAGGGATTGGACAGGCTAGATACAGGAAGATTGTTTCCAATGTTGGGGAAGTCCAGAACGAAGGGTCACAGTTTAAGGATAAAGGGGAAGCCTTTTAGGACCGAGATGAAGAAAAACTTCTTCACACAGAGAGTGGTGAATCTGTGGAATTCTCTGTGGAATTCCTGTGGAATTCACAGGAAACAGTTGAGGCCGGTTCATTGTCTATATTTAAGAGGAAGTTAGATATGGTCCTTGTGGCTAAAGGGATTGGGGGTATGGAGAGAAAGCAGGTACAGGGTTCTGAGTTGGATGATCAGCCAAGATCATACTGAATGGTGGTGCAGGCTCGAAGGGCCGAATGGCCTACTCCTGCACCTATTTTCTATGTTTCTATGTTTTTCTATGGACACAATAGACACAATAGCAGATTTGCAGATAAAGTGTTGCCTCAACGGGAAAGACCGTATGGGACCCTGAATGGAGGTGTATGGGCAGGTGTAGCACGTAGGCTGCTTTCAGGGATAAGTGGAAGGGATGAATGGACAAGGGAATCGTGAGGGAGCGATCCCTGTGGAAAGCAGTGAGTTCCTTGATCTGATGCGATTGGAGTTTCTTGTTATGGTGTAGGTAACAAAGAACGATGTCTTTGGAATTTTATTTAGCTCTGATAGATTCTGCAAGAATTCTGCAGGAAATTCTAGGCAGTTTCTAGAATAGGTTACATAGTCGGCACAACATTGTGACCCTAAGAGCCTGTAATGTGTTGTAGATTTCTATGTTCTCAGACAATAAATGGCCAGCTTATATAAGCTTAATGATGTTGCTTAGCTTAGTACCAATACTGAATGAGAAAGAGTGGGCAGAACAGGCAATGGCCAACTCAGACTGGTGGTACTCCATCAAACCTGGCCATCGTTATCTTTGCAAGTGATATCTACAGTAGTTCCTGCAGATTAAAGGGGGGGTGCTGTCGTAGTGCGATGGACTTCCACCACCACCACCCTTCTTTGTCTGGCAGAACTGGCCCTCACTCTCAACAATTTCTCCTTCAGTTCCTGCCACTTTCTCCAAACTCAAGGGGTAGCCATGGGTACCCACAAGGGCTCGATCTAGGCCTGCCTTTTCATTGGCTAAGTAGAAGAGTCCATGTTCCAAGCCTTCCCTGGTAATGGTTCCCAACTTTTCCTGTGCCACATTGACAGCTGCATTGGTGCTGCTTCCTGCACCCATGCTGAGCTCGTCAATTTCATTAACTTGGCCTTCAACCTCTATCCTGTCCTTTAATTCACTTGGTCTATTTCTGACAACTCTCACCTCTTTCTTGAATGTCTCCACTTAAAGAGATGAACTGTCGACTGACTTCTTTTATAAACCTACCGATTCCCTTGGCTATCTTGACTATACCTCTTCTCACACTGTGTCCTGTAAAAAATGCTCTTCCCTTTTCTCAGTTTCTTTGCCTCCACCTTATTTGTTCCTAGGATGAGGCTTTCCTTTCCAGAACATCAGCGATGTCCTCCTTCTCCAAAGAATGGGGTTCTCATTCCCCCACTGCCCTCATCCGCTTCTTCTCCATTTCCTGGACATCCATGCTTGCCCTATTTTCCCGCTCCCTTGCAGGAATAGAGTTCCTCTTGTCCTCACCTACCACCCCATGATCCTTCGCATCCAACACATCCTTCTCTGCAACTTCCACTATCTTCAACAGGATCCTACCGGCAAACACATCTTACCTTCCTCTGCTTTCCACAGGGATTGCTGCCTCCATGATTCCCTTGTCCCTTCATCATTCCTTACTAATTTCCCTCCCGGTAAGCAACAGAAATGCTACACCTGCCCATTCACCTCCCCCTCATCTCCATTCAGGGCCCAAAACAGTCCTTCCAAGTGAGGCAACACTTTACCTGTGAAATTGTCGGGGCAGTCTATTGTATCTGCTGTTTCTGATATGGCCTTCTCTACATTGGTGAGATCTGATGCAAATTGTGAGACCACTTTGTTGAGCACCTCTGCTCCATCCACCAAAAGTATTATTTCCCGGAGGCCAAACATTTTAACTCTGATTCCCTTCCCGTTCTGACATGTTGGTCCATGGCCTTCTCTTGTGTCATGATGAGGCCACTTTCAGGGTGGTCCCGTCAGGGTAGCCTCCGACCTGAATATTGATTCATTGGCATGAATATTGATTTCTCCTTTTGATATTTTTTTCTTTTCCCCTTGTCCTTCCATCTTCTTCTATTCCCCACTCTAGCATTTATCTCTCCTCACCTGCCTATGACCTCCCCCTGGTCCCCTCCTCCTTCCCTGTCTCCTATGATCCACTCTCCTCTCCAATCAGATTCCTTCCTCTCCAGACCTTTACCTTTCCTACCCACCTGGCTTCACCTATCACCTTCCAGCTAGTCCTCCTTCCCACTCCCTCCTGCACCAGCTTTTTATTCTAGCATCTTCCCCTTTCCTTTTGTCTTGAAAAGAAGGGTCTCAGCCTGAAAGGTCAACTGTTTATTCCTTTCCGTAGATGCTCCCTGACCTGCTGAGTTCCTCCAGCATTTTGTCTGTGTTGCTCTGGATTTCCAGAACCTGCTGGATCTCTTATGTTTGTGATATCTAGTTCATATAGGTCCTACAATCAATCAAGTTTAAGTTCAAGTTTATTGTCATTCAACTGTATGTATATACGTAACCCGTCAAATGAAACAATGTTCCTCCCAACCAAGGTGAACAACACAATATTTATAACTCATACACACAACACATAAAGTAATGTTACCACATAAATACTCAAATGTTTGAAGCATGGCCAATTGATGCTCCTGGTTTGAACTGTTGCTGAATATACTATATTTTTGATCATCCCTTTTACATAAGGACAATCAAAGCCCGGTTAATGCACAAATCCCGTTACTGTGGACACGGAAGACGGGATTCAGGTTAATGATGCTTTCGTTTTCCTTTTCACCGTTTTTCTCCCCTCCCGCTCATTTCAGTGAGATCAAAGTCTTGTTTCAGCTCCAATTAACAAAACTACTGCAGATCACAGACCTGCTGGATCTGAACAGAACCTCTGAGGATGCAGGCGGAAGATTTGGAAGATTTAAATAATTAATTTGATACTTTGCGTTTCATCTGTTCAGAAGGAGGGAGAGAGGCCTAACCTCAGGTTTCCTCACAGCAACCTGCCCAGGTTTAATATGATTTGTTGCAATGAAAATGGGTGACAAGAGAGACTTTTGAGAATTGCAGCATGTTGTGCAAAGGCAGTTTGCTGATTCTCGCCCTTGCTTTTGTCATGGTAAGCGAATCCCGACATCTGGGCTCATTTCGAGCCTCCAGTTGGAGCGATGGGAGGGGGAGAAAAATCTGCTTTGGGGAGCTGGAGGTTGGTCATTTAATGTTTTTTTAATCCTCTTAATCCACGTTACAATAGGGATTTATAAGGGAAAAAAATAGCTGAGACAAAAAAAAAATCCCTGTTCCATATATACTCCTAGTACAGCATCGGGGCCCGTTGGATTTATGGAAATCAAGAGGCAGACATATATTTGTGATTATCCTGCGATTCTGTGTTTTTTTTTGGTCTTGTTTCTGTCTTACATCACATTTTTAAACAATTACATGCAATTTGTTGGCGCCAATTATCTCCAACCTAAATCTGTAAACAATTTGGCCTTTTTTTTCTTGCTCAGCCTACGTATGTAAATCTTCCTTCTGCTCAGCAGAGAACTATTGTCGCCTCAAGCTGTTTGCCACCATTAAATTGTTTTCTTGCTTCTAATCCCCTATTCAATCTGGCACTCTTTATACAAATTAATTCTACATTGTTGACATAATCACACCTAAGCCGCTCGATGCAGTTCATTATTAGTCCATAAAGGCTGCATTTTTGAATAATAATCATTGAGCAAAACAATGTTTCACACAGACCTTCTCAGTCCCGTGAGTAGCAATCACACACTTAGGCCTTGATATATTTATCTCTCGCTCTCTTTCTCTCATTTGGAACGAGGTTTGTAGGTGCAACTTTAGGGAAGATAGTAGAAACATACAACACTTCTGCAAAAAGCAGAAAATAAACACAGCTTTATTAGGACTGGAAAGCTGGCTGAGAAGGTGAACTCCATTGTAGGACTCCACGCAACTATAATGTTTTGTTGGAAGTGGCTTTGTAGGTAGACGGGCTGGTGAAAGGGTGGTGAAGAAGGCTAAGGAGATGTCCTCCTTCTTCAAAGAAAGGGGCTTCCGGTCCTCCACCATTAACACCACCCTCACCCGCATCTCTTCCTTTTGGCGCGCGTCTGCCCTCACCCCACCCTCCTGCCACCCCACCTGGGATAGGGTTCCTCTTGTCCTCACCTGCCACTCCACCAGCCTCTGCATCCAGCACATAATTCTCCGTAACTTCCACCATCTCCAACCGGATTCCACCACTAGGAACATCTTTCCCTCCCCTCCACTTTCTACTTTCCGCAGGGATCGCTCCCTGATGAAACTCCCTTGTCCATTTGTCCCTTCCCACTGATCTCCCTCCTGGCAAACGGAACAAGTGCTACATCTACCCCTACACCTCCTCCCTCACCACCATTCAGAGCCTCAAACAGTCCTTCCAGGTGAGGCGACACTTCACCCGTGAGTCTGTTGGAGTCATCTACTGCATCTGTAGCTTCCCGTATATTGGTGTGGCCCAACGTAGATTGGGAGACGGCTTCACTGAGCACCCATGCTCCGTCCACCAGAAAAAGCGGGATCTCCCAGTGGCCACCCATTTTAATTCTGGTTCCCATTCCTTTTCTGACATGTCAGTCCTTGACCTCTACTGTCGCGATGAGGCCACACTTAGGTTAGAGGAGCAACATTTTATATTCCGTCTGGGTAGTCTCCAACCTGATGGCATAACATTGATTTCTTGAACTTCTGGTAATGGTGCTCACCTCTCCTTAACCATTGTCTGTTCCCATTTTCCTTTTTCACCTTATCTCCTTACCTGCCCATCACCTCTCTCTTGTGCTCCACCCCCTTCCCTTTCTTCCATGGCCTTCTGTCCCCTATCAGATTCCCCCTTCTCCAGCCCTTTACCTCTTTCACCAATCAACTTCCCAGTTCTTTGCTTCATTCCTCCCCCTCTCCAGGTTTCACCTATCACCGACTACCTTGTATTTCTTCCTCCCTTCCCTTCACCTTCTTACTCTGATGTAGGGTCTCGGCCCTAAGTGTCGACTGTTTACTCTTTCCTATCGATGCTGCCTGGCCTGCTGACTTCCTCCAGCATTTTGTGTGTGTTGCTTGGTTTTCTAGCTTCTACAGATTTTCTCTTGTTTGTGGTGAAGAGGGCTTTTGGCATGCTGGCCTTCATCAGTAAAGGACACAGAGTAGAGAATTTGGGATGTTATGTGTCATGATGCATGCCGGCAATGTTGGAAACTGAGTGCGGAGGAAAGACAGACTCCAATATAGAGAAGGCGACTAGAGTTCATTCATGAACACAATGCTTTACAGTACGGGTGACCCCTGCTCAATTCCCGCAGCTGCCAGTAAGGAGTTCGTATGTTCTCCCCTGACCATGTGCGTTTCCTCCAGTACTTCAGTTTCCTTCCAGAGTCCAAAGATGTCCTGGCTGGTAGGTTAATAGGTCATTGTAAGTTGTCCCATGGTAAGGCTCATACACAGAATATAGAAATCTACAGCACATTACAGGCCCTTTGGCCCACAGTGTTGTGCTGACCATGTAACCTACTCTAGAAACTGCCCAGAACTTCCCTAGCACATAGCCCTCTATTGTTCTAAGCTCCATGTACCTACCTAAGAGGCTCTTAAAAGATTTTATTGTAGCCGCTTCCACCACTGCCGCTCACCACTCTCTGTGCGAAAAACCTACCCCTGACATCCCCTTGGTGCCTATTTCCAAGCACCTTAACAACTGTGCCCCCTCGTGTTAGCCATTTCAGCCCTGGGAAAAAAGCCTCTGGCGATCCACACAATCAATGCCCCTCATCATCTTATACACCTCTATCAGGTCACCTCTCATCCTCCATTGCTTCAAGGAAAATAGGCCAAGTCCACTCAACCTGTCCTCATAAGGTACACCCTCCAATCTGGGCAACGTCCTTGTAAATCTCTTCTGCACTCTCTCTATAGTTTCCACATCCTTCCTGTAGTGAGGTGACCAGAATTGAACACAGTACTGCAAGTGGGGTTTAACTAAGGTCTTATATAGCTGTACCATAGCCTCATGGCTCTTGAACTCAGTCCCATGGTTGATGAATTCCAATATACGACACACGTTCCTAACAACACTGTCATCCTATGTAGCAGCTTTGAGTGTCCTGTCAACACGGATCCCAAGATCTCTCAGATCCTCCACACTGCCAAGAGGAACCGTGAAGTGGACTTCACACTTATCTGGGTTGAAGTCCATCTGCCACTTCTCAGCCCAGTTCTGCATCCTATCGATGTCCCGCTGTATCCTCTGACAGCCCTCCACACTATCCACAACACCCTCAACCTTTGTGTCATCAGTAAACTTACTAACCCACTCTTCTACATCATCCAGGTCATTTATAAATATCACGAGCAGGGGTTTCAGAACAGATCCCTGTAGAACACCACTGGTCACTACCTCCATGCAGATTAATTTGGGAGATCACTGGGCAGTGTGGCTCAAAGTGCAGGAATGATGTATTTCACCCTGTATCTCAATAAATAAATCAATCAATAAATCCAATGGAACATCAGTGGCTCAGCTGAATGACACAGCGAGACATAACAGTCTCAAAATTGGGACCCTGCGATTAGTGCTAATCAGGCATCCACTTAAATAATACAAGTAACATGGAATCCCTGTGCCTATCAAAATAAACTTAAAAAGAAGCCACTGGGAGACTGGGGCCAGGAACAAATTTCATGTCACATGCTGGTGATAATAAACCTGATTCTGAATCTGAGACTGCATTACAAAGTGCCAGTCACTTAAGAAAAAAACACAAGGAACTCCAAATGATTATTAGCTCTCATTAAACAACAACTAACCAATTCAGATGCTCTAAAAATCCCGGAGCCAACCGCTCCCCGCACAAACCTGAAGAGCTCACTACAGTTAGGTTGCAGTAGCAAAAGAGGTTGGCGAGATGGCGTTCGGAATATTGAGTTTAGATTTGGTCGCCCCACTTTAAGAAACAACCCACTAAGTTGGAAAGAGTGCAGAGGCTGGTCACAGGGTTGTAGCTGGGACTTGAGAGACAGGGTTATGGTGAGTTGAGCATCCTTTTCATTGAGGTATTGGAGAATGAGGGTTGATCTTAGAGAGAAGAGGTTCCATGAAGCCCTCAGTTAATGGTAGGGGTCCATGACATAATACCAGTTGGGAACCCAGTTATAGAGTGTAAAAAATTATCAGCAGCATAGATAGAGTGAATGTGCGTAGTCTTTTTCTGAGGGCTGAGGTAACAAGAATGAGAGTTCATAGGTTTAAGGCAGGGGGTTCCAACCGTTTTTATGCCATGAACTATCATTAACTGAGGGGTCCATGGTATAAGGTAAGAGGAGAGACATTTATTACTAACTAGAGGTGCAAATTCTTCACCCAGAGTGGTCAATTTATGGAATGAGGTTCAGATGAAGAGTTTGAGGTGAATACGTTAAGGGTACACGGATGGAAAAGGGCCAAATGCATGTGAATAGGAATAGATGAGGAAGGAATTTTGGTTTCAATGTATCATTTGGGCTGAAGAGCCTGTTTCCATGTTGTAAAACTCAGACTTTATGCCTCCATGAGGCAGAAAAGTCAAAGTTGTTCATTTTCATCAGTGGCAGGGGTGGAGGAGGATATGAGGATATTAGTTGGGACGATGAGCTGCTAATGGTGACTGAAAACTGGTCTTAGTCCATAAGACCATAAGATATACTATAGGAGCAGAATTAGTCCACTTGACTCATCAAGTCTGCTCCACCATTTCATCATGGCAGATTTATTATCCCCTCAACCCCATTCTCCTGGCTTCTTCCTGTCACTTTTGACACCCTTATTGATCAGGAATCCATCAAGCTCTGCTTTAAGTATACACAATTACTTGGCCTCCATCTCTGTTCTAAAGGGACATCCTTATATTCTGAGGCTGTGCCCTCTGATCCTAGACTCCCCCACTATAGGAAGCCCCTTCACTATTCTGTCTAAGCCTTTCAATATTCAATCTGTTTCAATGACATCCCCTTTCATTTTTCTAAACCACATTGAGGTCCAGTCTTGTTGTATTAAATCTGAAGTCAAAGAGCTTCAAAGGTTATGATGGGAAATAGTTTAAGAATTGGACTGGTTTGACAAACACTAATAACCTGTGGACATGGGTTTAAATTTCACTGTTTCTTCTGGGAAGTTAAATTAATTTAATAAATGAATTTTGTATCAGACCAGTATCGGTAACTGTGACAAAGAAGTTACTGGATTGTTGTTAAAAATAGAAATGGTTCACTAATGTTGTTTGGAAATGGAAACACGTTATCCAGCAGACGCAGAAGTATCGTGGAGAGCATTCTGACTAGTTACATACTTCAATGTCTCGTGTGGAGACTACAAAATGCATTTGTTTGCAAGAGGCTGCTGAGGCTTGTAGACTCAACCAGGTCCACCAAGGGCACATACCTCCCCAACATTGAGAACATCTTCAGAATCAGTGACTAAAGAAGTTGGCATCCATCATTATGGACCCACATCATCTGGAACATAATGCCATAAGACCATGAATATAGGAGCAGAATTAGGCCATTTGGCCCATTGAGTCTTTGTCGTTTCATTATGGCTTATCCATTTCCCTCACAGCCCCAATCTCATGCCTTTTCCCCTTAACCCTTCATGCCCTGACTAATCAAGACTATATCACCCTCTGCCTTAAATGTACCCAACGGCTTGGGCTCCACAGCTACCTGCGGCAATGAATTCCACAGATTTATCACTCTTTGGCTAAAGAAATTCCTCCTCATCATTGTTCTAAATGGATCTCCTTCTATTCTGAGGCCATGTCCTCTGGTTCTAGACTCCCCCACCGTAGGAAATATACTCTTCACATCCTCTCTATTGAGCCCTTTCAAAATTTGATAGGATTCAATGAGACTCGCCCTTATTCTTCTGAATTCCAGTGAGTACATGCCAGAGCCATCAAACGTTCCTCATATGACAGGCTTTTCAATTCTGTAATCATTTTCATGAACCTCCTTTGAACCCTCTAATATCAGCACATCCTTTCTTAGATATCAGACACAAAACTGCTCACAATCCTCCAAGTGAGGCCTCACCAGTGCCAACAAAGCCTCAGCATCACAGCTTTGCTTTTATATTCTAATCCTCTCAAAAAGAAATTTAACATTGCATTTGCCTTTCTCACCACCAACTCAACCTGCAAATTAACCTTTAGATCTCCTCCATGTGGACATCCTAGTCCCTTTGCACCTCAGATTTTTATATTTTCTCACTATTTAGAAAATAGACCATATTTTTATTTCTTCTACCAAAATGCATGACCATACACTTCCCAACACTGTATTCCATCTACCACTACTTTGACCATTCTCCTAATATTTCTAAGTCCTTCTGTAGTCTCTTTGCTTCCTCAACACTACCTGCCCCGCCACCTATCTTCAAATAATCTGCGAACTTTGCAACAAAGTCATCAATTCCATAGTCCAAATCATTGATATACAACGTAAAAAGAATCGGTTCCAGCACTGACCCTTGTGAAACACCACCATCTGTCGGCAGCCAACCAGAAAAGGCTCCCTTTATTCTCACTCTGCCTCCTGCCAATTAGCCAGTGCTCCATCCATGCTAGTATCTTTCTTATAATACAATGGGCTCTTAATTTGTTAAGCAGCCTCACGTGCAGCACCTTGTCAAAGGCCTTCTGAAAATCCAATATGCCTGCATCTGCCAATTCTCCTTTGTCTATCCTGCTTGCTATTTCTTCAATGAAACCATGCTGACTTTAGCCTATCTTATCATGTGCCTCCAATTACTTGAAACCACATCCCTAACAATCGACTCCAACATCTTCCCAGCCACTGTCAGACTAATTGGCCTATAAAATGCTTACTTCTGTCTCTCTTCCTTCTTGATGAGTGGAGTGACATTTGCAATTTTCCAATTCTCCAGAACCGTGGCAAAATCTATCGATTCTTGATAGATTATTACTAATGCCTTCACAATCTCTCTATCCACCTGTTACAGAAACCTGGGGTGTAGACCATCTGGTCCTGGTGATTTATCTACCTTCAGACCTTTCAGTTTCCCAAGCACCTTTTCCCTAGTAATGGCAACTCGCTTCTGCCTCCTGACACTCTTGAACTTCTGGCATACTGCTAGTGTCTTCCACAGTGATGACTAATGCAAGATATTTATTCAATTCATCCAGCCTTGTCCCCATTACTACCACTCCAGCATCATTTTCCAGCAGGTCCGATATCTACTCTCACATCTCTTTTACTCTTCATCTGAAGAAACCTGGTATCCTCCTTAGCATTATTGGCTAGGTTAACTTTACATTGCATCTTTTTCCTATTTATGACTTTTTTAGTTGCTCTGTCTTGGTTTTTAAAAGTTTCCCAATCCCCTAACTTTCCACAAGTATTTGCTTTACTATATACCCTCTGGCTTTTATTTCTCTTGTCAGCCGGCCTTTAGAATAATTCTTCCTCTCTGGGATATACCTATCCTGTGTCTTCTGAATTGTTCCCAGAACCTCCAGCTATTGTTGCTCTGATGTCATCCCTGCTAGTGAATCTTTCCAATCAACTTTGGCCAACTCTCTCTCTCAAGCCTCTTTAATTACCTTTATTATAATACTGTACTGATCCAGCTGACTTTAGCTTCTCCCTCTCAACTGCAGGATGAATTCAATCATATTATGATCACTGCTTCCTAAAGGCTGATTTATACTTGTGCGTACGGGCTACGCCGCAGCCTACACCGTAGCCCTGATTTTCACTTCTGTAGCGAGCATGCGTTGGTGTGCGCCAAAATGCTAGTTGGCGATGGGGTTTCTATGCCACTGTGTTGAGTTTCTGCATAAGAGACATGGACGAGGAAATGTATTTCAAACATTTTCGCATGTCGGCAGGTAGATTTAACGATTTGGTTCATCTATTTCGTATCGGTGTACGCACAGCCTACTGACATGGCGGAGAAGAAGCAACCAGAAATGTGTAGGAGGAAATGTGATGCTACCAAGCGGACCAATCACAGTTGTTGCTGTCTGCGTCGCCGTGACACGTAACTTTTCTGGAGAGGTGCGCATCACCTACGGCATAGGGTACAGCGTAGGTACGGCGTAGGGTACATGATACCTATGGTGTAGATGCAACACACAAGTATAAATCAGCCTTAAGGGTCCCTTTGCCTTAAGCTCTCTAATCAGTTCCAGTTCATTGCACAACACCTGATAGCTGATACCCTAGTCGGCTCAACCAGGAGCTGCTCTAAAAAGCCATTTTGCAGGCATTCTACAAACTCCCACACCAACACCAACTTGATTTTCCCAATCTACCCGAATATTGAAGTACCCTGTGACTATTGTAACGTTTCCCTTTTGACATCCATTTTCTATCTTTCGTTGTAATTTGTAGCCCACATCTTTACTACTGTTCGGAGGTCTGTATATAACTCCCATCAGGGTCTTTTTACCTTTGCAGTTTCTTAGCTCTATCCACAATTATTCTACACTTTCCAATCCTATTTCCAATGATTTGATTTCATTTGTTACCATTAGAGCCTCCCCACCCCCCTGCCTACCCGCCTGTACTTTTGATGCTTTGTGTATCCATGGATGTTAAACTTCCAGCTGTGATCTTCTTTCAGCCACAATTCAGTGATGCCCACAACATCATACATGTGAATATCTAACTGTGCTACAAGTTCATACACCTTATTCCATACACTGCATGCATTCGAATATAACACCTTCAGTGCTGCATTCATCATCCTTTTCAATTTTATCCTACGTTTACAATGCACGTCATCCCAGTCACTGCAATTTTGGCCTATCATCAGCCTCTTATTGCGAGCATTCTCACTACACACGGCCTCTGTTTGTAAACCAGCTGCCTCAACCTGAACCCTATCACTCTGGTTCCAATCGCCCGGCCAAATTAGCTCTCGCACAAGGATATCGGTCCTCCCCAGGTTTAGGTGTAGCCCATTCCTTCTGTACAGGTTGTACCTTCCCCGAAAGAGATCCCAATAATCCAGAAATCTGAACCCCTGCACCCTGCACTGGTTTCTCAGCCACGCATGCATCTGCCAAATAATCCTACTCTTACCCTCACTGGCATGTGGCACAGGCAGCAATCCAGAGGTTACTACCCTGGCGCTCCTGCTTTTCAGCTTTCTACCTAGCTCCTTAAAATCTCTCTTCAGGACCTCCTCACCTTTCCTACCTATGTCATTGGTGTCAATATGCACCAAGAGTTCTGGCTGCTCACCCTTCCCTTTTAGAATGCCATGGACCTGATCTGAGACATCCCTGACCCTTGCACTTTGGAAGCAACATACCTACTGGGTGTCATGTTCACGGAAATTGTCTCTACTCCTCTAACTATGGAATCTCCTATCACTACAGTAGTCCTCTTCACCTCTCTTCCCTTCTGAGCCACGGTGCCAGATACCCAGGCTCCTATTTTTATTCACTCTCACTAATGAGTCCTGTCGCTGTTGGGGTGCAGCTCAGACTCCGAAAACTGTTGCAAAGTGCTGCTTTTTTAATCTTCAATCCTGGACCTGAGTGAAGTCACCTCTTTTTCATGTGCTCCCTTTCACCGATTGGCTGCAATTCAAACTCTGCTCATTTCTACCATTTGGAAGGAGGTTCAGGAGCCTCAGTGTTTTAGGAATAGCTTCTCCCCCTCCATGATATGGTTTTTGAAACCATGAACAATACTTCACTATTCCTGTTTTGCACCATTTATTTATTATTTGTTTACTTTCAAGGACTTTTCTGGGATTTGAGGACTTGGGTTATACAGAAATATTGAATACCTCAGGATTTTATCCTCTGGAGCATAGGAGAATGAGTAGAATACAACATTATGAGGGGTATAGATAGGGTAAATGCAAACAGGCTTTTCCACTGAAGTTGGGTGAAACCAGAACTACAGGTCATAGATTAATGGTGAAAGGTGCAATATTTAAGACTAACCTGAGGGGAAACTTCTTCACTCAGAGGGTGGTGCAAGTGTGGAATGAGCTGCCAGAGGAAGTAGTGGATAAAAATAGATGGGCTGAAGGGCCTGTTTTTGTGCTGTAGTGCTCTATGACTCTATGATTCTACTGGTCAAGTCAAGTCAAGTCACTTCTTATTGTCATTTTGACCATAACTGCTGGTACAGTACACAGTAAAAATGAGACAACATTTTTCAGGACCATGGTGCTACGTGAAACAATAAAAAAAACTACACTGAACTACGTAAACCAACACAAAAACTATACTAGACTACAGACCTATCCAGGACTGCATAAAGTAACACAGAACAGTGCAGGTATTACGATAAATAATAAATAAGACAATAGGCACAGCAGAGGTCAGTAGGTTGGTAGTCCAATGGCTTGGGGGAAAATCTGTTACATAAATAATTATCAGTCTGTTTCTGTACTCTTGCCGAGTATTTCGTTGCCACAGATGTAGTCCAATTTAATGTCCATTGGAGAGCAGAATGGATGGGAGAGCCGGCCGGCTAGGGCTTGCTTTTTTCCTGGCACGGACTCCTGCCCGCTCGCCTCGCTTCCGCTTCCACGCGCACCGCTTACGACGTCCCCAACTCCGGCCACCGGAGTGAGGATTGCCTGTTAATTGACTACGCCACAGAAGGAGAAGTAGACAGGGAGTGTCTCTTTTGAGAGATCTCACTGTCCCTTGGAAGCACTTCTACCCCCTTTGGTGACCAAAACGAAACCGATGCAGAGAAGTGGGACCTCTTGGATAGCTCTGTTAAACAGCATACACAGGGATTAGATAAAGGATGTGACAGATTTCCCTCATGACCCCATTTCTGTGGCTCCTGAGACATTGACTAATTGTCTCTTGTTAACTACTTCACACGGCAATAAACTAATGGGCTTAACATCAAATGAGCTCATCCTTCCTCTTTACAAAACCTCTGCCAAAGCTACTGGGTTTGTGTAGCACCTGCAGACTTGGCTCATCGCCAGCATTCCTCTTCCTTGTTCCTTTTATTGCAAAGAGACAATATCAGAATGAATATCCACACTACATTGAAGCTAAAATGGTCAAACTTCCAATGTTCAAGGTAAATTTATTATCAAAGTACAAATATGTCACCGTCTACAACCTTGAGATTTGGGGTTTTTTTTGCGCTAGAACTAGAGGTCATGCGTTAGGGGTGGAGTGTGGAATGTTTAATGTGGAGGAACTTCTTCACTCAGATGACGGTGAGAGTGTGGAATGAACTGCCACTGGAAGTGGTGGATGTGTGTTTGATTTCAGCACTTAAGAGAAATTTGGATGAGTACATGGATGGGGGGAGTATGGAAGGTGATGGTCCCTGTGCTGCTCAAAGGTTGAGTAATAATTTAGTACGGACTAGGTAGGCCGAAAGGCCTGTTTCTGTGTTCCGCCTGCCTCATCACTTGCAGAACACTCCCACCATTGATGACAACTTCAAGTGGCAAGCAATTCAAGAACTTCAAGAAAGCGGCATCCATCACTCGGACCCTCACTATCCAGGACATGCCCTCTGTGCCTTACTACCATCGGGGAGGAGGCACAGAAGCCTGAAGACTTATACTCAATGTTTTAAGAGCGGCTTCCTCCCATCTGCCATCAGATTTCTGAGCATCACCTTATTATTCATCAATTGGACTATTTATTTATCCTTGTAACCTATAATAATTCGATGACTCACACTGCACTGCGACCACAAAACAAAAAAAAATCACTACATACAAAAGGCCTGTTTCTGTGCTGTAATGTTCTATACATCAGTGGTAATAAGCCTAATTCTGAATCTGGTTTTACTGTCCCACCTGAAAGCCAGCAGTTTGGACTGGCTGCACGCCCTAAAAATATCAGCTTTGATTTTTGTGCTTGAGAAGCATTTGAACCCATGACTTCTGAATGAGACTGATGTGGCCAGCAGGAATTCTGCAAATGTTGGTAAAGTTTAAGAGTGATGAAATCTTTTAAGAATAAACACACTTTATGACTTCACTTGGTTGCTATGGGCAACAGCTCTTTATAGCACTTTATTGGATTACTCCCCAGGGTCCAATTCTATGAAGGCTATGAGTGAGCACTTTGACGGTGTTGTGATTTCCCAGCAATATATCATGCAATGCTTTACGTATTATTATTATTATTATTATTACAGTTTACTTTGAGAAATACTTAAAGATTGAGGAAATACTTGGCAAATTCAATCTGCGAGGCGAACAATTTCTATCTGTTGTTATAATGATGTAAAGATTTATGTCTTAATACATTCCTACTAGGTTCGAAACAGAAGTGTTAATTTATATATTTTAATTTGATTAATATAAGTCTGAGACTGGCAGCCAGGGGACTTCGTTATCAAGTGCTTAAAAAAGGAAATAGATCTGGAAATTCCAGTACACTCTAACTCTAATTTAATTGCATTGCTTCTTTAGCACTCCAGAACTGGTGTCCCAAGGAAGACAAGTGACCAGAAGCATATCCAGTACAGGAAGCTCATCAAATACATTTCAGCTATCAGGAAGTGCCCATGGTAAGTTCAGTTCTGTAATGTTAAAATTAACATGTTTTAGTCAAAGAATTATTTAGTGTCTAATCATCATAAGGCATAAGAGCAGAATTAGGCCATCCGGCCCATCTCGTCTGCTCCGTTATTCGATAGTGACTGACTTATAATTCCATCTCAGGCCCATTTTCTTTCCTTCTCCTCATAACCTTTAACACCCTCAATAATTAAGTACCAATCAACCTCTGCTTTCAATATACCCATTGACTTTGCCTCCACAGCTGTCTAAAGAAATCCCTCTCCCTCTCCATTCGAAAGAGCTGTCCTGATTCTGAGGCTGTGCCCTCTGGTACAAGACACTCCCACTAATGGAAACATCCTCTGCACGTCCAGTCTATCTAGGCCTTTCAATATTTTATAGGTTTGAATGAGATCCCCACTCATTTTTCTAAACTACAGTGAGTACAGGCCTGGAGCCATCAAACACTCCTCTGTAATACTGTAATGATAGCTACTTCTTTCTGAGTGTACACTACTTCCAACACGACTGCTCTTTAATTTAAACAGGAGTGACGTAAATCTGATTTTACAGACAATAGTTAGTCAGACTGTCAGTCAGTGCTTATTCAGTTCACGAGAAGGCCGACTAATAGCTTTTGTTAGACGAGGAAATATTGAACATATTTAATAACCTCAGCAATATCAGCAACATGCTGTTGCAAACTCCTAACACTCGGTGAAGCTATGCAAACTTTCATTCCAGTAATGACTTTAGTGAGGCAAAATGTTCCAAGCAGTTGCTCCAGAGTGTTCTCCAGCTTAGTTTGACAGCAAGCCACATAAGGAGAAATTAGGGCAGAGAGCAAAAGCTCAGTCAAAGGTACGGAATTTAAAGGATGTTTAAAAGGAGGAAAGTGATGTAGAGATGAAAAGGTTTGGTGGTGGAGTGGGGGGGGGGGGTGGAATTCCAGAACTTAGGGGCTTGGCAGAAACAACTAAATAATTCATCTAAAAAGTAATCACCATTAAATCTGAATGGAACTATAAATATAAAATTAACATCAAATGAGAAAAATAATGCTGTCAGGTAAGAATTCTTGCTGTGGGTGTGGGTCCGGTAAGCTGTAATCTCTTGGTGTTGCACAGATTTGATTCCAGAATTGTCTCTTTTAAGTCAGAGCATGGTGTGATGGCCTGAATTCTAAAGTTGTGTGGCTTGTGGTGAAAATGAACTTATCTTGAATGACATTGCCTCTGAATTTTGTCACAAATGACACAGCACTTCAGCCTGAGAAATTGTGCCAGCCTTTTAATCTGCTCCACAATCTCTCTAACCCTTCCCTCGTACTGTACATACCTAACCCTCGATTTTTCTTTCATCCATGTGCCTGTCTAAGGGTCTTCTATCAGCTTCTATCACTACCCATCATGCAGTGCATTCCAGACACTTGCCACTTCCTACGTTAAAAAAAAAATTTTTAGGCTTTTGTTTGCTCATGTTGACATCACACAATCAAAGTCTGAGATTGGTATAGGTTCTTGATGATCAGATTGGACAAACTGGGCTTTTACCAGTTCTGACAAATATTCTTTGACCCGACACCGGAAGTTTAACCCTGTTCCATTCTTCACAGCGTTAAACCATTTCCTGTTTTATTTCAGATTTCTCGAATCTGGTGTTATTTTTTTATTTTATTCAATCTATGATGCAGTGGTCCTGTCTTCCACCTCCACCAGTAACCACTCCCCTTCTCATGGTACCTTCCCAAGACACCACAGAAGATGCAACATCTCTCTTCCTGTAATCCAGGAATCCAAGCATACCTTCCAAGTGGGGCAGTGACTTACCTAAGAACATAGAACAGTCCATCTCAGGAACAGGCCCTTCAGCCCAATATATCTGTGCTAACCCATTATGTCTATTTAAACTACACATCTGCCTGCACATGGTCTACATCCCCCAATTTCCTGCCAGTCCACATGTTGGACTAAATGCCTCTTAAAAATTGCTATTGTACCAGATTCCATCAGTTCCTCTGACAGCATGCTCCAGGCATCTATCACTCTCTGCAACAAACTTGCCTTATAAGTCACCTTTAAACTTTTCCTCACTCACCATAAAACTATGCCCTCTAGTATTTGACATTTCTACCTGGAAAAAAACAAATTATGACTATCTATGCCTCTTAGAATTTTATTTACAGCTTTTAGGTCGCCTCTCAGCCTCTGGCATTCTGGAGAAGACAATTCAAATTTCTCCAACCTCTCCTTATAACAAGCATTCTCTAATCCAGGCAACATTCTGGTGAGTGTCTTCTGATTTCGCTCCAAAACCTCAACTTCCTTCCTGTAACGTGTGTGTTATTTTGTCTGTATATGTATATGTGTATATGATCTGACGAAGTCCCTATATGATGAAGTGAAATTATGTATCCAATAAATATAAATCCAAACAAATAAATAGAGGGTTACCTCAAGCAGAGCAGCCTGTGGAAAGCGGCCAGTGAGTGAGTGGGCCAGTGAAGGAGTGGAGAATTGAGGCTTTGACTCGAGAGATTCTGGCAGTTTTGGCAGTTGGACTGTGCAATCAAGTCAATCAAGATTTGAATAGCTCAGCAGAAAGCCATTGATTAGACAATCAAGATTTGAATAGCTCAGACTCAGCAGAAAGCAGCTGATTGGGCAATCGAGGTCAGGTCACCAAGCAGTTTGAAAAACTCAAACAAATAAATAGAGGGGTAGCTCAAATGGAGCAGCCTGTGGAAAGTGACCAGTGAGTTGGTGGGCCAGTGAAGGAGTGGAGATTTGAGGCTTTGACGAGCAGAGGCTGAGGACAAGCTTCACTACAAGTGAGGTAAGGCCAGGTAAGTTCCTTTCAAAGGAGAAAGTTTCAAAAGTTGAGGCAAGTATTGGGTAGGTCATGGCAGCTGAGATCGGCCCTGTGGTTTGTTCATCCTGCAGCATGTGGGAAATCAGGGATACTTCCAGTGTCCCTGACGACTATGTGTGCAGGAAGTGTGTCCAGCTGCAGCTTCTGGCAGACCGCATTGAGCGTCTGGAGCTGTGATTGGATTCATACTGGAGCATCCGCAATGCTGAGAAAGTCATGAATAGCACGTTCAGTGAGATGGCCACACTGCAGGTAAAGGTTACACAGGCAGAAAGGGAAGGGGTGGCCACTAGACAGCGTAGCAGTAGGCAGGTAGTGCAGGAGTCCCCTGAGGTCATCTCCCTCCTAAACAGATATACTGTTTTGGATACTGTTGGGGGAGATGTCTCATCAGGGGAAGGCAGCAGCAGCCGAGTTCATTGCACCATGGGTGGCTCTGCAGCACAGGAGGGAAGGAAAAGGAGTGGGAGAGCTATAGTGATAGGGGATTCGATTGTAAGGGGAATAGATAGGCGTTCCTGCGGCCGCAAACGAGACTCCAGGATGGTATGTTGCCTCCCTGGTGCAAGGGTCAAGGATGTCTCTGAGCGGCTGCAGGACATTCTGGAATGGGAGGGTGAACAGCCAGTGGTCATGGTGGACATAGGTACCAACGATATAGGTAAAACATGGGATGAGGTCCTACAAGGTGAATTTAGGGAGTTAGGAGATAAACTAAAAAGTAGGACCACAAAGGTAATAATCTCTGGATTACTACCAGTGCCACGTGCTAGTCAGAGTAGAAATAGGAGGATATTTCAGATAAATACGTGGCTTGAAAAATGGTGCAAGGGGGAGGGATTCAAATTTCTGGGGCACTGGAAACATTTCTGGGGGAGGTGGGACCGGTATAAACAGGATGGTCTGCACCTGGGCTGGACTGGAACCAATGTCCTAGGGGGAGCGTTTGCTACTGCTGTTCAGGAGGCTTTAAACTAATGTGGCAGGGGGATGGGAACAAGTGCAGAGAGACAGAGGGGTGTAAAATGAGGGCAGAAGCAAAAAGTATTAAGGTGAAAAGTAAAAGTGGCAGGCAGGCAAATCCAGGGCAAAAAGCAAAAAGGGCCACTTTTCAACATAATTGTGTAAGGGCTAAGAGTATTGTAAAAACAAGTCTGAAGGCTTTGTGTGTCAATGCGAGGAGCATTCGTGACAAGATGGATGAATTGAATGTGCATATAGTTATTAATGAATATGATATAGTTGGGATCACAGAGACATGGCTCCAGGGTGACCAAGGATGGGAGCTCAACATCCAGGGATATTCAATATTCAGGAGGGATAGACAGGAAAGAAAAGGAGGTGGGGTAGCATTGCTGGTTAGAGAGGAGATTAACGCAATAGAAAGGAAGGACGTTAGCCTGGAGGATGTGGAATCGATATGGGTAGAACTGCATAACACTAAGGGGCAGAAAACGCTGGTGGGAGTTGTGTACAGGCCACCTACCAGTAGTAGTGAGGTTGGGGATGGCATTAAACAGGAAATTAGAAATGTGTGCAAAAAAGGAACAGTAGTTATAATGGGTGACTTCAATCTCCATATAGATTGGGTGAACCAAATTGGTAAGGGTGCTGAGGAAGAGGATTTCTTGGAATGTATGTGGGATGGTTTTCTGAACCAACATGTCAAAGAACCAACTAGAGAGCAGGCCATTCTAGATTGGGTATTGAGCAATGAGGAAGGGTTAGTTAGCAATCTTGTCGTGCGAGGCCCATTGGGTAAGAGTGACCATAATATGGTGGAATTCTTCATTAAGATGGAGAGTGACATAGTTAATTCAGAAACAAAGGTTCTGAACTTAAAGAAGGGTAACTTTGAAGGTATGAGCCATGAATTAGCTAAGATAGACTGGCAAATGATACTTAAAGGGTTGACGGTGGATATGCAATGGCAAGCATTTAAAGATTGCATGGATGAACTACAACAATTGTTCATCCCAGTTTGGCAAAAGAATAAACCAGGGAAGGTGGTGCACCCATGGCTGACAAGGGAAATTAGGGATAGTATCAAGTCCAAAGAAAAAACATATAAATTAGCAAAAAAAATAGCGGCACACCTGAGGACTGGGAGAAATTCAGAGACCAGCAGAGGAGGACAAAGGGCTTAATTAGGAAGGGGAAAAAAGATTATGAGAGAAAGCTGGCAGGGAACATAAAAACTGACTGTAAAAGCTTTTATAGATAGGTGAAAAGAAAAAGATTGGTCAAGACAAATGTAGGTCCTTTACAGTCAGAAACAGGTGAATTGATCATAGGGAACAAAGACATGGCAGACCAATTGAATAGCTATTTTGGTTCTGTCTTCACTAAGGAGGACATAAATAATCTTCTGGAAATAGTAAGGGACCGAGTGTCTAGTGAGATGGAGGAACTGAGAGAAACACGTTAGTAGGACGTGGTGTTAGGTAAATTGAAGGGAGTAAAGGCCGATAAATCCCCAGGGCCAGATGGTCTGCATCCCAGAGTGCTTAAGGAAGTACCCCAAGAAATAGTGGATGCATTAGTGATAATTTTTCAAAACTCCTTAGATTCTGGATTAGTTCCTGAGGATTGGAGGGTGGCTAATGTAACCCCACTTTTTAAAAAAGGAGGGAGAGAGAAACTGGGGAATAATAGATCGGTTAGCCAGACATCGGTGGTGGGGAAAATGCTAGAGTCAGTTATCAAAGATGTGATAACAGCACATTTGGAAAGAGGTGAAATCATCGGACAAAGTCAGCATGGATTTGTGAAAGGAAAATCATGTCTGATGAATCTTATAGAATTTTTTGAAGATGTAACTAGTAGAGTGGATAGGGGAGAGCCAGTGGATGTGGTATATTTAGATTTTCAAAAGGCTTTTGACAAGGTCCCACACAGGAGATTAGTGTGCAAACTTAAAGCACACAGTATTTAGGGTATGGTATTGATGTGGATAGAGAATTGGTTGGCAGATAGGAAGCAAAGAGTGGGAGTAAACGGGACCTTTTCAGAATGGCAGGCAGTGACTAGTGGGGTACCGCAAGGCTCAGTGCTGGGACCCCAGTTGTTTACAATATATATTAATTATTTAGATGAGGGGATTAAATGCAGCATCTCCAAGTTTGCGGATGACAGGAAGCTGGGCGGCGATGTTAGCTGTGAGGAGGATGCTAAGAGGATGCAGGGTGACTTGGAAAGGTTAGGTGAGTGGGTAAATTCATGGCAGATGCAATTTAATGTGGATAAATGTGAGGTTATCCACTTTGGTTGCAAGAACAGGAAAACAGATTATTATCTGATGGTGGCCGATTAGGAAAAGGGGAGGTGCAACGAGACCTGGGTGTCATTGTACACCAGTTATTGAAGGTGGGCATGCAGGTACAGCAGGCGGTGAAAAAGGCAAATGGTATGTTGGCATTCACAGCAAGAAGATTCAAGTACAGGAGTAGGGAGGTTCTACTGCAGTTGTACAAGGCCTTGGTGAGACCACACCTAGAGTATTGTGTGCAGTTTTGGTCCTCTAATCTGAGGAAAGACATTCTTGCCATAGAAGGAGTACAGAGAAGGTTCACCAGATTGATTCCTGGGATGGCAGGACTTTCATATGAAGAAAGACTGGATCGACTAGGCTTATACTCACTGGAATTTAGAAAATTGAGGGGGGATCTTATTGAAATGTATAAAATTCTAAAGGGATTGGACAGGCTAGATACAGGAAGATTGTTTCCGATGTTGGGGAAGTCCAGAATGAGGGGTAACAGTTTAAGGATAAAGGTGAAGCCTTTTAGGATGAGATGAGGAAAAACTTCTTCACACAGAGTGGTGAATCTGTGGAACTCTCTGCCACAGGAAACAGTTGAGGCCAGTTCATTGGCTATATTTAAGAGGAAGTTAGATATGCCCCTTGTGACTAAAGGGATTGGGGGGAATGGAGAGAAAGCAGGTACAGGGTTTGAGTTGGATGATCAGCCATGATCATACTGAATGGTGGTGCAGGCTCGAAGGGCCGAATTGCCTACTCCTGCACCTATTTTCTATGTTTCTAAATATTAATAATATATCCACCGATTTATCAAAAATGGTATTTAAGCAATGAGAGCTGATAATATCACTGGAGAGTAAATAGTTTGGGAGGGTTTCTAGACCCAGCATGGCAGAGAAGTCTTTAATTGCCCTGTACATTTGATGTTGAAGGACCCTTAAGTTAATGATTTTATCATTAGTGATATTAATTCACCACAATTGTTAATTAAGCATTGCCACTGGGACTTTGAATAAAATATCCAGACCTTGGCAGGGGATGGGTAAAGAAGGGGAACATGAAATAGGTTAAAGAGGAAAGAAACTGTACAGAAAGCACTTTCTCTGCGTGGTAATTTCTCACTGAGTATTGTTAAAAAAGACATTGATTTGAGATTTCTGATTTCATTATTCCATTCTGGTCTTCAGTCTGTCCCCTTATTCAAGTTCTCTGTAATTAAAGGATGCCTTTCTTTAATAAAGTCCCTATGCCTATTCTGAGGGGCAGCATCTCAGCTTTTTTTGGCTTTGGACTGCTCTTCCAGTGTAATTGATAATTGATCAATTATCAACTACACCGGAATTACTCCACATTATGGAGTGGATCTCCCATCCACTCCAGAATGTGCTGGTTAGGCACAGGAGTACATTCAGCCAGAGACTCATTCCACCGAGATGCAACACTGAGCATCGTAGGAAGTCATTCCTGCCTGTGGCCATCAAACTTTACAACTCCTCCCTCGGAGTGTCAGACACCCTGAGCCAATAGGCTGGTCGTGGACTTATTTCCACTTGGCATAATTTACTTATTATTATTATTTAATTATTTATGTGTTTATATTTCTTATCTCTACACTATTCTTGGTTGGTGCAACTGTAACAAAACCCATTTTCCCTCGGGATCAATAAAGTATGTCTGTCTGATTGATTGATTAATTAATTTATTCAGAGATAGTGTAGAACAGGCTCTTCCTGCTCAGCGAGCCACATTGCCCAGTAACCCATCTATTTAACACCAGCCTAAACACAGAACAATTTACAATCACCAATTAACCTACGAACCCATACGTCTCTGGATTGTGGGAGGAAACTGGAGCACCTGGAGGAAACTCACGTACTCACAGGAAGAACATACGTGCTCCATTGCAGATGATGCCGAAATTGAACTCTGAATTCCTGAATGTCCCTGAGCTGTAATAACATTGCGCTGGTGGTGTAGTGGCATCAGTGACTTCCAGGCAGATGATCCTGAGTTCAAACCCAGCTGGGTCCCAACCAGGGCAGCAGTGGTATCTGTGCCGAAGAAAGGCCTGGCAATCTACTTCCGTATCTTGCTGTGAAACCCTATGGACCCTATGCAATCCATGTGGTCACAAAGAGTTGGACTCGACTCAATGACTGAACAACAAACCACTACGCTTCTGTCGTACCCAATTATTGTCACAAGTACCACAATGCAGGGAAAAGCTTAATCCAGACAGATCATTTCATACCTAACTGCATCAAGATCATATGAAAAGAAAAGCAATGTGTCCATGATGCATTTGGTAGAGGGGCATATCCCTTCTCATCCTCGGTGGTATCTACAGGAGGTGCTGCTCAAGAAGGTGAACCTCTATCATCAACGAAATCTTGGACATCATTTGGGCCTTGCAATCTTCTCACGGCTACCATTGGGCAGGAGGTACAGAAGCCTGAAGTCCCACATCACCAGGTTCAAGATCAGCTACTGCCCTGCAACCATTCGGTTCCTGAACCAACCAGCACAACCCTAATCATTGGAGTATAGCAACATCACTTCGGTCACTTTCCAGTACAATGGAGCTTTTTTGTTCTAATTGTGTTCATTCTTCTATGATTTTGTATAATTCATGTTTTTCTTGTGAATTCTGCTTATCTGTTGCTACGTGCCTATGATGCTGCTGCAATTAAGTTTATCATTGTACATACATGTACTACGGTACTGTGCAGAAATCTTAGGCACCCTAGATTTTTTATCTGGTTTCAGATGACATGGCCACCACAGAGCCCTGACCTCAACATCTGGGATTACCTGGAGAGACAGAAGCAAACGAGACAGCCGAGGTCTGCGGAAGAACTCTGGCAAGTTCTCCAAGATGCTTGGAACAACCTACCGGCTGATTTTCTTACAAAATTGCATGACTGTGTACCAAAGAGAAATGATGCAGCTTTAAAGGTAAAAGGTGGTGACACCAAATTTTGATTGATTTTTTTTCTGTATACCACTCTTTATAGTAATTCTTTAATATTTAGAAACTTCTCATTATCTTTGAAAGCATCTTCACCTTACAGAATTTTTTTTTAACGTGTGCTTAAGACTTTTGCACAACACTGTAGCTTAAGTAACTTTTTTGTTTGGATGCTCCTATTGTTCTCTGCAGTTACTTGTCAAGGTGAACCTAATGGCATCTCCCAGGTTTGTGACCTCCAGGACAAAAATACCAGTCACATGGATACATCTTTCTTCAGTTGCTCTGTTTTGGGAACGTGTCACTGTTCTTTTTTTCAGAGCTGGGTCTTAAATCTGAAGTCAGCAACCAATGGCACAGTGAGAGCATCTTCTCCAGAAGCACTGCAGCAGTTCAATATATGTTTCAACACCACTTTCTTGAGGCCCACAAGTGGACAGGGAATTAGGAGAAGGAGTAGGCCTTTCAGCTATTCAAGCACGCCATGCTCTTCATTGTGATGAGGACTGATTTACCCAGAACTCATGGCTCTCATTCCCCAGTCTACCTCCACTTCTAATAATCTATCCTCCACATCTCTCTGGGATAGAGGAATTCAGATATTCATTACCTTCTGTGAGAAGAAATTTCTGTGTAAGAATGTAATTTTTTAATAGAAAAATAGAGGGATGGGCAATAATTGACAGTGTTTGTTGGTCTTTTTTATGGCTTCTTTTGGGTTTCTGCTTTGGAGCGTGAATCTAAAAGTTGTATAATATATATACTTTCATAATAAATATACTTTGTACTTTGACAAATGAGTAAGTATTTTAATGTTTATTCAGTTTATTTTGAGATACAGCATAGTAACAGGCCTTTCTGGATCAGGAGCCCATGCTCTCCAAATTACACCAATGGGACCAATTAACCTGTACACCAAGCTGGAGGAAGCGGGCAGCATCCATGGAAACGAGCAGTCAACGTTTCGGGCCGTCAGGTGTGGTAACCTATTAACTTGTATGTGTCTGGAATCCGGAGCACCCGGAGGAAACCCACGTAAATCATACAAACTCCTCACTGACAGAGGCGGGAATTGTACTCAGGCCGCAGATGCTGTAAGAGCATTAAGCTAACCGCTACACTACTGAGCAGCCCCAATTAATAAAAAGAGAGTTCAGGGGTTTTGACACAAGACCAATAAGGGTCTGTTGACTTCTGTTTGAGTTTGGATATTTGCGGCTTCGATGCAGACTCCGAGCAGATGATGTCCTAATGCGACAGCTGCTCTTGACTTTCAAAGTGCTACTACGGAAAACTTGGCAAATTGTTGCAGGATGTTTTGTAAACACCATATCTGAAAGCTATAGAACACGTTCCGTGACGTCATTACTTCACCCCTGAGAAGAGAATCTCCTCTTCTGTCTCACTACTAAATTACAGTATTGACCCAGGAACTGCCAAGTGTATGACCTTGAGGGTACAGATCTATTATCGCTGTAAAAATACCTTCAGGACGTTAGAGTAATTGAGTCAGACAGCACAGAAATAGACCAATCAGCCCTCTATGCTTATGCCAACCAGTAGGGTCCCACTTGTGTTAATCCTGCCTTCCAGCTTTGGCCTATAGCTTTTACTTTATTTATTTAGAGATATAGCACAGTAGCAGTTCCTTCTGGCCCAACGAGCTCGCTCTGCCAAGTTACATCCATGTCACCAATTAACCCACTAATTCATATGTCTTTGGAATGGGGGATAAAACTCATATGGGGAGACTGTACAAGCTCCTTATAGACAGTGGTGGGAATTGAACTCATGTTGTGGTACTATAAGGGCATTATGCTAACTGCTATAGTACTTTTTGCCTTCTGTGCCCAAACAATTTAAGTAAGTACTTGTCTGCAGTGACCAGTGGTGTGCCTCAGGGATCTGTTCTGGGACCCCTCCTCTTTGTGATTTTTATAAATGATCTGGATGAGAAAGTGGAGGGGTGGGTTAATAAGTTTGCTGATGACTCAAAATTTGGGGGTGTTGTGGATAGTCTGGAGAGTTGTCAGGGGTTACAGCAGGATATCAACAGGATGCAGAACTGGGCTGAGACATGGCAAATGGAGTTCAACCCAGTGAAGTGATTCATTTCAGTAGATCAAATTTGAAGACAGAATATAATATTAATGGTAAGGCTCTTGGCAGTGTGGAGCATCAGCGAGATCTTGCGGTTCATGTCCATAGGACACTCCAAGTTGTTGCGCAGATTGACAGTGTTGTTAAGAAGACGTATGGTGTGATGGCGTTCATCAATCATGGGATTAAGTTCAAGAGCCATGAGGTAATGTTAAAACTATATAAGACATTATTTAGACCCCACTTGGAGTACTGTGTTCAGTTCTGGTCACCTCACTACAGGAAGGATGTGGACACTATAGAGAGTGTGCAAAGGAGGTTTACAAGGATCTTGCCTGGATTGCAGTGCATGCCTTATCAAGTCAAGTCACGTTTGTTGTCATTTTGACCATAACTGCTGGTACAGTGCATAGTAAAAATGAGACGTTTTATCAGGACCATGGTGTTACATGACACAGTACAAAAACTAGACTGAACTACGTAAAAAAAAACAACACTGTAAAAAAACTACACTAGACTACAGACCTACCCAGGACTGCATAAAGTGCACAAAACAGTGCAGGCATTACAATAAATAATAAACAAGACAATAGGGCAATAAGGTGTCAGTCCAGGCTCTGTCTATTGAGGAGTCTGATAGCTTGAGGGGAAAAACTGTTACATAGTCTGGTCGTGAGAGCTCGAATGCTTCGGTGCCTTTTCCCAGACGGCAAGAGGGAGAAGAGTTTGTTTGAGGGGTGCGTGGGGTCCTTCATAATGCTGTTTGCTTTGCGGATGCAGCGTGTAATGTAAACATCCGTAATGGCGGGAAGAGAGACCCCGATGATCTTCTCAGCTGCCCTCACTATCCACTGCAGGGTCTTGCGATCCGAGATGGTGCAATTTCCGAACCAGGCAGTGATGCAGCTGCTCAGGATGCTCTCAATACAACCCCTGTAGAATGTGATGAGGATGGGGTGGGGGGTGTGGGAGATGGACTTTCTTCAGCCTTCGCAGAAAGTAGAGACGTTGCTGGGCTTTCTCTGCTATGGAGCTGGTGTTGAGGGACCAGGTGAGATTCTCTGCCAGGTGAACACCAAGAAATTGGGTGCTCTTAATGATCTCTACCGAGGAGCTGTCGATGTTCAGCGGGGAGTGGTCACTCCGTGCCCTCCTGAAGTCAACAACCATCTCTTTTGTTCACATTCAGAGACAGATTGTTGGCTCTGCACCAGTCCGTTAGCCACTGCATCTCCTTTCTGTAAGCGGACTCATCATTCTTGCTGATAAGACCCACCACGGTCGTGTCATCGGCGAACTTGATGATATGGTTCGAGCTGTGTTGCAGCACAGTCATGGGTCAGCAGAGTGAACAGCAGTGGACTGAGCACACAGCCCTGGGGGGCCCCCGTGCTCAGTGTGATGGTGTTGGAGATGCTGCTCCTGATCCGGACTGACTGAGGTCTCCCAGTCAGGAAGTCTAGGATCCAGTTGCAGAGGGAGATGTTCAGACTTAGTAGGCTCAGCTTTCCAATCAGTTTCTGATTGCTTATGAGCACTTATGAGAATAGATCAAGTGTACTTTGCCTTTTCTCCTTGGAGCGACAGATGATGTAAGGTGACCTGAGTTGTACAAGATGATGAAAGGCATTAATTGTGTGGATAGCCAGAGGCTTTTTCCCAGAGCTGAAATTGCTAACACAAGGGAGCATAGTCTTAAGACAGACAGACAGACATACTTTATTGATCCCGAGGAAAATTGGGTTTCGTTACAGTCGCAACAACCAAGAATAGTGTAGAAATATAGCAATATAAAACCATAAATAATTAAATAATAATAAGTAAATTATTCCAAGTGGAAATAAGTCCAGGACCAGCCTATTGGCTCAGGGTGTCTGACACTCCGAGGGAGGAGTTGTAAAGTTTGATGGCCACAGGCAGGAATGACTTCCTATGATGCTCAGTGTTACATCTCGGTGGAATGAGTCTCTGGCTGAATGTACTCCTGTGCCTAACCAGTACGTTATGGAGTGGATGGGAGACGTTGTCCAAGATGACATGCAACTTGGACAGCATCCTCTTTTCAGACACCACTGTCAGAGAGTCCAGTTCCAACCCACAACATCACTGGCCTTACGAATGAGTTTGTTGATTCTGTTGGTGTCTGCTACCCTCAGCCTGCTGCCCCAGCACACAACAGCAAACATGATAGCACTGGCCACCACAGACTCGTAGAACATTCTCAGCATCATCCAGCAGATGTTAAAGGACCTCAGTCTCCTCAGGAAATAGAGACGGCTCTGACCCTTCTTGTAGACAGCCTCAGTGTTCTTTGACCAGTCCAGTTTATTGTCAATTTGTATCCCAAGGTATTTGTAATCCTCCGCCATGTCCACACTGACCCCTTGGATGGAAACAGGGGTCACTGGTGCCTTAGCCCTCCTCAGGTCCACCACCAGCTCCTTAGTCTTTTTCACATTAAGCTGCAGATGATTCTGCTCACACCATGTGACAAAGTTTCCCACCGTAGCCCTGTACTCAGCCTCATCTCCCTTGCTGATGCATCCAACTATGGCAGAGTCATCAGAAAACTTCTGAAGGTGGCAAGACTCTGTGCAGTAGTTGAAGTCCGAGGTGTAGATGGTGAAGAGAAAGGGAGACAGGACAGGTGCTTGGATGTAGGTACAAGAGGGATGTCAGAGGAAAGATTTTTACACAGAAAGTGGTGGATGTGTGGAAAGAACTGTCGGCGACAGTGGTGGAGGCGGGTACAGTAGGGTCTTTTAAGAGACTCTTAGATAAGTACATGGAGCTTAGAAAAATAGAGGGCTATGTGGTAGGGTAATTCTAGGTAGTGTCTAGAGTAGGTTACATGGTCGGCACAACATTGTGGGCCGAAGGGCCTGTAATGTGCTGTAGATTTCTATGTTTCTCTGATTCTATGACAGCTTGAATTCTGCAGATGCTGAATACCTTAAGCAACACCCACAAGAAAAGTCTTTTGGAGTGACTTTGTTGCTTCACTACTCTCTCTGGCCATGTCTTCCAGGTGCCCCCATTCTCTGGGTGAAGAGAGTCCTCTTCAGATCTCCTCTAACTCCCCTTACCACTCAAATCTACATTCCAGTTTATTGTCTGATACGCAATTGCATGTATGCACAGGTGCGATGAGAAACATATTTTCAGCAGTATTCATCAGAAAAACATAAATTGAACATATTATAGAAAGTTATACAAGAAAGAGCACAATTAGAACAAGAAGGAACAAAGTACATTGTAATGCAAGGCCATAATGCAAATTTAAACTTAGTGAATATTGAGGCTGTTTGTGGAGAAGAGAAATTTCAGGGTTGAATACTGTATACATACTATGATAATAAATGTACTCTGAAACTTTGAAAGGTCTAGAAAGAGTGGACATGGAGAGAACATTTTCTACAGTGGAGGAGTCTAGGACCAGAGGGCATGGCCTCAGAATAGAAGGACATCTCTTTAGAACAGAGATGAGGGGAAAGTCCTTTATTCAGAGGGCAGTTAATTGGTGGAATTCATTGCCACGGATGGCTGTGGAGGCCAAATCATTGAGAATATTTAAAGTAGAGGTTGATAGTTGCTGATTAGTCAAGGTGTTAAAGGTTACAGGGAGAAGGCAGGAGAATAGGATTGAGAGGGATAGTAAATCAACCATGATGGAATTGTGGAGCAGACTCAATGGGCTGAATGGTCATAGTGTTGCTATTCTGACTTAGTGTTAGGTTTATGTAGGTTGGTTTAAGAATTGAATGATTCAGTGAAGCATTTGTTCTCCCTGTGAAGCCTCATTACTTTTGGGAGTCCAAAACCAGAGGGCATTCGTGTAAGTGAGAGAGGAAAGATTTAAAAAGGGATTGTAGGGCAACATTTTCACACAAAGGGTGGTGGGGATATTGAACGAGCTGCCAAAGGACACAGAAGCAGGTGCAACTATGGCATTGAAAAGGTATTTGAACAGTTATATAGATAGGAAATGTTTAGAGGGACATGGGCCAAACACAGGCAGACAGGCTCAGTAAACAACTTAACAAACACAAAATACTGGAAGAACTCAGCAGGCTAGCCAGCATCTATGGAAAAGAGCACACCGCTGACTTTTTGGGCCAAGACCCTTATTCAGGACTAGGGAAAAAAGAGATGAGAAGACAGAGTAAGAATGTGGGGGGGGGGGGAGGGGTAGAAGAAGAAGTACAAGGTAGTAGGTGATAGGTGAAGCCTGAAGTTGGGGAGGGATGAGGTAAAGAGCTGGGAAGTCGATTGATGAAAGACACAAAGGGCTGGAGAAGGGGAATCTGGTAGGAAAGGACAGAAGGCCATGGAAGAAAGGGAAGGGGGAGGAGCACCAGAAGGAGGTGATGGGCAGGTAAGGAGATAGTGAGAGAGGGAAATGAGAATGGAGAAGGGAGGTGGTCAATTACTGGAAGTTTGAGAAATTAATGTTCATGCCATCAGGTTGGAAGCTACCCAGATGGAAGATGAGGTATCGCTCCTCCAACTTGAGTGTGGCTTCATCATGGCATTCGAGAAGGCCATAGACTGACATGTTGGAATGGGAGGTAGAATTGAAGTGGGTGGCCACTGGGAGATCCCAATTTTTCTGGTGGGTGGGGTGTAGGTGCTCGGTGAAGCGGTCTCCCGATCTGTGTTGGATCTCCTGGTGGCCACCCATTTCATTCTACTTCCCATTTCCATTTTTGCACAGTACTGTATGTATGGTATTTGCACATTCTCACGTTAACCATTTGTGTTTCTCCCAAGTGTTCCAGTGTCCTCCCATATCCCAGAGGCATGAAAGCTGATAGGTTAATGGGTACTATAAATAACACCCAGTGTAAATGGTTGGCATGTGAATTAGAGTGCAGTTGAATTATAGTTGAGAAAAAAAAAATGTATGTTTGTGGTCTTCTGCTGCTATTGCCCATCCACCTCGAGGTTTGCTGTGTTGTGCATTCAGAGATGCTCTTCTGTGCACCACTGTTGTAACACAGGGCTGGTTGAGTTACTGTTGCCTTCCTGTCAGTTTGAACCTGTGTGGCCATTCTGCTCTGATCTTTCTCATTAACAAGCCACTTTTGCCCACAGAACCATCACTCACAGGATGATTTTTCTTTGCATTTCGCACTATTCTGTGTAAACTCTGGAGACTGAAGGGCGTGAAAATCCCAGGAGATCAGCAGTTTCAGAGATCCGAAACTTACCAATTCTGGTGTTTGGTCTGAACAACAACTGAACTGCTTGAGCATGTCTGTATGCTTTTATGCATTAAGTTGCTGCCACGTGATTGGCTGATTAAATATTAGTGTTAACGAGCAGGTGTACAGGTGTACTTAAGTGTCCACTGAGTGAAAGTTCGAGGAACATCCAAGGTTGACTGTGATTGGTGGAGAGTCAATGCAGAGTTGATCAATTGAATGACTTCCTTCTATGTTGTAGGATAATATGATAAATCATTTATGTATCATCATCAGGTTCACTGATGATCAAGTGGTTGGCCTCAATGGTAGCAATAATGAGTCAGCAGTGAGGAGAGAGAAAGGTTTGTCAAATGGTGTGAGAACAACAGACTAAGTCTCTAGGCGGACAAGACAAGAGAGATGGTTGTGGTCTTCAGGAAGGTGCAGGTGGACCACTTGCCATTGTACATCAATGGCTCTGCCGTGGAGAGAGGGAAGATCATAAAGTTCCTTGGTGTTCACCTAGAGGACGATCTAACCTGAAATCCCATGCCCATTCTAACAACTTTCTTACAGGAGCACTATCGAGAGTGTCCTGTCTGGCTGCATGATTGTGTGGTAGGGAAAGCTGCAAGGTATAGGACTACTAGATCCTACAGAGATAGTAAAAACTGCCGAAAGGGTCGTCTGAATCTGAATCTGAATCTGGGGACCTCCCTATTTATGAGATTTACTGGGAGCATTATATACGCAGGGCCTGAAGCATTTGTACCTCCAATCGCACAACCTCAATCTGTTTGACCCACTACCTTCAGGAAGGAAGTTCAGGAACATCAAGACTAGGGCTAGAGTATACTGACTGGCAACACAGTTGGGTATGGAAACACCAATGCCCTTGAACAGAAAATCCACAAAAAGTAGTGGAGATGGCCCAGTCCAGCACAGGTAAATCCCTCTCCACCATTAAGTACAGCTACATGGAGCATTATTGCAAGAAAGCAGCATCCATCATCAGGGACACCCACTATCCAGGCCATGTTCTCGTCTCGCTATTGCCAGCAGGAAGAAGGTACTCACATCTCCAGGTTCAGGAACAGTTACTACTTAGAACACTACAGCATAGTACAGGCCCTTCAGCCTTCCATGTTGTGCTGACCCATATAATCCTTAAAAAAAAGTACTAAACCCACACTACCCCATAACTCTCCATTTTTCTTTCATCCATGTGCCTGTCCAAGAGGCTCTTAAATACCCCTAATGTTTTAGCCTCCACCACCATCCCTGGCAAGTCATTCCAGGCACTCACAACCCTCTGTTATATTAAAAAAAACTTCTCAACCATCAGGTCCTTGAACCAGAGGGGATAATTTCAGTTGTCCCATCATTGAACTGTTCCCAGAAATTGTGGATTCACTTTCAAGTACTCGTCATCTTATATTGTCGATATTTATTGCTTATTTATTTATTATTACCTTTCTTTTCTTTTGTATTTGCACATTTTGCTGCCTTTTGAATACTGGTTGTCCGCTCCATTGGGTGCAATCTTTCATTGATTCTATTGTGGTTATTGGATTTACTGAGTACACCCTGCAAGAAAATGAATCACAGGGTTGTATATGGAGACATATATATATATATATACTTTGATAATAAATTTACTTTGAACTTTCTCCATTAAGAGAATAACTGCTTAGGAGAATATCATACTTGACTCGAGAGATAGTACTACCACATCCCAAAGAGAGACAGTCATAAAAATGTGGTCATGGTCAAGCAGCAGAGAAACAGCTCCTTTGGTCTAATTCGTCCAGGCCAACCAAGAGCTCAAACCTTTTGCCTGCCTATGACCCTTGTCCCTCTAAACCTTTCCTATCCATGTGCTTGTCTTTAAACATTGCAATCATACCAGACTCTACAGCCTCCTCTGGCAGCTTGTTCTATGTACCCATTATTGTCTGTGTGGAAAAAGTTGCTCTTGGGTCCCTCTTAAATCTCTTTTTACATCCTTTACTTCTAAATTAGTAAAAATATTTTGCCCTCCATCTTATCTATGCCCCTCAAGATGTTATATATCACTTCAAGTTCAGCCCTCAGCCTCCTGCACTGCAGGGAGAAATGTCCCAGCCTGTCCAGTCTCTTCTTATAGCCCTAGCATGCCCAAAGTCCCAGTAACTTCCTCGTGAATCTTTTCTGCATCCTTTCCAGATTGGAGACATTGTTCTTTCAGCTTGATGACCAGAACTTCATGTCATATTCTGAGTGAGGTCATGCTAATCATTTGTACAGTTGTGGCATGACAAATTGTCAATTGACTGCTGGAAATCACTCCTAATGGCAAAAGTATGAGAGTTGACAGGCTTGGGTGAGAGAATGTACAGGGTATGTTGAAATAATGAGAAGGGGAATGGGACTGGTGGGATTGCCCCTTTAAGAGCTGGCAAATAGCTGATGGGCTGAATAACCTCCTCCTGGGTCAGCATTAAAATCAGGTAAAGTTAAAGATGCAGGTTATCAGTTAGAATGCTAAGGTGATTAACATGTTAATATCCTGGGCCAAACATATTGATGCGGTTACAAAGAATGTATGTCAGTGGCTGTATGTGTGACTGTATGCACTGTATTTTTCACCTTGGCTGCTGAGGAATGATGTTTTGTTCAGCTGTATACATGTGTACAGTTGAATGAATATACTTGAACTTGAGTTTGAGGAGATTTGGTATATAACCAAAGACTAGCAAGTTTCTCCCGATGTTCCATGGAGAGCATTCTAATTGGTTTCATCACTGTCTGGTTATAGAGAGGGCCACCGCACAGGATTGAGAAAAGCTGCAGAGTGTTACAAACTCAGTCAGCTCCATCATGGCCTTTATAGCATCGAGGATGTCTTCAAAAGACGATGCCTCAAAAGGCACCATTCATCATTAAGGACCCCCATCACCCAGGACATGCTCTCTTCTTATTACTACCATCAAAGAGGAGGTATAAAGTATTGAGTATAAGAGTTGGAATGTTATAGTGAGGTTGTATAAGGCATTGGTGAGGCCGAATTTGGAGTATTGTGTGCAGTTTTGGTTACCAAATTACAGGAAGGATATTAATAAGGTTGAAAGAGTGCAGAGAAGGTTTACAAGGATGTTGCTGGGACTTGAGAAACTGAGTTACAAAGAAAGGTTGAATAGGTTAGGACCTTATTCCCTGGAGCATAGAAGAATGAGGGGAGATTTGATAGAGGTGTATAAAATCATGATGGGTATAGATAGAGTGAATGCAAGCAGGCTTTTTCCACTGAGGTGAGGGGAGAAAAAAGCCAGAGGACATGGGTTAAGGGTGAAGGGGGAAAAGTTTAAAGGGAACATTGGGGGGAGGCTTCTTCACACAGAGTGGTGGGAGTGTGGAATGAGCTGCCATATGAAGTGGGAAATGCGGGCTCACTTTTAACATTTAAGAAAAGCTTGGACAGGTACATGGATGAGAGGTGTATGGAGGGATATGGTCCAGGTGCAGGTCAGTGGGACTAGTCAGAAAAATGGTTCAGCACAGCCAAGAAGGGCCAAAAGGCCTGTTTCTGTGCTGTAATGTTCTATGGTTCTATGGTATAGGAGCCTGAAGACTCCCACACAATGTTTTTGGAATAGCTTCTTCCATGATTACTACCTCACTATTTTTGCTCTCTTTTTGAACTATTTATTTAATTTAATTTTTAATTTATTTCTTATTGTAATGTATAGTTTCTTTTTGTGTATTGCACTCTACTGTTGCCACAGTGTCAAATTTCACAACATATGTTAGTGATGAGAAATCCAACTCTGAAATTAAGACAGACTTTTCCCTGAAATAATCCATTCTGTGTGAAATTTGCCATGTTTAGAGTTTATGTAAATTTTGAATCAGTCACTGAATATTTAATCTCAATTGTGCTTGATTTGTTTGCGGTTTTAACTTATGGCTGTCTTTGATTATATATTGCAATTACTTGATAAGTTTTATGAATTCCAGTTAGGCCACACACAATTCTGGTTACATCATTATAGGAAGGATGTCAAGGCTTTGGAAAGGGTAACCAGGATGTTGCCTGGATTAGAGAGTATGTGCTATAACGAGAGGTTGGACGAACTTGGGTTGTTTTCTCTGCAGCAATGGAGGTTGAGGGGAGATCTGACAGGTGTATAAGATTGAGAGGCATAGATAGAGTAACATAGAAACATAGAAAACCTACATCACCATACAAGCCCTTTGGCCCACAAAGTTGAGCCGAACATGTCCCTACCTTAGAAATTACTAAGCTTACCCATAGCCCTCTATTTTTCTGAGCTCCATGTACCTATCCACACGATCAATGCCTCTCATCATCTTATACACCCCTATCAGGTCACCTCTCACCCTCCGTCGCTCCAAGGGGAAAAGGCTGAGTTCACTCAACCTATTCTCATAAGGCATGCTCCCCAATCCAGGCAACATCCTTGTAAATCTTCTCTGCACCCTTTCTATGGCTTCCACATCCTTCCTGTAGTGAGGTGACCAGAACTGAGCACAGTACTCCAAGTGGGGTCTGACTAAACAAACAGTATCTTTTTTCCAAGGGTTGAAATGTCTAGTACTAGCAGGCACACACTTAAGCTAAGAGGGTGTAATTTCAAAGGAGATGTGACGGGCAAGTTTTTTACACATAGAGTGATGGGTGCCTGGTTTGCACTGTCTGGGGTGATAGTAGAGGGAGAAACATTAGAGACTTTTAAGAGGTGTTTAGATAGACACATGTATTTGAGAAATATGGAAAGATATGGACATTGTGTAGGGAGAAAGCATTAGTTTAGTTCGTCATTTGATTACTAATTTAATTGGTTCAGCATAACATTGTGGGCTGAACAGCCTGTTTTTCTGTTTTACTGTTCTATGTTTTCTATTCCAGGTAACATTCTGGTAAATCTCAGCTGCACCCTCTTCAAAGCCGCCATCCACATCTTTCTTATAATGGGTTGACCAGAAATAAGTCATAGGAGCAGAATTAGCCCATTCTATGATTGATGTATTATCCCTCTCAACCCCACTCTCCTGATTTCTCCCTGTAACCTTTGATGCCCTTACTAATCAAGAACCTATCAACCCCCACTTTAAATATTCAGATAGGGCATCTCTAGCATTGAATTCCACAGGTCCACCACTCTCTGGCTAAGAACATTCCTCCTCCTCTCTATTCTGAAAGGATGTCCTTCTAATCTGAGGCTGTGCACTGTAGCCCTAGACTCTTCCCCATCTCTGGAAACATTCTCTCCACATCCACTCTGTCCAGAGCTTTGGATTTTCAGTGTGTTTCAACAAGATATTACATGGTGTTTGCTGATGCAAAGAACTGCACAAACTAGTGGGAAAATGAGAATATTGGAGTGTGTTCATCATAGCTGATTTTTAAATGAGGTAGATTTTTAACTTCGTTAATGGAATCGGGAGACAGTCAGAGACTTTTTCCTCAAAGTTCAAAAACTTGAAAGTAAATTTATTATCAAAGTGCATGTATCTTATCGTATACTACCTTGAGATTAATTTTTTTCAGGAATTTACAGGGAAAAAAGAAATACAATAGAATTTTATTTAAGAACTACATAGACAAAGACTAACAAACGACCAATGTACAAATAAAAATAATACTGAGAACCTAAAAATAACACTGAGACATAATGCTGAATACCTTGGGTGCAGATATCAAACACTAGAGGTCATGACTTTAAAACGAAAGGGATAGGTTCTCTTTCAGTAGAAAGAGAAAAGGAGGTTTATGAGGTATAATCATTACAGAGAGAATCAGAATTAGGTATATTATCACTGACAAATGTTAAGAAATTTGTTGTTTTGCAGCAGCAGTATTGTACAATGCATAAAATACAGTATAAGTATAATAAGTTCAAGGTTAATTGTCATTCAGCTGTACATGTGTATACAGCTAATCGAAACATTGTTCCTCCAACGTCAAGTTGCAAACCACAGTACATACTGTCACACACAGCACACGCAGCCTATAGTTAAACCCCCACAGTCCCCACAGATGCTGCCTGAACTGCTGAATTCCTTCAACATGTTGGACGATGATTTCGACCATCTTGAAAGCACACCACTGCCTTCTCCAGACAAACTGATGAGGGTGATGAGCCTTGGTCCTGATCATGCTGGTCCTGGACTGCTGCCCATATACATCACTTGAGGTTCCCCACATGCTCTCGCGTGCCTGGGATGGATTTGAATCGTCTGTCTTGGGCAACATCTGCGTGATAACTAGACCACAGCTGATCAATGAGGGAGCCTGCCACCTAACCCTGAATGTTGCTGATGGGTCTTGCAGCTACCTTCTGGGAGTGATATGGTGTCGGGCGTTACCAGCTGTGATAACTGGTAATAATTTGAGCAACACACAGAGGATAGATTTCAGGGTGTGTTCTGGATACATACACTGTAATTAAATGTACTTTGCAACTTTGAAGATGCTGGAGGAACTCAGCAGGTCAGGCAGCATCTATAGAGAAGATAAACAGTGTATATTTTAGGTCGAGACCCTTCATTTTGGTCCAAAGAATAACTATTTATTCCTCTCTATCTATACTGTCTGACCGGCTGAGTTCCTTTAACAGTTTGTGTGTATTATTCTGGATTTCCAGCATCTACAGAAACTCTTGTGTTAATAATTTGACTTTTTTAACATCTCATATTCTGAGGCTTATAAAATCAATTAATGATTAAAAAGACAAAATCTATAACAAAAGTGAATTAAAAATGCATCAAGTTCTAAGAAATAATTCAACAGATTTAACTGAAGTAAAATAATTAGAAACAATATTTTTGGCTTTTACCCTGCAGACTTTTAAGATTAAGGTGCAAAATTGTTAATTTTCTAGTATTTTTCTCATAGTTTAACTTTCCTATGCTTTTCAATTTTTATATAATTATCTACAGTCTTTTCCACTCTCTTTCACAGTAAGGGTTTATCCAGTAGACAGAGAAAAGGTTCAAGGATATTCACAAAGCCTTGAAAATTTCCACCAACTTACAGGAACCTCTGACCTATAACTGTTCACAGAGAGGAAGGAGAATCCAGGTGAAACTGAGAACTTTAAGTCTATGCACTGGGATCACATGAGAACCCAGAGAAAATGGTGGAAGGATTGTTCTGACTCACAAAGGACTCTCCTACCCATACAAAAGGTACCTTTTACCCCTTCTAGGCAGTTTCTAGAGTAGGTTACATGGTCGGTATAACATTGTGGGCTGAAGGGCCTGTAATGAGTTGTAGATTTCTGTGTTCTATGTAAACCATTATTAGACATCTTTTATGTCCCATAGAAGAATTACTTGTATGAAGTGCCATCCTGAGACAAGATAGGGTTGCCAGATCAGATTTACTATCACTGATATGTTGTGAAATTCCACTCGCTGCTCCACGATGTTTACTCTGCTCTCCGTAGCACTGAGGCTGAGGGTGTGGGCCTGCTCTGGATGCTCTGGGCTTTGTCTTTGGACTCACTTCCATTTTGAATGCTGTTGCTTGCTTTTATTGTTTGCAAGATTTGTGGGTTTTTTTCTCTCTCTGTACACTGGGTGTTTTGTTAGTCTTTTTTCTAATGGGTTCATTCAAGGTTCCTGTTTTGTGGCTGCCTGTAAGGAGATGAATCTCGAGGTTGTATAATTTATGCATACTTTGATAATAAAGGTGCTTTGATCATTGAACTTTGTATTGTGGCATCAATACAGTGAACAGATGACGATCACCATAAGTTACAATAAGAAATAAATAGCTTGAAAGAAGAATAGTGAAGTAGTGTTCAAAGACCGTTCAGAAACCTGATGACCGAGGGCAAGAGTCTCATTCTAAAATTTTGAGTATGCATCTTCAGGATCCTGTGTCTCCTCCCTGATAGTAGTAATGAGAAGAGGGCACATCCTAGATTGTGAAGGTATTTAATGATGGATGCTGGCTTCTTGAGGCACTGCCTTCTGAAGATGTCCTCGATGGTAGGAAGGACATTTCCAGATGGCAGTGCCTCGAGAAGATCCTGTGCAATAGAGCATCCTTACCAGGCAGTCATACAACCAGTCAGAATGCTCTCCATGGTACATAAGTGAAAATGTTCTAGAGTTTTGGTGACATACCAAACCTCCTCAAATTCCTAATGAAGTATAGCCGTTAGCGTGTCTTCTTCATGATTGCATCAATATGTTGGGTCCAGGATAGAGCATAAGACATGGGGACAGAATTGGGCTATCTGACCTGTCGAGTGTGCTCCACCATTCAATCGTGTCTGATTTATTATCCCTCTTAACCCCAATGCTGTAGCATTTGTTGGTTTTATGAGGCTAAGATGCTAGCCCCATGCTCAACTCTCCTCCTTTCTCAGCAAGGGCTTGGGAACAGCCACGGCAGAGTTCACCCAATGCAGCAATTAAGGCGTGGGAGGAACTAAGTCTACATAAGTCTGTCAACCCCATTCTCCTGCATTCTCCCTATAACCATGGGTAAACTCCCCTGAGATGTTGACACCATGAACTTGAAGCAGCTCACCCTTTCCACTGCTGACTCTTCAATGAGGACTGGTGTTTTTCTCCTGACTTCCCCTTCCTGGTCCACAATCAGTTCCTTGGACTTGTTGACATTGAGTGCAAGGTCATTGTTGTGACTCCACTTTGTCTCTCTGGTAGGGAAGTCTTGAGTGGCGAGTTCACCGTTGGGGTCTCCCACATGCTCTAAGCCAGCCTCGGACAAGTAGGAGACTCCAGCTTTTCTAGTGAAACCTCACCATGAGAATGAATGAAGGAAATGACTTTGTCAGTTGTTCTCAACGTAAAAGTCATTAAATGTCAAATTAACAGCAAGATCATATGCATAATGAAAATGCACTGATTATTGGTGACCTGTTAAAAGTGAGCTCCCACTTCAATGTGCGGCTGTGTTAAACCATGGAGTAAAGAAATCTTATACATCTGACCTGGAGGAGCCTAGGCAGAACAGCTGCCATAATCTCCTCCTTTCCATATGACAGCAGAAAGAACTCGGAAATATAGACTTCAGATGAATAATTCAGCGTTATTTAATTAAGGTTTTCACACAGGATAATTGGCTGAAACCTAGCTAAACTAGGATTTTACTAGAATTAAGCATTGCAAATTTCCCACTATCTTTCTCCAAATCATTTGATCCATTTAGTGAAACCACCCTCATCTATTGCACAGGGATTTATACAAGCCCAGAAGTCTATCCTATAAATTTTGAATATTTTCTCCTAATTAACTAGCTAGATGGCTCACTTTCACATACATTAGATTAGGCCAATTAGCTATTCTTCACAGTGCTTTGCAATCAATCCAATAAAAATGGAGAGCTCATGACGGGATTGATTAAGGTGCCCTTCCTGCTATGATATTGCACACTTTAGATTCCCTTCCTACATGGACTGTTTGATATAGTTGGACAGGAGATCTCGCCATTGGGAGACAGAGCTGAATCCGAGGAAGGGCTTATGAAGAAATTCCTGGGTGTTTCAGAGGACCTGTCCTGGACCCATCATGTAAATATAACAGCAAAGAAAGCACAGCGGTGCCAATACTTCATCAGGAGTCTGCAGAGATTCAGCATGTCATCAAAAACCTTGGCAAACTTCTATAGATGTGTGGTGGAGAGTGCTGACTGGCTGCATTACAGCCTGGTATGGGAACACCCAAGTCTTTGGGTGGAAAATCCTATAAAAGATAATGGATTCAACTCAGTACATCGCGGGTAATTCCCTCCTAACCATCGAGCACATCTACGTGAAACTTTGCCATAGAAAAGCAGCATCCATCAGTCCTGACGAAGGGTCTCGGCCCGAAATGTCAACTGCGCTTCTTCCTATAGATGCTGCCTGGCCTGTTGCGTGCCACCAGCATTTTGTGTGTGTTGCTTCAATTTCCAGCATCTGCAGATCTCCTTGTGTGTGCATCCATCATCAAAGATCCTCACTGCCCAGGCCATGCTCTTTTCTCACTGCTGTCATCAGGTAGAAGGTACAAGTGCCTTGGGAATTGTACCACCAGGCTGAAGAACTGTTACTACCCCTCAACCATCAGGTTGTAAAGAAAAAGGGGATAACTACACTTATTCTATTTCTGGTGTTCCCACAACCGATGGTCTCACTTTAAGAACTCTTTGTCTTGTTATTTTATGCTCTTTCATTTCATGTTATTTCATACTCGTGTTATGAGTGAGGAACAGACCTGATGGACAATGGGGTGCAGAGTTAACCATTCCCCCCCCCCCACCGAGAACTACAAACTATTGCTGTTGCTATGCTGCTATTGAGGGGGAGGGGGAGAGGGGAGGGGGAGAGGGGAGGGGGAGAGGGAGAGGGAGAGGGAGACTGTTGATCTATTGTATTTTGACTCTTCCTGGATTATTTACCTTTCACTACAAGGACTGTGCTTTGCTCGTTAACATTCCTCAGAAGATAGCAGGAGTGGCCTGATTTGATGGACACGGTCATTCAGAGTTGATGGATAGCTGAGACCCCGTGAGTGGGGATAAAAGACAGGTCTGGAGAGACATCCTTCAGACACACCAGTGGACACTGACTGAGTGTTGTGAACCCACAGGAAAGGTGGGGGTTTCGGAGACCGAATCAGGAGATCAGTCAGTAAAGCTCACAGTGTTACGGCAGGGCTGGTGGGGACGTGTGTGTGTGTCCACTCATGCCAGAGTGACAAGTCCACCACAGAAGAACGGTCTAGCTAAAGAACAGAGGGGTCATAACTGAATGACCACAACGATACGACGGAATCAGAAAGCAATAGAAGGTTTGCCTGCTGCAGCTGTTACATCTCATTTTCTCCCCCTCCCCCTCCCCCTACAACCATAACTACCTCAGCATGTATGAACTGGACTGAACTTTATACTTTTCAATGACAATTCATTTACCCCTAGACATCAATAGAGCTTGCTTATTATTGTTCCTACACTTTTAGGTTTATTACTGCTAACTTGTTTTGTATGTATATTTGCATTTTTGATACTGTATTGTGTAGTTTACTAATAAACACCTTTAGTTTTGGTACCACCAGACTCCAATGGATACTTATGTCTTTGCTGGTCTGACACCCAGTTACGGGGTACATAACACTCGTTATTTATTGCTATTTATTCATATTTGCACAGTTTGTTCATTGATTCTGTTTATAGTTCCTGTTCTATAGATTTGCTAAATATGCCCACAGGAAAAAGAATCTCAGGGTTGTATGTGGTGAAATGTATGTACTCTGATAATAAATTTTACTTTGAACTTTGAATATTGGTCAGACCATATTTGGAGTTTTGGGCCCCATATCTAAGAAAGCATGTGCTGACACTGAAGTGGGTACAAAGGAGGTTCAGGAGAATTATCTCAGAATGAAGGGGTTAATGTATAAACTCATTGGAGTTTAAAAGAATGAAGAGGGATCTCATTGAAACCTATCAAATATTGAAAGAAGTAGGTAGAGTGAATATTGAGAAGATGTTACCTATAGTCAGGGAGTGTAGGAGCAGAGGGCACAGCCTCAGAAAACCGGGACATCCCTTAAGAACTGAGATGATGAAGAATTTATTGAGCTATAGGGTAGTGAATCTGGAATTCATTGCCACAGGCAGTTGTGGAGACCAAATCATTGGGAATATTTAAAGTGGAGGTTGATGTGTTCTTGATTAGTGGAGGCATCAAAGGTTATGGTAAAAGAAGGCAAGAATTTGATTGTAAATAAGTCAGCCATGATCGAATAAAAGAGCACTCTCAATGGGCCAGCTGGCCTAATTATGCTCCTATATCTTATGGTCTCATGGTCTGAGGAGAATGGGATGAAATTCTTCTCCTGTTCAGTGCTACAAATGAAATGAAGTTGCAGAGTCTCGATCATTCTCAGTGGACAAGTGACATTTGCCTGCAACTGCCTATATATACTCCAAGTAATCATCGATTTGGCATTTCTCCTTCTAAGGTATAAAAACAAACGATGGAGATCCAAGGAGAGAACAGAAGCCAATGACAGGAAGCAAGAATGCAGCATTAGGCTATCCCAGCGGAAGTGGTTCCAACCACTCACGTTCTGTCCTGACTTTTGGCATTGCTTATGTGGACCTTCCAGGTTCTCCCTGTAACTGCAGGGGTTTGCCCTGAATGGTCTGGATTCTTTCCACATCCCAAAGACATAATGTTAATGGCTGTTAGTGTACACTGATGCCAGGAGAATCAGGGAGTGTGCTTGGGCATGGGAAAGAGACTAGGTTGCAGGGCCATAAATGGGGCTTATGAGAGTGATGAGGATTCTTTTGAACTGGGATACTCTCAATGGACCAAATGGCTTCTTTTGCTGTTGTAACAAAATATATGAATAGATGAAAGAAAGGGAACTGGAGAAAGCCAAGTTGCCATTTGAGCCAGCGCCACTTTCAGTAAGATCATGGTCGATCTTCTGTTGGTCTCACTTCCATATTCCGCATTGAATCTCATCATGCCTTCCGCCCCTATATTCCAAATACCTGTGGCTCTCTATCTTCGATTTTTTTTTTCAATGATTCAGCCTCACTAATCCTTTGGCGCAAGACTTCAAAGTATGGAATAGGAATTGGTTTATTGAGATTGGTTTATTTTTTTGTCACATGAGAAGCTTGTGTTCAAAGCTGTTCGTACAGAGCAAATCATGACCCAGTACATTGAAATAGACTGAGGTAAAACAATAGCAACGCAGAATAAAGTATAGCAACTTAGAGAAAGTGCACTAGATGTAAACAATAAGGTACAAATCGGAATGACTTTGAGGTCAAGAGGCCAACTTATTTTATGTGGGGACTATCTAATTGTCTTACAACAGCAGGATAGAAGTTGTCCTTGAACCCAGTGGTACCAGCTTCCAGGGTTTTGTGTCTTTTGCCCAGTGGAAGAGGGGAGAAAAGGCAATACCTGGGGTGGGTGAGATCTTTGATTATAACCAGCTGAACACAGAAATACTCCTAATATCTGTCTTAAAAGGCAACACCTTTTCCTGAAACTATGCCCAGATTTTTAGATTCCTCTGCAAGGTTGGAAAACACCCTCACGGCACCTTCATCAGCCCCCTCTCCACCTCACCCGATTAGATGATTTAATGATCACATGATGTTCTTGTAAATTCCAGTGAGCTTAGCTTAATGTGGTCAACAGTCTTCTCAGAATCAGCCTTGAGTACCTTCTCTGAACTACCTTGAACATAAGTATTTCCCTTCTCAAATAAGAAGACCAAATGTGTAGCCAGAAGTGAACTCAGCCATACAAGATTTCCCTATTGCATCCTTCCTGTAATGAAGGCTAACTTTTCTGTTCAACACACATGAGATGCTGGAGGAACTCAGTAAGTCAGTCAGCGTCTATGGGGAGGAATGAGCAATTAATGTTTCAGGCCGAGACCCTTCATCAGGACTGGAAAGAGAAGAAGCCAGAATAAGAAGGCGGGGGAGGGGACGGAGTACAAGATGGCGGATGGTAGCTGCAGTTCTAGTTGGGTACATGGCCAAAGTCAAGTTTTCAGTTGAATTCCTCATTTCTTACTGAAGACCTGCTTGCAGGCTTTCCTCTGGAAATCAGTTTATTATTGTCACATGCACTGAGATACAGTGATAAAGCTTTTTTTTTACACTCCAGCTGTAAGATAAAGAGTTCATCTTTATTTTACAAGAGCTCTGTCTAAGGTTCTTATAACAGCAGGACAGAAATTGTCCTTGTGCCTAGTGGTGCGTGTTTTCCATCTTTTTTACCCAATGGAAGTTCAAAGTTCAAAGTAGATTTTACTACCAAAGTACATATATGTCATCATATACACCTCTGAGATTCATTTTCTTGTGTGCATACTCAATGAATTTATAGAATAATAACCAATTATTCAATTAACCAATGGGAGACTGCCCAACTAGGGTGTTCAACTCGAGTGCAGAAGATAATAAGCTGCAAATACAAAAAGAAGAAATAATAATCAAAAATAAATAAACAATAAATATTGAAAACATGAGATAAAGAGTCCTTGAAAGAGAGTCCTTTGGTTGTGGGAACATTTCAATGATGGGGCAAGTGAAGTTCAGAATTAGAGTCAGAATCAGGTTTAATATCACCAGCACAGGTCATGAAATTTGCAAACTTGCAATGCAATACATGATAAATATAGAGAAAAAAATCAATTACTGTAAGTATATAGTGCAAAAAGAGAAATAATAAAAAAGTGAGGTAGGGCTCAAGGGTTCAATGTCTATTTAGGAATCGGATGGCGGAGGGGAAGAAGCTGTTCTTGAATCGCTGAGTGTGTGCTTTCAGGCTACAGTACCTCCTTCCTGATGGTAACGATGAGAAGAGGGCATGTCCTGGGTGATGGTGGGCCCTTAATAATGGACACCGCCTTTCTGAAGTACCACTCCTTGAAGCTGTCTTGGACACTATGGAGGCTAGAACCCAAGATGGAGCTGACTAATTTTACAACTTCCTGTACCTTCTGTTGATCCTGTGCAGTAGCACCCCTCCCCCACCCACCATACCAGACAGCAATGCAGCCTGTTGGAATGCTCTCCACAATACATCTGCAGAAGTTTTTGAGTGTTTTGGGTGACAGACCAAATCTTCTCAAACTCCTAATGAAATGTAGCTGTTGTCTTGCCTTCTTCATAACTGCATCAGTATGTTGGGACCAGGTTAGATCCGTAGAGATATTGACACTCAGGAACTTGAAATTGCTCACTCCACTTCTGATCCCTCTATCAGGACTGGTTCACGTTCCTTCACCTTACCCTTTCTGAAGTTCACAATCAGCACTTTGGTCTTACTGACATTGTACGCGAGGTTGTTGCTGCGACACCACTCAACCAGCTGGTATATCTCCATAGCCCTCTATTTTTCTATGCTCCATATGGTAAGAACTCCAGTACTGTAACCTAGTACTGTGATCTAGTAAATGATTGCAGTCCAGGTCAGGATGGGGGTGCAGCTTAAAGGGGAACTTGGAGGCGTTGTCATATAGTCATTGCCTCTGTTCATCTAGTGAGTGGACAATGCGTGCTAAGCAGAAGTAGACAGAATTAGTTTAATACCTTGCTGGAGTGTGCCTGGAAATGGATATGCTGTCTTTTATGTTTTATAACTTCAGAACATTAAACTAATTCAAAGGAAGACACAGGAGTCTGAAATGTGAGTGTCATTTCGTGTTTACTTTAAGTGAGGTGTGCACGTATCACGTGGTAGTGTGATGACATAAGCAATTCACGTATTTAGACCTATAACCTGAGAAGAATTATTTAAATGAACAAGAATGCTTAATCAAACTATATTTTTACAATATTGCTCAAATACTACTGAAATATTAAATACACAACATTGTCTCTCATTAGAAGGGAGCCTTTCAGGGACTTGAATTATATGCACTTATAATCAGAAATTACTCGTTAGCATGGTCAGACAAATATCACTGCTGTAAATGAAAAACAAAAAATGGTAGATGTTGGAAATCTGAAGTGGAAACACAAAAAGTTGGGATTATCAACACAAGAAATTCTGCAGATGCTGGAAATCCAGACTAATACATACAATATACTGTAGGAACTCAGCAGGTCAGGCAGCATCAATGGAAAAGAATCAAGAGTTGATGTTTTGAACCAAGACCCTTTGTCCGGACTGGGATTATCAACAGATCAGGCAACATCTGTGTAGACAGATACAACGGTAAATGTGCTGTGTTATTAAGTTGCACAGATGGGGACGGTGTGTGTAGGGGTTGTAGAGAAGGGGACGGTGTGTGGAGGGGTTGTAGGGAAGGGGACAGGGTGTGGAGGGGTTGTAGAGAAGGGGACAGGGTGTGGAGGGGTTGTAGGGAAGGGGATGGGGTGTGTAGGGGTTGTAGAGAAGGGGACAGGGTGTGGAGGGGTTGTAGGGAAGGGGATGGGGTGTGTAGGGGTTGTAGAGAAGGGGACGGGGTGTGGAAGGGTTGTAGAGAAGGGGACGGTGTGTGGAGGGGTTATAGAGAAGGGGACGGTGTGTGGAGGGGTTGTAGAGAAGGGGACGGGGTGTGGAGAATTTGGAGGGACTACATGATAATATACAGAACAATGCTGTCCAGTTGATTGTGGTAATTAAGAGTACACAACAACCAATTTCTCCACAGCAGAATTTTTTTTATAAAACTGCATAAAAAGCAGTGTGAAAACAGCCAAGTAATTTATATCTGTTACTTTACTTGTTACCTTTTTTTGCTCTTTACCTTTCTCCACCCCACCCCATTCTCCACCCACCTACTTTCCTCCTCACCTGGCTTCATCTATCACCCACTCCTCCCATTTTTGCTCCCCTCTTACCCCTTCTCTTCTCACCTGCAGCTCAGCTCCCTCTGGTACCCTTCCTCTTTCCCTTTCTCTTATGGTCCACTCTCCTGTCCTATCAATTTTTTTCTTCTCTAGTCCTTCTAAAAATCATCTCTCATCATCTTACCACATCCCCCTTCCCTACCCAACTGCTTTCCCCCTTTCTTGGATTCACCTTTCACCTTTTAGCTTCTACTCCTTCCCTCTCCCACCCTTTCAACTTCTTCCCCCATTCCTTTTCAGTCCTGATGAAGGGTCTTGACTCGAAATTTTGACTCTTTATTTCTTTCCTGACTTGCTGAATTCCTACAGTATTTTGGATGTGTTACTCTGGACTTCCAGCATCTGTAGAATCTCTTGGAAAGACTCTCAAGGACACTACAATTTTTATTTTTTATTTGCACAATTTGTCTTCTTTTGGACAATGGTTATTTGTCAGTCTTTATTTATGAGCATTTTTTCATAAATTCAATTGTACGCCTTTATTTTCTTGTAAATGCCTGCATGAAAATACATTTCAAGGTGATATATGGTAACAAAAACATACTTCAAATTACTTTGACTTTGACTTTGCATCCATAAAGTGTTTGAGAGACAGGAAATTGAGTAGGAAGATGACAATGTCTGGCCTGCACAGGCAGCCACGTCTCAGTTTCCACCTAGCCAACAGAAGTCTCCTGCCACTCGTCACCTGCAACCTATTTAAACCCAACTCTTTTCCATTGCCTTTCATACATTCATCAATCCTGGCAGCTCAACCAGTTGCTCCCAGCCTTCAGCTAACTTGTAGCCTTGTCGTGTTATGTACCTTTTCTCTCTTGTTTTGTGGCCCCTCATGGCTTATTATTTTGCAATTTATTATTAAAGTATTCACTCACTGTTAAACTATTTCCACTGCTCTGCATTCAGTTCAAGTCCCCTCTACATTTCCTGACAGGATGAGTGAGCCAACGATTGACCCAGCAGAGTACGCTCACCTAAAGGAAGTCATCCGTTGATAGGAGCACAGGATCCCGAAGCAGCAGGAAATCAATGCTATCTGTTGCCACTCTCAGCCAACTCTCAGTTCCAATACAGCAACCCCCACACCAGTCAGCCTTCTCCCTCAGAGCCTTGAATCCTGGTGCCCAGATGCTTTAGTGGATTCCCAGTCTGATGCTGTAGCTTCCTGTCACCATGCATCTTGTAAGTTGAGCTCCAGCCATCTCTCTATTCTATGGGCCACAATTGCCTTTGTCATCTCACTCCTGACTGGGTGAGCTGAGAATCGGGTTTATTATCACCAACATGTGACGTGAAATTTGTTAACTTAGCAGCAATAGTTCAATGCAATACATAATCTAGCAGAGAGAAAAAATAATAAATAAAATAAAACATAAATAAACAAGTAAATCAATTACGTATATTGAATAGATTATTAAAAAATGTACAAGAAGAGAAATACTGTATATTAAAAAAGTGAGGTGGTGTCCAAAGCTTCAAAGTCTATTTAGGAATCGGATGGCAGAGAGGAAGAAGCAGTTCCTGAATCACTGAGTGTGTGCCTTCAGGCTTCTGTACCTCCTACCTGATGGTAACAGTGAGAACAGGGCATGCCCTGGGTGCTGGAGGTCTTTAATAGTGGATGCTGCCTTTCTGAGACACTGCTTCCTAAAGCTGTCCTGAATTCTTTGTAGGCTAGTGCCCAAGATAGAGCTGACTAGATTTACAACCTTCTGCAGCTACTTTCGGTCCTGTGCAGTAGCCCTTCCATACCAGACAGTGATGCAGTTGTCAGAATGCTCTCCAAGGTGCAACTATAGAAGTTTTTGAGCATACTTATTGACATGCCAAATCTCTTCAAACTCCTAATAAAGTATAACCGTTATCTTGTCTTCTTTATGACTACATAATTATACTGGTACCAGGTTAGATCCTCAGAGATCTTGATACCCAGGAACTTGAAGCTGCTCTCTCTACTTCTGATCCCTCTATAGGGATTAGTATGTGTTCCTTTGTCTCACCCTTCCTGAAGTCCACAATCAGCTCTTTCATCTTACTGACATTGAGTGCCAGGTTGTTGCTACAGCACCAGTCCACTAGTTGGCATATCTCACTCCTGTACGCCCTCGAATCACCACCTGACATTCTACCAAGAATGGTTGTAGCATCTGCAAATTTGTAGATGGTGTTTGAGCTATGCCTAGCCACACAGTCATGTGTATACAGAGAGTAGAGCAGTGGGCTAAGCACACACCTTTGAGGTGCGCCAGTGTGGATCATCAGCAAAGAGGAGGTGTTATCACCAATCCGCACAGACTGTGGTCTTCCTGTTAGGAAGTCAAGGATCCAATTACAGAGGGAGGTGCAGAGGCCTAGGTTCTGCAACTTCTCAATTAGGATTGTGGGAATGATGGTATTAAATGGTGAGCTATAGTCAATGAACAGCATCCTGACATAGGTGTTTGTGTTGTCTAGGTGGTCTAAAGCTGTGTGAAGAGCCATGGAGATTGCATCTGCCATTGGCCTATTGTGATGATAGGCAAAGTACAATGGGTCCAGGTGCTTGCTGAGGCAGGAGTTCAGACTAGTCATAACCAACCTCTTAAAGCATTTCATCACTGTTGACGTGAGTGCTACTGGGTGACAGTCATTAAGGCAGCCCCCATTATTCTTCTCAGGGACTGGTATAATTGTTGCCTTTTCAATTGTTTGCCTGTAGCAGTAAGAGGTTGAAAATGTCCTTGAAAAACTCTGACTTGGTCTGCCACTAACTGGGACAATAAAACTACCATTGGCAATAAATATGAAGAATTCACTACTGAGATGCACTGGGATTTTGATGATCCAGGAATTGAAGGGGGGGGGGGGGCAGCAGATCGGATACCATACTCATGTCAAAGTTCACGCTTGGTTTTGGATTACACGGTAGAAATCAGGATCCTCATGGCAGAGTGTGGCAAGAATGGACTAGATGGACCGAAGGGTCTGCCTCTGTACTGTAGTGTTCTGTGAGTCAATGATTCTAACTCTCCAGTCATTGTCTCCAATCTTGCAGAAAGCACCAGGAATAAAACTGCATGATTTAGCAAGGAATACACCAGAAACAAAATCTACATAAAAAGAATACATTATCACTTGTCACAGGGTACTTGATAAAGGACCATGATGGCCATTTTTAGATCCGAGTGTCAACAAAGGCTAGCACAGCAAAGGCAGGTGAGGGGAATGATCATGAAGAAAGTGTAATGTTTCCTTATCAAAATCAAAGTCAAAGTAGATTTATTATCAAAGTCATAAATCCAAGTAATTCTGCAGATGCTGGAAATGCAGAGCAACATGTACAAAATGCTGGAGGAACTCAGCTGGCCAGACAGCATCTATGGAAATGTATTGGTGAAGGGTCTTGGCCCTAAAAAGTTGGCTGTTTATTCATTTCCATAGATGCTGCCTGACTTGCTGAATTCTTCCAGCATTTTGTATCTGCTCCGGCTTATTATCAAAGTGTATTTTATTGATTTCATGTAAAGTGAGAAAGAATGTTGGTGATTTTCTTTTCTTTTTTTAAATCACTTCCATTATTTTTAATTATTTATTGTACTTCCTCAAACTCTTCAGTTACGGCACATCTGCAAGTACCTAATTGGATGCAGAGGGCTGTAGTCTCAGGCAGTGATTTATGATACATGGAATTTTTTCTTCAGTCATTTTTACACTAATTTTCTACCCCTTAAACACACTTGGATCTACTAAAGTAAAAACAAATTTGTTATCAAAATATGTGCACGGCACCACATACTACCTTGGGATTCAATTTGTTGCAGGCACTTACAGGAAAATAGAGAAATACAATGGAAGTGAAGACTACATTAGAAGCTAAATATCATCAGTCAGTGCCTGGAACTTGCTTTGTCATCTCACTGGGGTTTTTAAGTGTTGACGGATTGATCTCCAGTTGTACCCTCTGTGCTAACAGATTTTCCCACTCTGTTTGGGAGACACCCCGGCCCAGTGGTGTAGGCACCGCCAGTTTCTGCTGTTTGCTTCAGTTCTTTTCTCTTGCTCCTCCCCTCCTCTGCCTCTGCGATGACGGCTCTCATTTATCTAGGACACGTGGAAGTGTGAGTATTGTCCCCCTTTAGGTGCCGCTGGCCTGTGTTCTGTCTTGTATAGAATCATCAACAGTGCAGGCACTCGCACTGCGCGTACCGACATTCCCACTTCTGGTGAATATGAATTTTGAATGGAAAGTAGAAAACAGAACATTGGACGTAGAATGCTGCAGCATAGTTCAGGCCCTTTGGCCCACAATATCGTGCCAAACTTTTAAACTACTCTGGGATCAATCTAAATCTTCTCTCCTACACTAACATGAGTGAGGTTGATGTTCTGGAGCATGTTGATATTAAGGGAGAGGAGGTTTTGGAGTTGTTAAAATACATTAGGACGGATAGGTCCCCGGGGCCTGACGGAATATTCCCCAGGCTGCTCCACGAGGTGAGGGAAGAGATTGCTGAGCCTCTGGCTAGGATCTTTATGTCCTCATTGTCCACAGGAATGGTACCAGAGGATTGGAGGGAGGCAAATGTTGTCCCCTTGTTCATAAAAGGTAGTAGGGATAGTCTGGGTAATTATAGACCAGTGAGCCTTACGTCTGTGGTGGGAAAGCTGTTGGAAAAGATTCTTAGAGATAGGATCTATGGGCATTTAGAGAATCATGGTCTGATCAGGGACAGTCAGCATGGCTTTGTGAAGGGCAGATCATGCCTAACAAGCCTGATAGAGTTCTTTGAGGAGGTGACCAGGCATATAGATGAGGGTAGTGCAGTGGATGTGATCTACATGGATTTTAGTAAGGCATTTGACAAGGTTCCACATGGTAGGCTTATTCAGAAAGTCAGAAGGCATGGGATCCAGGGAAGTTTGGCCAGGTGGATTCAGAATTGGCTTGCCTGCAAAATGCAGAGGGTCATGGTGGAGGGAGTACATTCAGATTGGAGGGTTGTGACTAGTGGTGTCCCACAAGGATCTGTTCTGGGACCTCTACTTTTCATGATTTTTATTAACAACCTGGATGTGGGGGTAGAAGGGTGGGTTGGCAAGTTTGAAGAGGACACAAAGGTTGGTGGTGTTGTAGATAGTGTAGAGGATTGTCGAAGATTGCAGAGAGACATTGATAGGATGCAGAAGTGGGCTTAGCAGTGGCAGATGGAGTTTCACCCGGAGAAGTGTGAGGTGGTACACTTTGGAAGGACAAATTCCAAGGCAGAGTACAAAGTAAATGGCAGGATACTTGGTAGTGTGGAGGAGCAGAGGGATCTGGGGGGGGGGGGGGGTACATGTCCACAGATCCCTGAAAGTTGCCTCACAGGTAGATAGGGTAGTTAAGAAAGCTTATGGGGTGTTAGCTTTCATAAGTTGAGGGATAGAGTTTAAGAGACGCGATGTAATGATGCAGCTCTATAAAACTCTAGTTAGGCCACACTTGGAGTATTGTGTCTAGTTCTGGTTGCCTCACTATAGGAAGGATGTGGAAGCATTGGAAAGGGTACAGAGGAGATTTACCAGGATGCTGCCTGGTTTAGAGGGTATGGATTATGCTCAGAGATTAAGGGAGCTAGGGCTTTACTCTTTGGAGAGAAGGAGGATGAGAGGAGACATGATAGAGGTGTACAAGATATTAAGAGGAATAGACAGAGTGGACAGCCAGCGCCTCTTCCCCAGGGCACCACTGTTCAGTACAAGAGGACACGGCTTTAAGTTAAGGGGAAGGAAGTTCAAGGGGGATATTAGAGGAAGGTTTTTCACTCAGACAGTGGTTGGTGTGTGGAATGCACTGCCTGAGTCAGTGGTGGAGGCAGACACACTAGTGAAGTTTAAGAGACTACTAGACAGGTATATGGAGGAATTTAAGGTGGGGGGTTATATGTGAGGCAGGGTTTGAGGGTCAGTACAACATTGTGGGCTGAAGGGCCTGTAATGTGCTGTACTATTCTATGTTCTATGTTCTACATTGCCCTCCATTTTTCTGTCATCCATCTGCCTAACTAATGTTTTCCTAAGTGCCTCTAGAGCAGGGGGTCCCAACTTTGGGTCCACAGACCCCTTGCTTAGTGGTGTTGGCCAATGGCATTAAAAAGGTTGGGAACCCTTGCTGTAAAATATCTGCTTCTATCACCACCCCTGTCAGGGCTTTCCATGCACCTACCGCTCTCTGTGTGAGAATATCTACCACCCCCCCATATGTTTCCCTCCAATCAAAAATTATGACTCCTAGGTAAAGTCTCTGGTTATCCATGCCTTTTATCACCTTGTATACCTCTCTCAAGACTTTATCATTTACGTCAAATAATCTGGAGATAGTCAAAACACAGAAGAATAACTAAATTACACTGATACATAGCAGTAGCGTAGTGGTTAGCAAAAGAACACTTAAGAAGGAAATCAAGAGGGCTAAAAGAAGGCATGAGGTTGCTCTATCGGATAAGGTGAAGGAGATTGCTTAGGGCTTCTACAGATATGTTAAGAGCAAAAGGACTGCAAAGGACAAAATTGGTCCTTTGGAAGATCAGAGTGGTAATCCATGCATGGAGATGAAAGAGATGGGGGAGATCCAAAATGGATTTGTTGCTTAGGGAGATGGACGCAGTGTCTACAGAAGTGAGGACATGCAGCAGTGGTGTCATGGAGACCTCTGTACGGATTACAAAGGAGGAGATGTTTGCTATTTTCAGGCACATTAGAGTAGTTAAATCCCCAGGGCCTGATAAGGTGTTCCCCCGGACCCTGTGAGAAGCTAATGCAGAAATTGCAGGGCCCCCAGCGGAGATATTTAAAACATCCTCAGCCACGGATGAAGTGTCTGAGAATTGAAGGATAGCTAATGTTGTTCCTTTGTTTAAGCAAGACTCTAAGAATAAGCTGGGAAATTATGGGCCGGTTAGTCTGATATCAGTAGTGGAAAGGTTATTGGAAGGTATTCTAAGGAAATAAATATCTAAGTATTTGTATAGACTGGGACTGATTAGGGATAGTCAACATGACTTTGTGCACAGTAGGTTGTGTCTAACCAATCATACCGAGTTTTCGAGGAAGTTACCAGGAAATTTGATGAGGCAACACAGTGGATACTGTCCACATAGACTTTAGCAAAGCCTTTGACGAGGTCCTACATGGGCTATTTTGTTCTTAAGTATTTCAATGCCAGAATGAGATTAAACCAGCCAGGATACTCTCCACTGCATCGATAGAAATTTGTCAAAATTTTATTATTATTATTATTATTATTATTATTATTATTATTATTATTATTATTGAGATACAGCAAGGAATAGACCTTTCTGGACCTTTGAGCCATGCCACCCGGCAATTTAAACCTAGGACTATTTACAAGGGCCAATTAACCTACTAACTGGTCTGTCTTTGGACTGTGGGAGGAAACCGAAGCATCCAGAGGAAACCCACACAGTCACAGGGAGAACATACAAACCTCTTACAGGCAGTGATGGGAATTGAACCCAGTTCGTCGGTGCTGCAAAGCATTGTGCTAACCACTACACTACCACCGCTCCCCAGTTTTTAGATGACAGTAGTTTCATTGCAAGCCTAAAAGTCTAGAGGATTGGATTAATGATACAGAATTATGAGTTGAAATTCAACTTTGGTAGTTGGAAACAAGTAATTCCAGCCAATAAATTCCAATAAATCCTGGAATAAAAAATATGCAAGTAATGGCAGGGGATGGACAGATCCCAGGAAGTTGATCTGGTTGATCGCAAACAAAATCTTTCACCATTAGCCAGGTTAAGGCAACCTGGTTGATCTCCAAATCATCATTCAATTCAGTGGCAAACAGAAATGGATGTTAAACACTGACATTGCCAGTCACCGAATGAATATCAAAAAATTAGCTGTTTGGCAGAAAGCATCTTAATCATATAAATTAATCTCACACATTTTAATTCCACGTCCCATTCCCATTCTGATATGTCTATCTATGGCCTCCTCTACTATCAAGATGAAGCCACACTCAGGTTGGAGGAACAACACCTTATATACCGGCTGGTTAGTCTCCAACCTGATGGCATGAACATTGACTTCTCTAACTTCTGTTAATGCCCCTCCTCCCCTTCTTTTCCCATCCCTGACATATTTAGTTGTTTATTCTTTTCTCTCTCTCTGCCTATCACTCTGCCTGTTCTCCATCTCCCTCTGGTGCTCCCCCCCCCCGCCCTTTCTTTCTCCCGAGGCCTCCCGTCCCATGATCCTTTCCCTTCTCCAGCTCTGTATCACTTTTGCCAATCACCTTTCCAGCTCTTAGCTTCATCCCACCCACTCCGGTCTTCTCCTATCATTTTGCATTTCCCCCTCCCCCCACTACTTTCAAATCTCTTACTATCTGTCCTGTCAGTTAGTCCTGATGAAGGGTCTCGGCCCGAAACGTCGACAGTGCTTCTCCTTATAGATGCTGCCTGGCCTGCTGTGTTCCACCAGCATTTTGTGTGTGTTGTTTAAATTAATCTCTACTGGCTTTGGAATTGGAATCAGATTTATTATCATTGACATATGACATTAGATCTGTTGTTTTCTTGTGGCAGCAGTACAGTGTAAGATGGTGATGTGTTCAATCGCAGCAGTTTCTACGGGGTCAACCAAAAATGTTACTAACTTTGTTAAACATACTTTTTATGATCACAAGACCCTGCTGGACATTAATAACTTAAAGTACTGCAGGTCTACCCCATCAGCAAGTTGCTTATTGTTGGAGAAACAGAAGGAGCTGGATTTGGTGTGGATCATATGCCTTGGAGAGGTCTCAGAGGAGTCGGATGTGGTTGGCGTGCAGCCTAACCGTGAGCAATTGTCTGAGTCACTTCTCTTGTGATCACAAGGCCCTGTTGGATATTGTCGGTGTGGAATGCTGCAAGTCTGATTCACTGATTTATTGGCGGACAGTGAGGAATCTGCATGGCTATGGTTGTAGCAAGGACTGGGGCTCAAGTTGGAGTGTTGCCTGTTTACAGCCGCCCAGGAGAGAGGCGTCGGAGTTGGCGCTCTCCAACAGACGCGGTGTGGCATGGCATCCAAACTGGAGTTGGTGCTGACCCGAGTGTTCACTCGGCAGAGGACAAACTGTATTGTGTTCGACTGCACACTGCTGCAACAGTCAAGCACTCAGGAACTTGGACTATTGTTATCGTGTGACTGTACTTTACTGATATCTAATACATGCTTGCTATCGTATATGTGCTGTACGTGTCTTGTGCTGCGTGTCTTTGCAACTTGGCCCCAGAGTAATGCAGTTTCATTCGGCTGTACTCACGGGTTGAATGACAATTAAACTTGAACTTAATACAAAAAATATTAATATAAGTATATTAATAAATATTAATGTAAGTTACAAGAAGAAATATAAAAGATAGTAATAAATAGTGCAAAAAGAGAGCAAAATATTGTGGTAGTGTTTAGGAATTCATGATCCATTTTGAAAAGTGACGGTGGAGAAAAAGAATCTGTTCCAAAAGCATTGAGTGAAGGTCTTTAGGCTCCTGTACCTCCTCCCTGATGGTAGTATCACATGTTCTGGATGGTTGCTGCTTTCTTGAGGTATCATCATTTGAAGATGCTCGATGGTGGGGAGGCAAGTGCCAATGTTGGAGCTTATTCACTAGATAAAATTAACTGGAAGATCACGGGATAGAAGTGGTGGGGAAGACAAATTAAAACATCATAGATTAATTAGGTAAATCAACAGACACAAGGTGAAATTTGTGTTTAATTGAGAGGGATGAAAATGTTCAGCAAAAGCTAATTCCAGAGAATGATGTAACAATTTAAACATAGAAAGATGAAAGAGTTATTATTACATAAGCCTATACTAAGTTCTGCACAGGTGACCGGTATTAGTGGAAGATTTTTCAATACTGTTTACTAAAGTAATACGATAACCTTGAAGGAAAGCAAGAGGAAACCGAAAGAATAATTGTACCTGAATGCAGATGTCATAAATAATGAACAGGTCATCTGGCAGCCGGTGGTGGGGAAGAGATTCTCTGTGAAATGCAAATTGACACAAATTTCTGGGTGCATTGTTCTACTCTGCTGCCAATTTCCTAGAATCAACATCTTGCCATGAACACCTCTGTAATATCCATGAAATTTCTGTACTTGTGTATTCACTGGTTCATTAAAGTCCCCACAGAACACCTAGTAATGTTCTTTGAAGAAGATGATGATTATTAATAGCATTCAATGGCTTTCTAAGTGGGGAGAAAATTCAGAAATCAGCAGTGCAAAAGGACTGGGAGTCCTTGTGCAGGATTCCCTGAAGGTTAACTTGCAGGTTGAGTGAGTGGTGAGAAAAGTAAATACAATGTTAGAAAACACAGAAAACCAACAGCACAATACAGGCCCTTCGGCCCACAAAGTAGTGCTAAACATGTCCCTACCTTAGAACTACCTAGGCTTTACCCATAGCTTGCTATTCTTCTAAGCTCCATGTAGCCATCCAGGAGTCTCTTAAGAGACCTTATCGTTCCCACCTCCACCACCGCCGCCAGCAGCCCATTCCATGCACTCACCACTCTATGTGTAAAATAACCTACCCCTCACATCTTCTCTGTACCTACTTCCAAGCATCTTAAAACTATGCCCTCTCATTCTAATCACTTCAACCCTCTGACTATCCACATGATCAATGCTTCTCATTATCTTGTACACCTCTATCATGTCACCTCTCATCCTCCTTCGCTCCAAGAAGAAAAGGCTGCGTTCACTCAACTTGTTTTCATAAGGCAACATCCTTGTAAATCTCCTCTGCACCATTTCTATGGTTTCCATGTCCTTCCTGTAGTGAGGTGACCAGAAATGAGCACAGTACTCCAAGTGGGGTCTGACCAGGGTCCTATATAGCTGCAACATTACCTCTCGGCTCTTAAACTCAATCCCATGATTGATGAAGGCCAATGCACCATATGCCTTCTTAACCACAGAGTCAACCTGCACAGCAGCTTTGAGTGTCCTATGGACTCGGACACCAAGATCCCTCTGATCCTCCACACTGCCAAGAGTCTTACCATTAATACTGGATTCTGCCATCATATTTGACCTACCAAAATGAATCACGTCACACTTATCTGGGTTGAACTCCATCTGCCACATCTCAGCCCAGTTTTGCATCCTATCAATGTTCCATTGTAAACTCTGACAGCCCTCCACGCTATCCACAACACCCCCAACCTTTGTGTCATCAGCAAACTTACTAACCCATCCCTCCACTTCCTCATCGAGGTCATTTATAAAAATCACAAAGAGTAGGGGTCCCAGAACAGATCCCTGAGGCACACCACTGGTCACCGAACTCTATGCAGAATATGACTCGTCTACAACCACTCACTGCCTACTGTGGGCAAGCCAGTTCTGGATCAGAAAGCAATGGTGCCTTGGATCCCATGCCTCCTTACTTTCTCAATAAGCCTTGCATGGGGTACCTTGTCAAATGCCTTGCTGAAATCCATATACACTACATCTACGGCACTACATTCATCAATGTGCTTAGACACATCCTCAAAAAATTCAATTAGGCTTGTAAGGCACGACCTGCCTTTGACAAAGCCATGCTGACTATTCCTAATCACATTATGCTTCTCCAAATGTTGATAAATCCTGCCTCTCAGGATCTTCTCCATCAACTTACCAGCTGCTGAAGTAAGACTCACTGGTCTATAATTTCCTGGGCTATCCCTACTCCCTTTCTTGAATAAGGGAACAACATACACAAACCTCCAATCCTCCGGAACCTCTCCCGTCCTCATTGATAATGCAAAGATCATTTCCAGAGGCTCATCAATCTCCTCCCTCACTTCCCATGGTAGCCTGGGGTACATCCCATCCGGTCCTGGTGATTTATCCAACTTGATGCTTTCCAAAAACTCCAGCACATACTCTTCCTTAATATCTACATTCTCAAGCTTCTACAATCGCCAAGATCCTTTTCCGTAGTGAATACTGAAGCAAAATATTCATTAAGTTCCTCTGCTATTTCCTCCAGTCCATACACACTTTTCCATTGTCACACTTGATTGGTCCAATTCTCTCATGTCTTATCCTGTAGTTGTTCACATACTTGTAGAATGCCTTGGGGTTTTTCTTAATCCTGTCTGCCAAGGCCTTCTCATGGCCCCTTCTGGCCCCTTCCTAATTTCATTCTTAAGCTCCTTCCTGCTAGCCTTATAATCTTCTAGATTTATATAATTACCTAGTTTTTTGAACCTTTCGTACACTCTTTTCTTTTTGACTAGATTTACAACAACCGTTGTGCACCACAGATCTTGCACCCTACCACCCTTTCCCTGTCTCATTGAAACGTACCTACTCAGAACCCCACGCAAATATCCCTTGAACATTTGCCACATTTCTTCTGTACGTTTCCCTGAGAACATCTGTTTCCAATTTATGTTTCCAAGTTCCTGCCTGATAGCCTCATAGTTCCTCTTACTCCAATTAAATGTTTCTCTAAATTGTCTGTTCCTCTCCCTCTCCAATGCTATGGTAAAGGAGATAGAATTGTGATTACTATCTCCAAAATGCTCTCCCACTGAGAGACCTGACACCTGACCAGGTTCATTTCCCAATACCAGATCAAGTACAGCCTCTCCTCTTGTAGGCTTATCTACATATTGTGTCAAGAAATCTTCCTGAACACACCTAACAAACTCCACCCCATCTAAACCCCTCACTCTAAGGAGATGCCAATCAATACTTGAGAAATTAAAATCTCCCACCACAACAACCCTGTTGTTATTATTCCTTTCCAGAATCTGTCTCCCTATCTGCTCCTCAATGTCCCTGTTACTATTGGGTGGTCTATAATAAACACGCAGTAGAGTTATTGATCCCTTCTTATTCCTAACTTCCACCCACAGAGACTCCGTAGACAACCGACCCATGACTTCCTCCTTCTCTGCAGCCGTGACACTATCCCTGATCAACAGTGACATGCCCCCACCTCTTTTGCCTCCTTCCCTATCCTTTCTGATACATCTAAAGCCTGGCACTTGAAGTAGCCATTCCTGCCCCTGAGCCATCCAAGTCTCTGTAATGGTCACAGCATCATAGTTCTAAGTGCTAATCCACGCTCTGAGCTCATTTGCTTTACTCCTTGCATTAAAATAGACACATCTCAAACCATCAGTCTGAGTGCGCCCCTTCTCTATCACCTGCCTATCCTTCCTTTCGCACCGTTTCCAAACTTCCTCTATTTGTGAGACAACCTCCCTTTTCTCTGTGACTTCAGTTTGGTTCCCCCCCCCCCCACAATTCTAATTTAAACTCTCCCCAATAGCCTTAGCAAACCTTCCCACCAGGATATTGATCCTCTTCGGATTCAAGTGCAACCTGTCCTTTTTGTACAGGGCACACCTGCCCCAGAAGAGGTCCCAATAATCCAGAAATCTGAATCCCTGAGCCCTGCTCCAATCCCTCAGCCACATATTTATCCTCCACCTTATTTATTCCTATACGCACTGTCACATGGCACAGGCAATAATCCGGAGATTACTACCTTTGCTGTCCTCCTTCTCAACCTCTTTCCTAACTCCCTGTAGTCTTTTTTCAGGACCTCCTCCCTTTTTCTACCTATGTCATTGGTACCAATATGGACCACAACCTCTGGCTATTCACCTTCCCACTTCAGGATATCGTGGACGTGATCAGAATTATCCTGGACCCTGGCACCTGGGAGGCAAACTACAGTCCACGTTTCTTTCCTGCGTCCACAGAATCGCCTATCTGACCCCCTAACTATCAAGTCCCCTATTGCAGGTGCCATCGTCTTCCTTTCCCTACCCTTCTGAGCCACAGGGCCAGACTCTGTGCCATAGGCGTGACCACTGTTGCTTAATCTGGGTAGGCCATTCCCCCCCTCCCAACAGTACTCAAGCAGTAATACTTATTGATAAGGGGGACAGCCACTGGGGTACTCTCTAGTCCTGCTTCTTGCCTTTCCCTCTCCTGACTGATACCCACTTCTCTGGATCCTGTGGTCCTGATGTGACCACCTCCTCGCTCTCCCTGACCAGACGAAGGTCATCGAGCTGCAGCTCCAGTTCCCTAATGTGGTCTCTAAGGAGCTGCAGCTCGACGCAACTGGTGCAGAGGTGGTCGTCCGGGAGATTGGGAGTCTCTAGGACCTCGCACATCTGACACCAAGCACAGGAAACCGGCCTCGTATACATACTCTCTGTCTTTATTTTAAACAGATAACCTACCTGGCCTCGACCCCTTAACGCCTAAGCCCCATTGGGCCAAAGCCTTCCTACTCTGTCTCCCATTAGTCCGACGCCCACTCTGTAAATCTGGCTTCCTTTTAAACTCTTCCCGCTGTTCTCACTGGCCGACCTCCACGCGTTTGCGCAATTGTGCCCCGTTCGAACTGCTGAAGGAATATATTAGCATTCGCTTTGAGGGGACTAGAACATAAAAGCAAGGATGCAATGCTGAGGCTTTATAAGGCACTGATCAGACTGCACTTGGAGTGTTGTGAGCAGTTCTGGGCCCCTTTTATCTAAGAAGAGTTGTGCTAGCATTGAGACAACACAGAGGAGGTTCACAAGAATGAAATGCTTAACATATGTGCGTTTGATGGCTCTGGACCTGTACTCACTGGAGTTTAAAAGAATAAAGAGGTACCTTAATGAAAACTATTGAATATTGAAAGGCCTAGATAGAGTGGGTGTGGACAGGATGTTTTCTATAGTGGATGAGTCAGAAGGTATGGACTCAGTATAGAAGGACATCTCTTTAGAAAAGTAAGATTTTTTAAACCAGAGATGATGAAACTGTGGAGGCCACTTCATTGGGTATATTTAAAGTGGAGGTTGATAGGTTCTTGATTAGCAGGGGTGTCAAAGGTTATAGGGAGAAGGCCGGAGAATGGGGTTGAAAGGAATAAGAAACAATTTGGTCAGCAGCCGACTTTGCTATTGAGTTTTGGACCTTTTCCCAAGAGAGTGGCTGGAATGGGAGGTCTTGGCCACTCTATACAGCCACAGACTCATCTTGGGAGAGCTAGCAGAGGACTTAGAGGTTCTAATCAACCAATCCATTTATCTGGCAGCGTATAAGTGGGACTACATCAACAGGTCGGAGAGGGGTAGCCTGAGCCTGGTCTCAACACAACATGGTCTCAGACCATGACCAGCCTGTCTTCTACTCAGGATCCTGTTGAGTCCACTTAAGAATTTCTGCTGATGAGAGGTTCCGACATCGGATTCGAGGTTGCTGCTATTACTGTGGAGAAGCAAGTCACCTGTGGGCTGAATGTCCGAAGCTGTAGCCATTGGGAGAACTGTTAAGACCATCCAGCGTCAGCAGGACTGCGATGGTGGTGGCCGCTACCCCGCCCACCAACCTCACGGATTTTGGTGTCACGCTGAGGGGAGAAGATCTCGGGGTATGAACCAATGAGAGGTGAGTGCTTTTTTCGGACTCTGGGGCAGCTGGAAGCTTCCAGGACTTGGAGACCACCTATCAGCTCAACATACCACTGCAGGAGTTGAGCCAGCCCATGCCTGCAATTGTTTTGGACGACCATCTGCTTGGTTCTGGGTAGATCGGCAGCTGCCATTGGTCTTGCAGATGAGGATAGGATCATTCAGAGGACATTCATTTCTAAATCATTGAGTTTCCTCATATAGCCCTGATCCTCAGGCACCCTTGGCAGACCCTTCTGTGAACTGGAAGGAAGGGAGGAATATTGCAAGGTCCAGTTGTTGCAGCAAGGCCTCTATCTAGGCCTTTCAATGTTTTTACCTTGACATTTTGACCCCGGACTCTCCCGAGACCAGTGGCTGAGGAGGGGGCAGACCTGGGGTAACCTGGAGTGCTCAGGCAACCCAGTCCTGCCTTCAAGGGCAGGCAAGCAGGCTCCAACCAGCAGGCCTCCAACACACTGACTGGGCACTATGAGTACCTGGTCATGTCCTTCGGCCTTGTGAATGTGCTAGCAGCTGTCCAGGCCTTTATAAAAGATGTGCTTTGGGATGCTCTCTATAAGCATGCCCTTGTCTACTTGGTTGACATCCTAGTTTTCTCGGTCCATGGAGGAGCACGTTGCTCACATCAGAGATATTCTAAAGAGGCTCCTTGATCATGGACTTTACGTCAAGCTGGAGAAGTCTGAATTTCACATAGCCACCATTTCATATTTGAGGTTTCATCATCTCTAATGGCAATTAAGGATGGACTCTAGTAAGACGCAGGCAGTCGGAGAATGGTCACAATCATCCAGCGTGAAACAAGTCCAGTGATTCCTAGGATTTGCCAGCTTTACTCGAAAGTTCATCAGAAATTTCAGCACCACTGACAGCACTAACCAAGAGATCCAAAGGCCCTTTCATTTGGACTACCGAACTGGAGGCTTCTTTGCAGAGCTCAAACATCGGTTCACAACAGATCCCATTTTGGTTGCACCTACCTGGGCCTTCCCTTCATCATGGAGGTGGACGGACACTTTGGACGTTGGAGTGGATGCAGTGATATCTCAATGGACACCTTTGTACAATGAACTGCGCCTGTGTGTGTTCTTTTGCAGCTGGCTATCTCTGGTGAACTACGACATCGGAAATAGAGAGCTGTCTGTGGCCAAAAAGGCTCTGGAGGAATGGCATCACTGGCTTGAGGGGGCCAAGAGCCTTTTATCATATGGACAGACCACAAGAACCTGGATTTATATTCAGGAGGCCAAGAGTCTGAATTCCAGGCAGCCCAGGTGGTCTCTTTTCCTTAACTGTTTTAATTTTGTCCTGACCTATCAACTGGGGTTAAGGAACCAGAAGCCAGATGCCTTGTCCCTTCAGTTCGATGAAGCTGAACAAGAAGAGCAGCCTATCACCATTTTGCCCCAGACCAAGGTGATAGTGTCAATTCATTGGGGATTGACACACTTGTTTGCAAGGCCCAGGAGCATGGGGAGAATCCTCAGAATGGCCCTCTGTGTCAGCTGTTCGTTCCTAGTCATATCTGGTCACACTGATTCTTCAGTGGGGACATGCATCGAGATTGACATCTCTCCCAGGGATTGCCAGGATCCTTGAATGCATTAAGAGAAAATATTGGTGACCTGGAATGGCGAGGGAGGTCCGTCAATACGCGCAGGCGTGCAAGGTGTGCGCCCATAACAAGGAGCCTCATACCCATCCTCAAGGGCTCCTTCACCCTCTACATGTTCCAGAAGGACCATGAGGGCACATCTCCATGGACTTTGTCACGGATCTTCCTCCTTCCAAAGGGAAGACCGTTATCATGGTAACTGTGGATCATTTTTGGAGGGCTTGCTTTTTCATTGCCTTGGACAGACTACCATCTGTGGCAGAGATGGCCTTGTTTGTCCTGCATCAAGTCTTCAGGACCCATGGTTTCTGGGTGGACATAGTGTCAAATCGTGGTCTGCAATTTGCTTTGTGTGTTTGGAAGGTGTTCGGAAAGCTGAATGGGCAACAACGAGTCTTTCCTCTGGGTTTCACCCATACAGACTGGGTGAACCAAGATTTGGAATGAACCCTAAAGTGCCTGGCCTTTGAAAGACCGGATGAGTGGTGCAACCATTGAATGTGGGCTGAGGTCACCCACAACACTTTACAGCATTCAGTGCATGGGATGTCCCCTTTTGAATGCCAATTCGGATATTCTCAACCACTTTTCCCTAAGCAGGAGGCCAAGGTTGGGATTCCTGCGGCTGAAGATCTAGACCAACATTGCAAGGAGAAATGGACTAGGGCAGGAGAAATTTTGTTAGCTTCTACTCAGAAAGCTGAGATAAAGGATAGTTTCAAGAGAAAACCGAGACCAGTTTGAAACTTGGGCAGTAGGTCTTGCTGTCTACTGAGGATTTACCTCTCTGAGTGGAGCGCAGGAAACTGGCGCCCAAGTTTTTCCAGATTCTGAAGAAAATAATCCCAGTGGCCTACACCTTGCAGCTCCCCAAGACCCTCAACGTCAATCCCTCTTTCCACGTTTCCAGATTAAATCCTGTAAACACCAGCCCTTGAGCCCCATTACCATCAGTCCTGCCACCACTCAGGTTGGTCGATGGGGAACAGGTCTTCACTGTGAGAAGAATTCTGAACTCACAAACTGTTTTGGGTGCTTTAGCAGCTACTTGTGGACTCGGAAGGATTCAATGGAGCAGTGCTGGGTTCCTGAAAGGGACACCTTATCCATGACTACAATTATCATCTCTCTGAGTAGCCAGGACCTGCAGGAGTCGGCCGTAGGGGAGGGGTTCCTGTTATGACACACACCTAACTGAGCTGGCTTCCGGGATTTAGATGGTCTAACTATCCAGAATATAGATAGTTGGTGCAGTCCCTTTAAAGATTCAGGACTGTCCCACTAATTGTCAATTATGTCTGGAGTATTTAAAATGCTCAGTCATAAGCCTTACTAGTAATATCATCTAGCATTTGTTCTGTGCTCTTTCTCAATCCAGTTTGAGACTGTGCCTCAACCCTAGCCTCGGATTCTCCATCATTTGGATCCAAAGCATCCTCGTCAAGGACTCTCGTCACACCGGCAATGATACAACACACCCGACTGTTCAGTTCCAAATCCAGTTCAGTTCCGTTGACCTCACTGGAAATTTACGCTTGGGGTACCACTCTGCCTGAGTCCCTGAGGAATCGTCATCTTCAAACGTTATGTTGCAACCAAGACTACCTTCCAGTGGCCTCTATCCAGAGGTGACACTCCTCTTTACGGAGAACATGAGAGTGCAGAAGACACATAAGGACACCATGTCACAAGAAGCAGATGAGTACCCGGTGGCCTACAACTTAACCATCCAGAAGAGAGGATTCTCTACTCTTACTTTCACCTTGAAGGAGCAACGTCTGTGTGGGCTACTCTTCCACCAGGTAGTACTCACACCTTTCCATGGCATCCAAAGACCATAAGCACAAGTCCACCCATTTGCTACCCTGCTTCAAGGCTGTCACAAGGTTGTGTAACATATGTTTTCAGCTTCCTAATTGTACTGTGCAATATTGTGATCCATTAAGTAGTTTTTAACGTGATACAGGATGACAGGGTGGAGATATGTCTCTACCAAAGGAGGTGTAAGGTACTTCTTCCCTCCAATAGGCTGCAGGTCATCTTTAATGTGTCGCACCTGCTTATCCCAACCCCCCACGATCAAGGTCACGTGAACCCATGGGAGCCGGTGGTGAATGGTTATATCAGAAGTCCTGGTTATGCGAGCTCTGATGCCAAGCCGACAATCTCTGTAGAGTATTGATAATGATTGGGGTTATGGGCCCAGAAGAAGGCAATGGCAAGACCCTTCTGTTGAAAAATTTGCGAAGAGCAATCACAGTCATGGATAGAGTGTAGACCATGAACGCCCATGTCAGACCACACGGTACATAATGATGATAATAAGTTTCTGAGTGTCAGCATCTCTGAGGATCTATCCTGGGCCCAACATATCGATGCAGCTACCAAGGAGACACGACAGTGGCTATATTTCACCACAAGTTTGAAGAGATTTGGCTACTGCACAGGATTGAAATAAGTTGCAGAGAATTGTAAACAGACAGACAGACAGACATACTTTATTGATCCCGAGGGAAATTGGGTTTTGTTACAGCTGCACCAACCAAGAATAGTGAAGAAATATAGCAATATAAAACCATAAATAATTAAATAATAATAAGTTAATCGTGCCAAGTGGAAATAAGTCCAGGACCAGCCTATTGGCTCAGGGTGTCTGACACTCCGAGGAAGGAGTTGTAAAGTTTGATGGCCGCAGGTAGGAATGACTTCCTATGACGCTCAGTGTTACATCTCGGTGGAAACAGTCAGCTCCATCTATATATATATATATATATATATATCTTAAGAAAAAAATAAGTATATATATACCTGGGGGGGGGGGGTAGGGAGGCGTGGTCAACAGCCCACCCCAGCATTCCTGGTGGCCAGTGCTATTTATTGTTCTTGGTTAAAATGCATTTGTGGGATTATGGTGGAATGTTCAAGTTCATTTATTGTTACATTTTAGCTTGGGTTATACAGTTATTCGCATGTGTATTTGTGGGTAACCCTGACTGTAACTGGGGTGTGTGATAATCGCCTCCCCCATCTGTATGAGACTGAACAGTTCTCTGCACTGATCGTAGCGCCTGGTCTGTTTTGTGCTGGTTGCAATAAAACTGGCTGTTGAACTAAAGAAGATTCTCTCACTTGACATCGTGGACCAAATGCTGACCACAGTACTTTCTGTAATTCACAGTTTTTTCTCTGTTATTATGTATTACATTGTGCTACTGCCCCAAAGACAACAAATTTTACAACATATGCTGGTGATATTAAGCCTGATTCTGATTCTAATTTTGATGGAAGAGACACTACTTTGTTTTTGATGCCAAAAGATGGTGCTGACAGATTTATAGAGACAGCAGAGATTGCCGAAGTTGGAATCTGGAATAGGAAACAAGCGGCTGAAGGATCACAAAAGCCCTGTGGAAAGAAATAGCCAACATTTCAGATAAAGACCTTTTATCTGGACATAGTTTTTGGGCATTGCATGAAAGTAAAATCTTAAATATAATTGTGCTCCCTCAGCACTGCACTGGAGGGTTGCTGTGGTTTTTATGCTGTTGTCTCCATAGTGAGTCTTGAATCCGGTGTCCACATGTGAGAATTTTTCCCTTTGAGATCCAATGGTATCACAGAACAACAGAAAAGAGTTCAGGAACAGGAAGGCTGAAATAAAGAAGAAACTCGGGAAGCTGTTAGCAGAATTAAAAGTTTAGGCAAGATGAACAACCTCTTGCAAATTCGGAATATTATCATTCTAACGGGGTACTAAACTCTGGAAATCTCTCCCTGATCATCTTCGCCTCCTCCATCCCTGGTATCAGATTATACTGACTCCAATCTCAACTCTGGTCTTTCCTCTATGATCAAACTCATAGAGTTCTATATTTGTTTGATCTATTCAGCTTTAAAGTGTTTATGTAGAGACATTGTTATAGTCATATTGCTTGCTTTGCACATTATCTGACCAATATTTCCATTGCTTGTTTGTTTTGCCTCTTTACAATTGATTCCTTTCAACCTGTGTGGAACCGTTTTCACACAGTAACCATTCCCAGTGAAAGTTATACAGCAGAGTTAAGTTTGGGCCCTTCATTCCACCTATCAATCAAGTATCAATTATCTTTGTCCTACACTAATCCAATTTCATTCTTCCCACATTCCAATTAATTCTGCCCCCACCTCTCACCACTCCAGACTCTACTAGGGATAATCTACAGTGGCCAATCAAAATAGCACCCAGAAACACAAGACCTTCTGCAGATGCTGGAAATCCAGAGTAACATAGAGAAAATGCTGGAAGAACTCTGCAGATTAGGCAGCATCCACAGGGAGGAATAAATAGTTGGCATTTCTATTTGAGACCTTCATCAGGCTGTAAAGGAAGGGGGCAGAAACCAAAATAAGAAGGTGAGGGGAGGGGAAGGAGTACAAACTAGAACCCATCTATGAATAAAGCACTGTAAAATTCCTTTAGGTTGGTCATGGTTATGGATAGTACTATATAAAAGTGATCATAGATGGGGCTTTGAATATAACTCGGGAGTCCTTGTGCAAGATACCCTAAAGGTTAACCTGCAGGTTGAGTCAGTTTTTGAAGAAGGCAAATGCAATGTTGGCATTCATTTCTAGAGTTATAGACTATAAGAGCAGGGATGTGATGTTAAGGCTTTATAAGGCACTCATGAGACCACACTTAGAGTATTGTGTACAGTTTTGGGCTCCTTATTTTAGAACGGATAAACTGACATTGGAGAGGGTTCAGAGAAGATTCACGAGAATGATTCCAGGAATGAAAGGGTTACCATATGAGGAATGTCTGTCAGCTCTTGGGCTGTATTCCCTGGAGTTCAGGAGGATGAGGGGAGATCTCATAGAAACATTCCGAATGTTAAAAGGCCTGAACAGATTAGATATGGGAAAGTTATTTCCCATGGTAGGTGATTCTAGGACAAGAGGGCACGACTTCAGGATGAAGGACGTCCTTTTAGAACTGAGATGCGGAGAAATTACTTTAGTCAGAGGGTGGTAAATCTATGGAATTTGTTGCCACGAGCGGCTGTGGAGGCCAAGTCATTGGGTGTGTTTAAGGCAGAGATAGATAGGTTCTTAATTAGCCAGGGCATCAAAGGATATGGGGTGAAAGCAGGGGAGTGGGGATGACTGGAAGAATTGGATCAGCCCATGATTGAATGGTGAAGCAGCCTCGATGGGCTAAATGGCCTACTTCTGCTCCTATATCTTATGGTCTTATAGTCTTATGGTCTATAAGAGGAAGGAAGTCATGCTCCAGCTACAGAAAACATTGTCTCGGCTGCACTTGGAGAAGTGTGGGCAATCTGGTCACCCAGTTACCCCACCCCAAGAAGGATGTGAACGTCTTGGAAAGGGTTCAGAAGATATTTATCAGGGTGTGTCTACTTTATATAGTGTGTGACCTATAAGTATAGGTTGGACAAACTTTGATTGTTTTCTCTGGAATGGAGAGGCTAAGGGATACCTAACAGAAGCTTATAAAGTTATGAGAGGCATAGATTGTTATAGTTGGGGGTGGTAATGGGTGGCAAGATCCCACTATCTATTAAATGCTCACAACGATGTGCATTTCAAATAGCCTCTGACAACCAAGTCCAGCTCCTGGTCTTCACATATGGCTTAGCTACTAAGCCCGGTGGAACCATTTCTACTAACAGGACAAGGGGCAAAAGCAGATTACTGGCGCCTTAAAACCAATTGTTTCGGGTAAATGGGGCTTGTCAGTCATGGCTGACAGCTCATCTAGGAGAAGGAAAACTCTGGTTTGAAACTTCTGCTACTTTGCTTTATAGCCATTCACGGGGAAGGCTTTGGGAATAAACCTCAAGGGAATAATCCAGAGTTGAGTCCTTAAGCACTCCTACATTGAGTTCAACACTGACTGGCAACTCCTGTGACGCTGCTGGTACCAAACCGTATCGGTCTCTGCAATTTCTTCAGGTTCATCAGATGTATTGGGAGGGGTAGCTCATTACATGGCCAATGGCCATGGCTTGCTCTCAGTAGTTTCAATTTTCAATAGTTACCTTTAATGTCAGATAAATGTGCACAGTATACATCCTGAAAATCTTCTTCACAAACATCCACGAAAGCAAAAGAGTGCCCCAAAGAATGAATGACAGTTAAATGTTAGAACTCCAAAGCTCCCCCAAAACCCCCTCCCACACACAAGCAGCAGCAATGCAATAACCCTCCTCCCCCACCAGCAAAAACCATCTACAGCCCCCACCGAGCACTCAAGTGTGCAGCAAAGCATCAATAAGGACACAGACTTGCCGTACCCCAAATACTACTTGTCTACCCAGTATTCAACATACCACAGGCTCTCTCCCTAATAAGGGAAAAAGAGGTGTCCCCATTTCACAGCTAGAGGAGAGACATAGCAAAGCAACTTGCTGATTTACCATGTTAAAGGTCTGTTGCGTCGCTTCTTCCAAGCTCTGTGTCCAATGAACTCGGGTATCTGGGCACGCAGCCAGCAGCCAGCTTACGATCTTCCGTCTCTCGTGACGCATCAGGCGGTGGCGGCACCGCCCTTAATCTGCCCACCTCCAGAGCCACGGAAATTCGGCACCCTGAAGGCGCTCTAGTCTTCTAGGCCGCATCCTTGGCATATCAAAAAGCGGCTGGTCATGAGGCCCCATTTCTGCAGAGAATCGAAGGCAGCGTGTAACTCCAGGTCAGGGTCTCCAAAAGTACGTTGAAAAGGAAAAAAAGAGATATCAAAGATAGAAATAGAGCAGTTTTCGAAGATGCAAGCAAAGGAATCACCATTAGACGCCATCGTGCTCCTAAGCTCCATCCATATTGTACTGCCCAAGCTTGCGTATCTAGACAGCTAGGATGCAACATCCATGATTGACCCTGACTAACAGAGGCCTCAAAATAGTGTAACAGTCAGGATATAAATGTCAAATACTAGAAGATACAATTTTAAACTGAGAGGGGTATATTTTAAAGGAGATGTGTGAGGCAGGAATTTTAGACAGAGTGGTGGGAGTAGGGTGGCACGGTAGCATTGTGGTAAGCATAACACTTTACAACGTCTGCGATCGGAAGATTGGGGTTCAATTCCACTGCTGTCTGTGAGGAATTTGTACATTCTCCCTAAGGCTGTGTGGGTTTCCTCCACGTTCCAAAGGCATATGGGTTAAAGTCACTAAATTGTCAGCATGCTATGCTGCTGTCTGAAGCATGGCAGCACATCCAGACTGCCCCCAGCACACCCTCGGACAGTGTTGGTCGTTGAAGCAAATGACACATTTCACTGTATGTGTCAATGCACCTGTGACAAATAAAGCTGATCTTTTCCCTTTTATAAATCTACAATAGCAGCATTTAAGGGGATGTTAGAAAAGTACATAAAGACCCAGGGAATGGACAGGCAGAAGAGATTTGATTTAATTCCGCATTACGTTCAGTGCACCTCCAAGAGTACTGCAACCTTATCGTAGGGTTTGGAGGCTTCTGTAACAAAAGTTTTACAGAAATAACAATAAAGAATCCTTCTAGATCTGAGTGCTTCGGCATTCTTGAGGCTCTACCACCAACCTGCGTGGCTGACAGTAGTGAAGACTGAGAAGAAGCTACTGAGAAGATGAAAGAAGCCTTGAAAACCACCAGGGATAAGAGGACTTTCACTGATATCCAAAACACCAGCAGCATAACGGGCAGTAAGAGAGTGCTCAGCACAGATATTGTGGGCCAAAAGGTCTGTTCCTGTACTGTACTTTTCTATCTTCTATGTTCTATCTTCTCTTCTTTCACCTGGATTAAGAACAGACAGTAAAAACCATGATACCTTTTAAACTCATGGACCCTTATTGCCTTGTGTATATTTTTAAAGGCTTTGATGGTATCTGGCTGTGTGCCATATAGCAAGTAAATAAATAATAATCAATTTGCTGGATTCATTGCTCCCTCCCTCTTGGTTAAGTGCATAACTGACCTTTAATTATTCATTTGCATGCGGGACAAATATAGGACCTGGCCGCAAATATTCATGATGTAATGCAATATTTAGGAAAGGAGAAATAGAATTTAAGTTTGTTTAGATACTGATGATATCACTGTGGCTTTGGCATTAACCCAAAGAGTGCTGAAAACTTTCAAAATGCATCTTTCCAGTTGTGTCAGGACTCCTGAGATGATGAAATGATGATCAGGCTAGTACAGTGTGACCATGAATGACTGTTTTGGACATTTCTCTTGCGGTCACAAGACCCTGTTAGACATTGATAATGTAAGATGCAGAAGGCTTGTTTTCCTTGCTTGACGGTGAGACAGGCGACAAGGCAGCAGTGTGGCCGCAGTTGCAGGGAGAGCTAGGCCTCAAGCCGCGAGCTTGCCTGCTGCTGAGTCCAGGTGAGGAGATGCCGGAGTCGGTGTAGCGTAGCGTCCATGTTGGATTGGGGGGGCTGGCCTTTCCTGTTGGTGCTGCATTCCAGTGCTCAACTGGTGGAATGACAGGCTGGATTGCCGGGAACTGCACCATCAATTTGCATGTTGCTCAGGGTCTTGGACTATACATGTGTTTTCTAGTGTCGCAATATGTGTTTTTTTTACTTTCATTATTTTGAATATATGTTACGCATCTTGCCCTCAGAGGAACACTGCCTCATTCAACTGTATCCATGTAATGTTTGAATGATAATTAAGCTTAATTTGATTTTGATTTTTTTGACTTGAAAGGAGAAGGCAGTTCTAATAGACATACGGGAAAACCTTCCGATGCTGGAAATCCAAACCAACGCACACAAAATGTCAGAGGAACACTGCAAACAGCATCTACGGAAATGAACATGCAGCCGATGTTTCAGGCCGAGACCCTTCTTCGGGACTGGAAAGGAAGGGGGAAGACGCGAGAATAAGAAGGTGGAGGGAGGGGAAGGAGGTTAGATGGTGATAGGGGAAGCGGGTGGGTTGAATGGATAAAGCGCTGGAGAGTAAGGAATCTCACAGGAAAGGAGAGTGGACCATTGGAGAAAGGGAAAAGGAGGAGGGGACCCAGGGGGAAGTGATAGGTGGTGGAGAAGATGTAAGAGGCCAGAGTGGGAAATAGAAAAAGAGGAGAGGAAGGAGAAATTGATATTCATGCCGTTGGGATGGAGGCTACCCAGATGGAAGATAAAGTGTTACTCCTTCACCCTGAGGGTGGCCTCATCATGGCACAAGAGGAGGCCTAATAGAGGTTATTCAATTTCTGGAAAATTTTAATAGGCTTAGACAGATTTTCTTTATGTGAGAAAAACTAAATGCTATCAATGAAAGATTATCAACAAGAAATGGGAATTAAGTGGAAGCTTCATTACAAATCAAATCTGCCACTGCAGGAGGTGGTTAAAGTGTACAATATAGGTCCATTTAAGGGCGAGCTGGTTAAATGTGTGAGGGTGAAAAAGTTAGATGAAGGGGCTTTAGTCTTGCAATGCCAGGGGCCCAGATTAAGCCCTGACCTCTGTGTGGAGCTTGCATGCTCTGGAGAGAATTCTTATGGTCAGGATTTATGAGCACTTGGAAAATATGGCCTAATTAGGGGGAGACAGCGTGGTTTTGTGCAGGGCAAGTTGTGTCTTACTGTTGTGTATTTAATATTTCAATAATATCTGAATAATTTTGTGTATACATTGGTTAAGAATTCTTGTTCATTTAAATAATCCATTATGGGTTATATGAAAAAAGATGTGAACTGCATACATCAGCACGTTACCATGTGATGTGTGTGTGCCTCACCTAAAATAAACATGAAATTAGACCCCCATTTCAGAATCCCATGTCTTCCTTTGAATTAGTTTAACGTTTTGAAGTTACTGACATTCCACAGGGATCTGTACTGAGACCTCTGCTTCTTGTGATGTATATAAATGACCTGGATGAAAATGTGGATTGGTGTAAGTCTGCAGATGATGCGAAGATTGGCGGTGTTGCGGGTAGTGTGGAAAACTGGCAAAGTATATAGCGGGATATAGATCAATTGTGGATATAGGTGGAGAAATAGCAGATGGAATTTATCTTGGCCAAATGTGAAGTGTTGCATCTTGGTGCATAAGTTGAATGTAAAGAGTTTAAGGGCAAGACGCTTAATAGTGTTGATGAGCAGTGGGATCTTGGGGTCCACGCTTATAATTCCCTGAACGTGGCGACACAGGTTGTTAGGGTGTTTAAGAAAACATGCTTGCTTATGTTTATTATTTGAGTCACTGAGTTCAAAAGTCAGGAAGTTGTGTTGCAGCTCCTAATTAGGCTACCTCTGGAGTATTATATACAGTTCTGCTCACCCCATTATAGGAAGGCTTTGGAGAGGGTGCAGAAAGGGTTTACCAGGATGTTGCCTAGGTTAGAAAGCAAGTGCTATAATGAGAGGATAGATAAATTTGTGTTGTTTTCTCTGGAGTGGTGCAGGTTGAGGGGAGATCTGATAGAGGTTTATAAGAATATGAGAGGCACAGACAGAGTAGGCAGACAGTATCTTTTTCGCCGGGTTGAAATGTCTAGCACCAGAGGGCATGCATTTAAGGTGGGTGGCGGTAATTTTAAAGGCGATGTGAGGGGTAAGATTATTTTATACAAAATGGTGGGTGTCTGGAATGTACTGACTGGGGGGGGTGATCAAGGCAGATACATTTGGGACTTTGAAGATGATTGGATAGGCACATGTATGTGAGGCATATGGCAGGTTATGAACAATTTCATAGGCAGAAGTTTAGTTGGCCATTAGATTACTAATTTAATTGGTTTGGCACAACACTGTGGACTGAAGCACCTTTCTTTCTGTGCTGTACTGTTCTATGTACCTGTGACTGGCCGGGATTCTGCTGGGTGCTCTGGCAGTCTCCCCTGACATCCCAAAGCTGAGCAGGTTCAAAGTCAAAGTCAAAGTCGAGCTTCTTGCCAGAGGCGCAAGATCATGTATGTACAGGCACAATGAAAAACCTGCAGCGTTATCAGGGACACATAGCATCATATAAGCAGATTGACAAGAACATAAATTATAAGTGATGCATTATTTTACAAGACAGAACATGATTAGAACAAACAGCAAACAAAGTCCACCGTCGAGTGAAGAGATCATAGTGTCACTAAACTGTAGCTGGGAAGGCCGGATTGAGGAGCTACTTGAGTGTAAGAAGGCCAGATACCAGGAACTAGTAGCGCAGTGCCAGAGACAGGGGTGAAGGGCACGTTGTGAGATTGTGGAGGTGGGGTGTAGAGGTTTTGCTGGCTGCTCGCTCTGCAGTACCTACTCTCTCCTTGTCATACAAGGGTTGCAAAGAGAAGAGGCATCACAATCATTAGAGAGGCTGCTGAGTGAGTCTCCAAGATGGAGGTTTGACCTCTGGACCAAAGCTGCTGAGACACAAGCCAGAGTCGGGTCGCCTGGGCGAGGGTGTCTGATGTTGAAAGACACAAAACAACCATTGACCCTAGATTACATCACTGATGATGTGTCCCAGCGCATCCTAGGATGTATCGCAGCATCATGTCTGGTATATACTGCATACTGGAGCGGGATAATCTTAGGAAAGCTGAGGGGAAAGTAGGGAGAATATGAAAAAGGGCTGAATGTAAGATGGGTGTAAATGGGTGGGTGATGCTGGACATGGAATCTGCAAATCTCCGCAAAGCTACTGGGGATCAGTGCCTGCGAATCCACTAGTCCGTTGGAGAGGGCCTGTCCTGGGGTTAGAGCACTGTGTATGTGCATGATTGGGTGGATGGGAGAAAGGAAGGCGGCTTGATTCACCGCTGTTGCTTTGTTGCCTGTACATTCTGTTCCGTGTTGTGCTGTCGAGCATTGTGGGATTGCTGTATTGACGCTAGAATGTGTGGCAACACTTGCAGGCTGCCCCCAGCACTTCCCAGTGTCGGTTGTTCATGCAAATGGCACATTTCATTGTATGTTATAAATAAATCTGAATGGACTGACTGTGTTTAGTGGCCTATTTATGTATTGTATTTCTCTTTATGAATATATTTAAGAGTGGCATGGAATGCTCGGTCTATATCATCTCCCTTTGTCTGCTTTATTTTTGCTAGGACCCAGCATAAAGCCTATATGGTTGGCTTGGTCTTGCCTGCCTCCATGAGTCATTTTACCATTCGTACCTGTCCCTCACCACATGCACCTGTGCAGCACTAACCCTGTCCCTGAAACCACCTCCTCAAATGAGCTGTGTACTGCACTGCTGAAATTAGCAAAACTCAAAGCTAAAATTGCATCAACAGCTGATTTAGACCATAAGACATAGGAGCAGAATTAGGCCAACTGGCCCATCGAGTCTGCTCCGCCATTCAGTCATGGCTGATCCTTTTGTCTATTTCCTCCTCAACCCCAGTTCCTGGCCTTCTCCCCATAACCTTGGATGCCATGTCCAATCAAGAACCTATCAATCTCTGCCTTAAATACACCCAATGACCTGGTCTCCACAGCTGCATGTGGCAACAAATTCCACAAATTCACCACCCTTTGCCCAAAGAAATTTCTCCGCATCTCTGTTTTGAAAGGGCACCCTTCTATCCTGAGGCTGTGCCCTCTTGTCCTGGACTCTCCCATCATGGGAAACATCCATTCCACATCTACTCTGTCTAGGCCTTTCAACATTCGAAAGCTTTCAATGAGATCCTCCTCATCCTTCAAGTCTCGTGAATTCCAGCGAGTATAGACCCAGAGCCATCAAATGTTCATCGTATGTTAACCTTTTCATTCCTGGAATCATCCTTGTGAACCTCTTCTGGACCTTCTGCAATGCCAGAATATCGTTTTCTAAGATGAGGTGCTCAAAACTGTTCACATTACTCAAGGTGAGGCCTCACCAGTGCCTTGAGTTCTAGACCTCTTGAAATGAATACTAACATGGCATTTGCCTTCCTCACCACCAACTCAACCTGCAAGTTAACCTTCAGGGTGTTCTGCACAAGAACTCCCAAGTCCCTCAGCGTCTCAGATTCCTGGAGTTTCTCCCTGTTTAGAAAATAGTCTGCACGATTATTTCTACTACCAAAGTGCATGGCCATGTATTTTCCAACTTTGTATTTCATTTGCCACCTTCTTGCCCATTCTCCTAATATGTCCAAGTCCTTCTGCATCCTACCTGTTTCCTCAACACTACCTGCCCCTCCACCACTCTTTGTATCACCTGCAAACTTGGCAACAAAGCCATTTATTCCATAATCTAAATTATTTATATACAGCATAAAAAGAAGTGGTCCCAACACCGATCCCTGCGGAACACCACTAGTCACTGGCAACCAACCAGAAAAGGATCCTTTTATTCCCACTGGCTGCCTCCTACCAATAATCCAATGTTCTAACCATGTTGGTAACTTTCCTGTAATACCATTGGCTCTTAACTTGGTATGCAGCCTCATGTGTGGCAGCTTGTCAAAGGCCTTCTGAAAGTCCAAATATACAACATCCACTACATCCCCTTTATCTATCTGACTTGTAATCTCCTCAAAGAATTCCAACAGGTTTGTCAGGCAGGATTATATATCCACTCTCATTTCTTTTATTTTTAACATACTTGAAAAAACTTTTACTATCCACTTTGATATTATTTGCTAGCTTGCTTTATTATTTCACCTTTTCCTTTCTAATGATTTTTTTTAGTTGCTCTCTGTAGATTTTTAAAAACTTCCCAATGCTCTGTATTCCCGCTAATTTTTGCTTCGTTGTATGCCCTTCCTTTTGCTTTTACAACAGCTTCGTCTTCCTTTGTCAGCCATGGTTGTACTGTTTTACCATTTGAGTATTTATTTTTGAAATGCACTTTCCTGTACCTTCCTCATTTTTTCCAGAAATGCACACCATTGCTGCTCTGTTGACATCCCTGCCAGTGGCTCCTTCCAATTTACTTTGGCCATCCCCTCTCTCATACAATTGTATTTTCCCTTACTTCACTGAAATGCTGCTACATCACACATTACTTTCTCCCCATCAAATTTCAAGTTGAACACAATCATATTGTGATCACTGATTCCTAAGGTTTTTTTTTACCTTAAGCTCCCTAATTGCCTCTGGATCATTACATAACACCCAATCCAGTATAGCTGATCCCTTAGTAAGTTCAATGACAAACTGCTCTAAAAAGCCATCTCTTAGGCATTCAACAAACTTACTCCCTTGAATCCATTACCAACCTTATTTTCCCAATTGACCAGCCTGTTAAAATCCCCCAGAACTAGCATAAAATTGCCCTTTTGACTCGCCTTTTCTAGTTCCTGTTGTAACCTGTGGTCCACTTCCAAGCCACTGTTGGGAGGCCTGTGTATAACTGCCAACAACGTCCTTTTACCCTTGCAGTTTCTTAACTCAACCCACAAGGATTCAACATCTTCCGATCCTATGTCACATCTTTCTACTGATTTGAAGCCATTCTTTACCAGTAGAGCCACACCACCCCCTCTGCCTACCTTCCTATCCCTCAGTTAAACCCCAGTTAAAACATCCAAGAATGCTTTAGATGACTGTAAGTGTCTGATGCACCATCAATAACTCTCTGAGATGTGAGGCGAGATATAGGCTTTTATTCACTGGAAGAGAGCAGTCAGCAGCAAGAGATAACCATACGACATCCTGGAGACTGAGGGAGGAGAAGTGTCTCCAATCGCCTTTATATAGGGGTCTGTGGGAGGAGCCACAGGAGCAGTCAGCGGGAGGGGGGGGGGGGATGTCCAGACAGGTATATGTAGTTCACCACAGTGTCTAATTATTTCCTAATGCCTATTGTGTGCTTTGCACTCATTGCTGTGTTTATTATTACCATGTATGCTGGTTACTCGGTGATCTTCATACAAGCAATGGATTTCATTGCACTCTCATGCATATGACAATGGGCTAAGCTGATCTGATCTGAATAAAAATAATTAAAATTCATTCACACTACCAGAAGAATCAAGTGCATTAAAAGTGTCATATTAAATTTACAAAATAATTAAAATAAACAGGAAGAAAACAATGAAAATATTTTAGACCGAAAGACAGACTTTAGGAGCAGCATTAAGCCATTTGGGCCATTGGGTCTGCTTCGTCATAATTTCATGGGTGACTTACTATTCCTCTTAATCCCATTCTCCTGCCTTCTCCCCGTAATCTTTGGTGCTTTGACTAATCAAGAACCTATCAACCTCCACTTTAAATATACTCAATGACCTGCTCTCCATAACCATCTATGGCAATGAATTCCACAGATTCACTACCCTCCAGCTGAAGAGGAGATTTACAAGGATGTTGCCTGGATTGGGGAGCATGCCTTATGAAAACAAGTCGAGTGAACTTGGCCTTTTCTCCTTGGAGCAACGGAGGATGAGAGGTGACCTGATAGAGGTATATAAGATGATGAGAGGCATTGATCGAGTGGATAGTTAGAGGCTTTTTCCCAGGGCTGAATTGGCTGCCACAAGAGGGCACAGGTTTAAGGTGCTTGGGAGTAGGTACAGAGGAGATGTCAGGGGTAAGTTTTTTTTTATGCAGAGAGTGGTGAGTGTGTGGAATGAGCTGCTGGCAATGGTGGTGGAGGCAGATACGATAGGGTCTTTTAAGAGACTATTGGATAGGTACATGGAACTTAGAAAATAGTAGGCTATGGGTAACCCTAGTAATTCCTAAGGTTCAGCACAACATGTTCAGCACAACTTTGTGGGCCGAAGGGCCTGTATTGTACTGTAGGTTTTCTATGTTTCTAAGAAATTTCTCCTCATCTCTGTTCTAAATGGATGCCCTCTATTTTGAAGCTGAGCCCTCTAGTCTTAGACTCCCCCACTATAGGAAACATTCTCTCCACATCCACTCTATCTAAGCTATTCAATGTTCGGTAGATTTCAATGAAATCCCTCCATATTCTTCTAAGCTCCAGCAAGTATAGACCCAGAACCATCAAATGCTCCTTATATGTTAATCCTTCCATTGTCGGAATCACCCTCGTGAACCTCGTCTGGACTCTCTCCAATGCTAGCACATCTTTTCTTAGATAGCGGGCCCAAACCTGCTCACAATACTCCAGGGGCAGTCTGACCAATGCCATATAAATCCTCAGTATTATATCCTTGCTTTGATATTCTCGTCACCTTGAAATAATTGCTAATATTGCACCTGCCTTCCTTACCACCAACTCAACCTGCAAGATAACCTTTGGGTAATCCTGCATGAGGACTCCCAACTCACTTTGCACTTCAGGTTTTTGAATTTTTCCATGTTTAGAAAATAGTCTATGCCTTTATTTCTTATAGCAAAGTGCATAACCAAACATTTCCTTACACTATATTCCATCTGACACTTCTTTGTCCATTCTCCCAATCCTTCTAAGTACTTTTGAAGATTCCCTGCTCTTCTACCCATCTTGGTATCATCTGCAAACCTGGCCACAAAGCCATCAACTTCATCCAAATCACTGGCATACAACATGAGAAGAAGTAGTCCCGACACCTGTTTCCAGAAAAGGTCCCTTTATAATCACTGTTTGCTCCTGCCAGTCAGCCAATCTTTTATCTGTGCTAGTTAGGCACAGGAGTACATTCAGCCAGAGACCATTCCACCGAGATATAACACTGAGCGTCATAGGAAGTCATTCCTACCTGTGGCCATCAAACTTTACAACTCCTCCCTCTGAGTGTCAGACACCCTGAGCCAATAGGCTGGCCCTGGACTTATTTCCACTTGGCATGAATAACTTATTATTATTTAATTATTTATGGTTTTATATTGCTATATTTCTTCACTACTCTTGGTTGGTGTGGCTGTAACGAAACCCAATTTCCCTCGGGATCAATAAAGTATGTCTGTCTGTCTGTATATTACCTGTAGTACTGCGGACTCTTATCTTGTTAACCAATCTCATGCATGGCATCGTGTCAAAGGCCTTCTGAAAATCAAAGTAAACAACATCCACTGAATCTCAGATCTCCCCTGAAAGAAATCATCCCATGCAGGAGTTCCCCCATGCTGACTATGACCTCCACGTACTCCAAAATCTTATCATTAATAACGGACTCCAATGTCTTCTTAATCACTGAGGTTAGGTTAATTGGCGTAACCTTTCTTTATTTTTCTGCCTCTTTAACTTCTTGTAGTGTGGAGCGACATTTGCAATTTTCCAGTCCTCCAGAACCATTTTAGAATCTAGTAATTCTTGAAGGATTATTACTAATGCCGCCACAGTCTCTTCAGATACCTCCTTCAAAACCCTGGGGTGTAACCCATTTGGTCAAGCTGGCTTACCTAGTTTCAGACCTTTCAGCTTCCCAGGCACTTCCTGAGTAATAGAAGCCACACTCACTTCTGCCACTGACACCTTCAAATTTCTGGCACATTGCTAGAGCCTTCCATAATGAAGACTGGTGTAAAACAAATATTAAGTTTGTCTGCCATTCCTTCATTTCCCATTACTACCTCTCCAGTATCATTTTCCAGTGGTCAGATATCCACCCTTGCTTCTCTTTTATTCTTTATAGTTTTGGAATTTTCTTTGATATTATTATCTAGATTACCCTCAAATTTAATTTTTTCTCTTCTTATGGCTTTTTAGTTGCCTTCCGTTGGTTTTTAAAAGCTTCCCAATCCTCTAACTTCCTACTAATTTTTGCTGTATTATATGCCTTCTCTTTTCCTTTTATGCTGTCTTTAACTTCCCTTTTCACCTGCTGTTGCCTCATCCTCCATTTAGAATACTCCTTCATCTTTTGGCTGTTTCTGTCTAACACCTTCTGATTTGCCCCCAGAAACTCCAGCCACTGCTGTTTTGGCATCATCTCTGCTAAAGTACCCTTCCAGTCAACTTCGGCCAGCTCCTCTCCCATGCTGCTGTAATACCCTTTACTCCACTGTAGTATTGATTCTTCTAACTTAATCTTCTCCTTAAACTGAAGGGTGAATTCTATCATCTTATGATCATTATCTCCTAAGGGTTCCTTTACCTTAAGCTCCCTAACCAAATCTGGTTCATTACACAACACACCATAGCCTTTCCACTAGTGGACTCAACCACAAGCTGCTCTCAAAAGCCACCTCATGAGCATTCTACAATTCTTCCCTGTCTTGGGATCCAGCACAAACCTAATTTTCCCAATTTCCCTGTATATTGAAATCCACATCACTTTCACAACATTACCCTTTTTGCATACCTTTTCTATTTCCCACTGTAAATTGTATCACATATCCGTGCTATTTGGTATCCTGTATATAACTCCCTTCGGGGTCTTTTTAGCCTTGCAGTTTCTTAACTCTACCCGTATATGATTTCATTTTTTACAAATAGATCCATCTCTGCCTGTCTGTCTATCCTTTGGTATTGTATATCCTTGGATTTTAAGCCCCTAACTATAATCTTCTGTCAGCCAGTGGTGCCCACAACATTGTATCTGCCAATCTCTAACTGTTCCACAAGATTATTTACCTTATTCCATATAATACAGCCAGACCCCATTTAAAGCTAAGGATGTGGCCTTGGAGGTGGAGTGCTATGTAAATCAGCACTCTGCGGGGTCATTATAACATTACGTAAATGGACATGTGTGCCTGATTTAAAAAAAATCAAACCCGAGATATATATCACTTTATGTACACACCGTAATTCATGGAGTAACAAACACACAAATGGGCCTAACCTGCACATCAACTCATCGCAGCTGCAGCAGAGGGAAGCAGTTGCTGATTACATCTTAGGGGAGTGACCTGTCTGTGGGTTCTGCTCTAACTTTGGCTTCTTCTTCAAGCAGGCGTCAAGATTTGACTGCCTTTTCTTACGTTTCCTCTCATGAAGACGTTCTTGGTAGCAGAACATCATCTCGAGAACACTTCTCTTTGCCTTCTTGCTTCTCTCCCAGTCAGGATCATTATTGAAGAACATTGCAAATTTCATAGGCGCCAACGTCAACTTGACGGTCACCAGCTTCCGAACGCCGTTATGGCTTGCAGTTTCACATCCATGCTGATGCTTTTCCCGGACATCTCAGACGTACCACCCTCACTGGAAGTTGCAGGCTATTTTCCAGACATTATGGTTGAGAAAAATGGAAGAAATTGACGTGGAAGCAAGAACATTTGATGCGACAGCAGTCCAAGGAAGCCCCGCTTTCCAGCTTTCTACCTAAGTCTCTATATACAGGCTTCAGGACCTCTTCCCTTTTTCTACCTATGTTATTGGTAAGCACTCAAGTCTGTGTGATTAGCCCCCTGCTCTATTCGCTTTATACTAATGACTGTGCGGCTAAGCACAGTTCAAATGCCATATTCAATTTGCTGATGCCACCACTGTCATAGGCCGAATCAAAGGTGGTGATGAATCAGCATATTGGAGGGAGATTGAAAATCTGGCTGAGTGGTTCCGCAACAACAACCTTTTACTCAATGTCAGCAAGACCAAGGAGCTGATTTGATTATTGACTTCAGGAGGAGGAAACCAGAGGTCAATGAGCTCGTCCTTATCAAGGGATCAGAGGTGGAAAGGGTCAGGAGCTTTAAATTCCTCGGTGTTGTCACTTCAGAGGAGAGGCCCTGGGCCCAGCACGTAAGTGCAATTATGAAGAAAGCACAGCAGTGCCTCTACTTCATTAGAAGTTTGCTAGAGACCCTGTCACTGCAGCTTTCCTTTGTTAGGTCTTTCCCCCAACAGTATCCAAAGTGGTATATTGAGGGGAATGGCCACAGGGGTTCTCTGCACTGGCTGTCTATTCCCTTTCCCCCTCCTGACAGTCACCCAGGAACCTGCCTCCTGCAACTTAGGGGTGACTACCTCCCTGTCACTCCTATCTATCACTTCCTCAGTGTCTGATATGAGCCCAAGGTCGTCAAGCTGAGCTCCAGTTCCTTAACATGGTCTCTAAGGAGCTGCTCTTTGTGCAGACCTAGTTATAAGGTAGATGTGAGGTCTCCCATAGTTCCCACATCTCACATAAAGAACATATCACTAACTCTGGACCCATTCTCAGCAGACTAGAAATATATTAATAAACAAAGAAAAATTTAAAAAATTACCTTCTGGAAACTGTCTGTGCTTTTCCAAGCCTGTTCTTGCCAAATCCTGTTGAGTCAAAGCCAAGTTTAACAATGGCTGCTCTAACAATTGCCGCTCTGCTTACACCTCGCTTCTTTTTATTGGCTCAAATAAAACTCACACTTGACGAGATTTGTTCTTTGCAATGACAATTCTCTCTCCCTCACTTGCTACTTCAAATTCTGACTCACTCCTGATAATACGAGTTCAATAAGGAACAAGAAGAGGGCATTCATCATTAAGGCCCCCATCACCCAGGACTTGGCTTGTTCGTATTGCTACTATCAGGGAGCAGATAAAGGAGCCTGAAGACACCCTTCTAGTCCATGCTGAAAGCATTTGAACTGCTTACTCCCATCGACCTGCTCTGGGACCATAGCGCTCCATATCCCTACTATCCATGTACCTATCCAAACTTCTCTGAAATGTTGAAATTGAGCTTGAATGCACCACTTGTGCTGGCAGCTCACTCCACACTCTCATGACCCGGTGAGTGAAGAAGTTGCCTCTCATGTTCCCCTTAACTTTCTTACCTTTCACCCTTAACCCATGACCTCTAGTTGTAGTTGCACCAAACCTCAGTGGAAAAAGTGCTTGCATTTACTCCATCTATGCCCCTCATAACTTTGTATACCTCTATCAAATCTCCTCTCAATGTGCTATGTTCTACAGTCCTAACCTATTCAATCTTTCCTTATAACACAGATTCTCCAGACCTGGCAACATCCTTGCAAATTTTCTCTGTACTTTTTCAACCTTGTTTACACCTTTCCTGTAGGTAGGTGACCAAATTAGGCCTCACCAATGTCTTATGCAACTGCACCGTGACATCTCCTGTACTCAATACATTGATTTATGAAGGTCAAGGTGCCAAAATCTTTCTTTATGACCCTATTTACCAGTATTATAACTTTCAATGAATTATGTACCTGTATTCCCAGATCCCTTTGTTCTACCACACTCCTCAGTGCCCTACCATTTACTGAGGACACACACTGAATGTTTTAGGACCAGATTCTTCTCTGCCTGCAACAGATTTCTGAATGGACAATCAAGTGCAAAACTTTGCACTTGTCTGCATTAAGTTCCATATGCCATTTTACAGCCCATTTTTCCATCTGATGCAGATCCCTCTGCAAGCCATGATAGCCTTCCTCACTATCCACTACACCATCGATGTTGGCATCATCCGTAAATCTGCTGATCTAGTTAGCCACATTATCATCCAGATCATTGATGACAAACAACAATGGACCCAGCACCAGTCCCTGAGGCACACCACTACCCCCAGGCCTCCAGCCATAGAGGCAACCTTCTATTACCCCTCTCTGGCTTCTCCCACATAGCCAATGTCTAATTTACTACCTCATCCTGAATGCTGAGTGATTGAACCTTCTTGACCAGCCTCCCCTATGGGACCTTGTCAAATGCCTTACTAAAGTCTATGTAGGCAACAACCACTGCCTTGCCTTCAACCACTTTCCTGTTACCTTCCTCGAAAAACTCTATAAGATTGGTTAGACATGACCTACTAAGCACACAACCATGTTGACTGTCCTCAGTCAGTCTCTGTCTATCCAAATACTTATATATCCAGTCCTTTAGAATACCTTCCAATAACTTCCCCATAAATTATGTCAGACTTACCAGCCTATAATTTCCTGGTTTATTTTTAGAGCCTTTTTTTAACCAGTGGCACAATATTGGCTATCCTCAAATTCTCAGGTACCTCCCTTGTCATTAAGGATGATTTAAATATCGTTGCTAGGGCCCTGGCAATTTCTGTACTTGTTTCCTGTTGGGTCTGTTGTAAAAATTACCTCTTACAACAACGATCAGTGAGGCACAGAGAGACCCGTATTTACTAAGTACCTTTATTGTTTAAACTGACAAGTGCGTGAATTCATTCACTGAACACCTTGTGTGCACACCCACTAAGTATCACTGACTCTCCTGAATAGCAAAGAAGTTTACACTGGCCAGGCGTTTCTCGTAGTCCCGATTCACTCGCCACGTGTTCCACGTAGGGTCGCTCACGCTTGTATCTGTGATGGTTATACTTCAGTTACCACTGCCAGCATGGTTGAAGCATCCACTTTTATATCCATTCCTTATCAATTCAAATATCGCATTCCGGTGTTGTTGGCTACAGGTCATGTGTCTGTGCTTTAACACCTTGTTATTGGCTCTACTCCAAGCCAGCATCTATTTATTGCCCTCTTTCCATCAAATGACAGTCAATAATTTATGGCTCTTTGTTCTCAATCAGCAACGAGCTCGAATCACTCCAGGTAGGCACCAACCCCAACATTCACAAATCTGCATATGATATCCAACCAAAGAACATCTCACAAATAACTTTTTATTTGGAAATAATCTCCAGTCCAGCAAATTACCTGAAGTATCATTGTGTCTTCTTTAAAATATTGATCAAGCCCAGCATGTCAAGCTCACAAAATGGAGAATAGAGTGTCTTCACAAAATGGCAGCCTCCATCCCCAAGCACGCAGCAAGAAGGCAATTAGTCTGTCTGCCTCCACTGTCCTTGATTTATTTGAATTCACTGATTTGTGGACTGTCATTCTTTCTGGCCAACAGGTCCAAGGGAACACCTTTCCAGGCCCAGGGGATTTATCCACCATGATTTGTCCAGGGGAGCAAATTCTTCTTCCTCTGTAATGCATTTAAGATCTCCTCCATCTTTTTTGGCTCCACACATGGAATAACATTCTGATCTTCCAGAGGACCAATTTTGTCCCTTGCGATCTTTTTGCTCTTAACATATTTGTGGAATCCCTTAGGATGGCTAACATGAGAGGGCACAGTTTTAAGATGCTTGGAAGTAGGTACAGAGGGGAGGTCAGGGGTAGGTTTTATTATACAGAGGGTGGTGAGTGCGTGGAATGGGCTGCCAGTGACGGTGGTGGAGGCGGACATGGTAATGTCTTTTAAGAGACTCCTGGATAGGTACATGGAGCCTAGAAAAATAGAGGGCTATGGTTAACCCTAGGTAAAGTAAGTACATGTTTGGCACAACCTATATTGTGCTGTAGGTTTTCTATGTTTCTATGTTTCTTCTTCATCTTGTTTGCTAGAGCAACTTCATGCCTTTCATTAGACTTCCTGATTTCTTTCTTAAGTGTTCCCTTGCATTTCTTGTACTCCATAAGTACCTCATTTGTTTCTGCTTGCCTATACCTGTTATTTAACTCTTCTTTCTCTTCACCAGGGTCTCAATATCTCTTGAAAACCAAGGTTCCTGCCACTCGTTATCTTTCACTTTTATTTTGATAGGCACATACAAGCTTTGTACACGCAAAGTTTCATTTTTGAAGGCCTCCCACTTACCAAGTAGGTAGTATCATGAAATCTGTTGACTTTGTGGCAACAGTACAATACAATACATAATAATAGAAAAAAAACTGAATTACAGTAAATGTATATATATTGAATAGTTGAATTAATAAGTGACAAGATGGTGGCGCAGGCAGTCAGAATTCTCTCCATGGTACATCAGTAGAAATTTGCTAGTGTTTTTGGTGACATACCAAACCTCCTCAAACTCCGAATGAAATATAGCCGCTGTCATGCCTTCTTTGTAGCTACATCAATATGTCGGGCCCAGGTTTGACCCTCAGAAATATTGACACCCAGGAACCTGAAATTGCTCACTCTTTCCGTTTCTGATCCCTTTGAGGACCGGTGTGTGTTCCCTCGTTTTATCCTTTATGAATTTCATGATCAGTTCTTTGGTCTTACTGACATTGAGTGTAAGATTGTTGGTGCAACACCACTCAACTAGCTGATACACCCTGCTCCCGTACGCTCTCTTGTCACCATCTGGAATACTGCCAACAATGGTTGTATCATCAGCAAATTTATAGATGGCATTTGAGCTGTGCCTAGCCACACAGTCATGGGTGTAGAGAGAGGAGAGCAGTGGGCCAAGCACACATCCTTGAGGTGTGCCAGTGTTGACTGTCAGTGAGGTGGATTTGTTATTTCTGATCCGCACAGATTGTGGTCTTCTGGTTAGGAAGTCAAGGGTCCAGTTGAAGAAGGAGGTACAGAGGCCCAAGTTCTGGAGCTTTTCGATCAGATTTGTCAGAACGATTATGTTAAGTGCTGAGCTGTAATCAATAAACAGCATCCTGGCATAGGTATTTGTATTGTCCAGGTGATCCAAGGCCGCATGAAGAGCCGATGAGATTGCGTCTGCTGTAGACATATTGTAGCGATGGGCAAATTACAATGGGTCCAGGTCCTTACTGAGACAGGAGTTAAATCTAGCCATAATGACCCTCTCAAAGCACTTCATCAATGTAAATATGAGTGCCACTGGACAATAGTTATTAAGGCAGCTCACCCTGCTCTTCTTGGGCACTGGTAAAATTGTCGCCCTTTTGAAGCAGGTGGGAACTCCTGACTGTAGCAATGAGAGATTGAAAATGTCTTTGAACATCCCGCCAGTTGGTTGGCACAGGTTTACAGAGCCTGTTGCCTTGCGAGGATTGAAAAAGAGCCTGAAGTCGGCCTCTGAAACAGAGATAACAGGATCACCAGGTGCTGCAGGGATCCTCATAGCTGTATTTTGATGAGTGGAAAAGCGAGGAAACATGTGTTTTCCAAGTTGTAGAGAGTGGCAAATAAAGGAAAGCTGTGATGTTTGTCTGGGTGTTACAAAGTCAGCAAGACAAAAGAATTGGTTGTTGACTTCAGAAGGAGTAGCGGAGCGCTCAACCCCATCTGCATCAGTGGTGCGCAGGTGGAACAGGTCAAAAGCTTTAAGTTCCTCGGGGTGAATATCACAAATGACCTGACTTGGTCTAACCAAGCAGAGTCAACTGCCAAGAAGGCCCACCAGCGCCAGGAGGAGGAGTATAGGAAACTGATACAGGACTTTGTGATATGGTGCAACTCAAACTACCTGCGTCTCAATATCACCAAGACCAAGGAGATGGTGGTGGACTTTAGGAGATCTAGGCCTCATATGGAGCCAGTGATCATTAATGGAGAATGTGTGGAGCAGGTTAAGACCTACAAGTATCTGGGAGTACAGTTAGACGAGAAGCTAGACTGGACTGCCAACACAGATGCCTTGTGCAGGAAGGCACAGAGTCGACTGTACTTCCTTAGAAGGTTGGCGTCATTCAATGTCTGTAGTGAGATGCTGAAGATGTTCTATAGGTCAGTTGTGGAGAGCGCCCTCTTCTTTGTGGTGGCGTGTTGGGGAGGAAGCATTAAGAAGAGGGACGCCTCACGTCTTAATAAGCTGGTAAGGAAGGCGGGCTCTGTCGTGGGCAAAGTACTGGAGAGTTTAACATCGGTAGCTGAACGAAGGGCGCTGAGTAGGCTACGGTCAATTATGGATAACTCTGAACATCCTCTACATAGCACCATCCAGAGACAGAGAAGCAGTTTCAGCAACAGGTTACTATCGATGTAATGCTCCTCAGACAGGATAAAGAGGTCAATACTCCCCAATGCCATTAGGCTTTACAATTCTACCGCCAGGACTTAAGAACTTTTTAAAAGCTATTATTAATGCTTTTTGAGATAGTGATTTAGATGCATATCATATTTTTTACTGAGTTAAGTATTGTATGTAATTAGTTTTGCTACAACAAGTGTATGGGACATTGGAAAAAAGTTGAATTTCCCCATGGGGATGAATAAAGTATCTATCTATCTATCTATCTATCTATCTATCTATCTATCTTTACTTCCTGAGAAAGCTGAAGAAATTTGGCCTGTCCCCTAAAACCCTCACTCATTTTTATAGATGCACTGTAGAAAGCATTCTTCTAGGGTGCATCACAACCTGGTATGGAAGTTTGTCCTGTCCAAGACCAGAAGAAGCTGCAGAAGATCATGAAGACAGCCCAGCACATCACACAAACCAATCTTCCATCCTTGGACTCATTTTACACTGCACGCTGTCAGAGCAGTGCTGCCAGGATAATCAAGGACACGACCCACCCAGCCAACAGACTTTTTGTCCCTCTTCCCTCCGGGAGAAGGTTCAGGAGCTTGAAGATTCGTACGGCCAGATTTGGGAACAACTTCTTTCCAACTGTGATAAGGCTGTTGAATAGATCCTGACACGGATCTGGGCCGTACTTTCCAAATATCCAGACTGGACTTGCACTACCTGACTTACCCTTTTCTATTTTCTAATTATGATTGATAATTTAAATTTTTATTATATTTACTTTGATTGGTACTCCAGGGAGCACGAAGCGCAGAATCAAATATCACTGTGATGATTGTACGTTCTAGTATCAATTGTTTGGTGACAATAAAGTAAAGTAAAATAATAGGGAAATGAACACTGGAAATTGTAAATAGAGAGATATAAATGAGGGAAGTAGAGATATGGTTAAAAACATTTAATAAGAGGCAAAGTTAAAATGGAGCTAATCGACGACTCTATTGCTTACATCTTTGGATCAGCTTTATTTCTATATTTGATACCTCATTTTTTTCCTTTTCAGGTTTCTTTTGAAGACCCTGACCTGGAGTTACACGCTGACTTCGATTCCTTGCATAAACGGGACCTGCTCTCAGGGCCTCATGACCGGCCACTTTTTGATATGCCCAAGGTCACAGCCTGGAAGACTAGCCCACCTTCAGGGCTTCGGGATTTTGTGGCTCTGGAGAGGGGCTGATTCAAGGGCAGTGCCCCTGACCGAGGCGTTGCTGGAGAACACAGAACATCGGGAGTTGTGTGTCCAGAGACCTGAGCCTTTCCGGGGCCGATTCTCTGGGCGCAGAGCTCGGAAAAAGCGACGCAACAGACTTTTAACGTCATAAATCAGCAAGTTGTTTGCTATGTCTCCCCTCTCGCCGTGAAACGGGGACACCTCTTTTTCCTTTATGAGGGAGAGAGAGAGCTTGTGGTATGTCTCTTTACTGATGCTTTGCTGCACGCTTGAGTGCTCTGTGGGGAGTGCCGATGCTTTTTTGCTGGTGGGGAAGGGGGGGATTGTTGCCATGCTGCTGCTTGTGTGTGGGAGGGGGGCTTTTGGGTCCTAACGTTTAACTGTCATTCAATCTTTGGGGGACGCCTCTGTTTTTGTGGATGTTTGCGAAGGAAAAGAATTTCAGGATGTATATTGTATATATTTCTCTGATATTAAATGTACCTTTTGAACCTATTGAGATCAAGGGGACAGCCTGAGGATCTTCCCCAGGACGGAAATGGCTAACAACAGGGGGCATAAGATTAATGTGATTGGAGGAAATTTTGGGGGGGGGGGGGTGATGTCAGAGGTAAGTTTTTTTTTAATACACAGAGAGTGGTGGGACATGCTACCAGAGCTGTCAGTAGAGGCAGACATTATGAAACTCTTAAATATGCACGTAGAAAAATGGAGGGCTATGTAGGGGGAGAGGGTAGATTAATCTTAGAGTAGGTTAAAAGGTAAAAGGTTGGCATCACATTGTGAGCCGAAGGGCCTACACTGTGCTGTAATGTTCTAATATTTTAGTATTCTATAAAAAGCAATGCTGGGACTGTGAGATGCAGAGAGAAGCATTTATACAGCAACATGTTTTTGACCTTGGCTTTTCCCTGCCTATCAACAGTATCTGTGGTAGGTTGAACTTGGCACGGGTTGAGAGCCAGATATCACAGCATGACTGGTGAGAAACCACAGGAAATTGGTCCTCCATTGTTGAAGCACAGTTAGAGCAATGAGGAAGCCCTGAGAAGATCAAGAATTCTGCATTCATGCAAGTGCCTTCTGAAGTGTTCTTTGTCAATCTGTAAATAAAATCCTCTGCCTACTATTATAGAATGGATCTTCCATGCTGGTGTTATACAAACAATTCTGGCTTCTTTTCCAGTTTGGAACATGATCTGGGAAATGGCGTAATTATGTCAGTCAACAGCAACAACTCTGTACGTTTTTAATTGGCCAGTTTTCTCCACTTGACACTGTTGCTATGGTTTGTGGGTGTTTTTTGCCTTCCCTTAATCTCTGAGCATGTAACTAAAAGCAGTGATGGGCAGTAACAGCACAGTAGTGGCCCCAAGTGGTTACTTGACCCTTCACTATTCACTGTTAGCAGTAATGAAGTTTTTAAGATGAAACAGGTGGTAGCAAATGGAAGACCATATAGAGATGTCACAGATATCGGAAGTCCACACCACCAGTTTCAAGAACAGCAACCTCCCTTTAGCCATGTGGTTCTTGAAGCAATCTTTATGTCCCAGATCGTTACCACGGTATAGCAATACGATGATCACTTTGACCACTTTGCTCAACAATGGATTTGGAGTAACACACACAAAAATGCTGGAGGAACTCAGCAGGTTAGGCAGCATGATTGGAGAAGAATAAAGAGCTGGTATTTTCAGCCAAGACCCTTCAGCAGGTCCTGATGAAGGGTCAACACCAGTCCTGACATAGGCTCTTTATTCCTCTCCAGGGATAGCCCCTGGCCTGCTGAGTTCAGCCAGTGCTTTGTGTGTGTTACTCAGAATTTCCAGCATCTGCAGAATCTCTTGTGTTTATGACATTACAATGGACTTCATTTTTTTCCTGCTCTAATGATGGTCTTGCTTTGTAAGAATTGTGCATAATTTGTGTTTTTTCTTGTGAATGCTGCTTATGTGACGTTATGTGGCTATGATGCTGGTGGAACGAAGAATTTCATTGCATTACATCTTGTGCATATGACATTAAACTTGACTTTGACTTTGAAGTGATAGGTGCATTGTATTGATGTACATAGTGCCAGATCTATATTAAGTAAGGCTGGAGCTTGGATATGCTGGACAGGATTAGTTCTGTGGCTAGACATGTGTGTATTGTTTTTACTGACAACAGAGGAAGAGGCTGTGTAACCCTGAATAGGGGACAGTTACCTGGGCAACTACGTGCCCCCATCCTCTGCAATTACAACCCCTTCTCCCTGTAACACACACAAAATGCTGGAGGAATTCAGCAAGTCAGGCAACATCCATGGAAATGAACAAACAGTCGATGTTTCGGATCGAGTCCCTTCTTCAGGACTGGAAAGGAAGGGGAAAGATGCCAGGATAAAGAGGTGGGAGAAGAGGAAGAAGGATAGCTAGAAGGTGACAAGTGAAGGCAGGTGGGTGGGAAAGGAAAAGGGTTGGAAGGGAAGGAATCTGGTAGGGGAGGAGAGTGGATCATAGGAGAAAGGGAGCTGATTATAGGTGATAGACAATTGAGAAGAGGTAAGAGTATAGTGTGGGGAATAAGAGAAAGGGAGAGGGATTATTTTTTACCGGAAGAGAAATAAATATTCATGTCATCATGCTGGAGACTACTCCGATGAAATATAAGATGTTGCTCCTCCACTCTAAGGGTATGTCTTCTGTTTACAAGAATTTATTTTGTTTATGACTCCTTGCAGCTTGCCTTGTTTGGAGACAACTCTGTGCCACTCTCCGATGTTCAATCCAACAAGCTGTTACTGGGGTGAGCTCCCGAGGTTGGCATGGTGAATGGCCTGTGCGCACCAGCTTCCCCAGGGTGGAGGAGAGGAACAGGAATGGACGAGCAGCCAGTCGGCCACGTCAAAAGTAAACATCTGATTTAGTTATTTATTGAGATACAGTGCAGAATGGGGCCTTCTGGCCCCTCTGGCACTTCGAGTCATGCCGCCCAGCAACCCCTGATCCAATCAGGGGATAACTTACCAATTAACCCAATAAGTGGTATGTCTTTGGACTGTGGGAGGAAACCGGAGCACCGGGGAAAACCCATGCATTTCACAGAGAGGACATACAGACTTCCTTACAGATGAAGCTGAAATTGAACTCTGAACCCCGACACTCCAAGCTGTAATGGCATTGTGCTAACTGCCAGGCTACAGTGATGGCCACAACCTATGTGATGAAATCCTCACGGCATTCAAAGTTATCTCGATCTCAAAGGTTCCAAACGTAAGGTTCAATAGTTCAAAAGTACAAAAGCTGGGGTGCCTAAGACTTTTGCACAGTACTATATTTGTCAAGGGGGAACGGAGAGCGAGTGTGTAAATCTGGTGGGTGCAAAGGATGTTGGTAATGGTGAAGGTGGGGCACCGCAGGAGGGGTGTGGGACAGGTGGCAGAGAAGGAGTGCCAGGGGCAGGGGTGCTGGTGGCGGGGCAGGTACAAATATACCCAGTGCAACGGCCTGGGGTGCCAGAGTTCAGCTTCATCTGTAAGGAGACTCTACTTCCCCTCCATGGACTGCATGGGTTTTCCTCCGGGTGCTCCGGTTTCCTCCCACAGTCCAAAGATGTACTAGGCAAGGTCATTTGATTCCAAACTATTGGTTTATTGATCATTACGGAATATCCTTCTAGTGTTTCCAACTCCCCCCCTCTCCCTGCTCCCTTCCCACTCTCAGTCCACAACAGAGACCCATATCAGAATCAGGTTTATCATCTCACATATGTCATGAAATGTATTTTCTTTTTGTGGTAGCGGTACAGTGCAATACATAAAATTGCTACAGTACTGAGCAGAAGCCTTACACACCAGAGTTAAGCATATGTGCCTGACTTTTATACCATACTGTGTGTGCTGAGATTGGTTTTCTTGTCGCTGTTTACGGGGGAAAAAAAGAATACATTAGAATGTTACGAAAAAACTACAGTATAATAAACAGGCAAAGAATGACAAACAACCAAAGTGCAAAAGATGTTCTGTGCAAATTAAAATGATACTGAAAACACACTAGGAACTCAAAATTCATGTGTGCTTCCCTCGCCGAGACTTTTTGCATTAAGTCTAAGAAATAATATAGGAGCAAGCCATTTGATCCATGGCCTCTTTTATACACTGGGTGTTTGTCAGTCGTTGTTTGTGCATAGTTCTTCATTGATTCTATTGCATTTCTTTGTTCTACTTTGAATGCCTGCAAGAAAATTAACCTCAGGGCAGTGTATGGTGACATAGACAATTAGTGGCCTCTTCATTAGACAAAATGGACAAGGGAGAGCCAGTGGATGCAGTGTACCTGGACTTCCAGAAAGCTTTTGATAAAGTCCCACATAGGAGATTAGTGGGCAAAATTAGGGCACATGGCATTGGGGGCAAAGTACTGACATGGATTGAAAATTGGCTGGCTGACAGGAAACGAAGAGAAGCGATTAACGGGTCCCTTTCGGAATGGCAGGCTGTGAGCAGTGGGGTACCGCAATGTTCGGTGCTGGGACCGCAGCTGTTTACAATATACATTAATGATTTAGATGAAGGGATTAAAAGTAACATTAGCAAATTTGCTGATGACACAAAGCTGGGTGGCAGTGTGAAATGTCAGGAGGATGTTATGAGAATGCAGGGTGACTTGAATAGTTGGGTGAGTGGACAAATGTATGGCAGATGCAGTTTAATGTGGATAAATGTGAGGTTATCCACTTTGGTGGGAAGAACAGGAAGGCAGATTACTATCTAAATGGAGTCAAGTTAGGAAAAGGGGAAGTACAACGAGATCTAGGTGTTCTTGTACATCAGTCAATGAAAGCAAGCATGCAGGTACAGCAGACAATGAAGAAAGCTAATGGCATGTTGGCCTTTATAACAAGAGGAATTGAGTATAGGAGTAAAGAGGTCCTTCTGCAGCTGTACAGGGCCCTGGTGAGACCCCACCTGGAGTATTGTGTGCAGTTTTGGTCTCCAAATTTGAGGAAGGACATTCTTGCTATTGAGGGAGTGCAGCGTAGGTTCACAAGGTTAATTCCCAGAATGGGGGGACTGTCATATGTTGAAAGATTGGAGCAACTGGGCTTGTGTACACTGGAATTTAGAAGGATGAGAGGGGATCTGATTGAAACATATAAGATTATTAAGGGATTGGACACACTGGAGGCAGGAAGCATGTTCCCGCTGATGGGTGAGTCCAGAACTAGAGGCCACAGTTTAAGAATAAGGGGTAGGCCATTTAGAACAGAGATGCAGAAAAACTTTTTCACCCAGAGAGTGGTGGATATGTGGAATGCTCTGTCCCAGAAGGCAGTGGAGGCCAAGTCTCTGGATGCATTCAAGAGAGAGTTAGATAGAGCTCTTATAGATAGCGGGGTCAAGGGATATGGGGAGAGGGCAGGAATGGGGTACTGATTGTGTATGATCAGCCATGATCACAGTGAATGGCAGTGCTGGCTAGAATGGCCTACTCCTGCACCTACTGTCTATTGTCTATTAGGTACACCAGTATACCTGCTCATTCATGCAAATATCTGATCAGACAATCAACTCAGTGCATGAAAGAATGCAGATGTGGTCAAGAGGTTCAGTTGTTCAGACCAAACATTAAAATGGGGAAGAAATGTGATCTAAGTGGCTTTGACTGTGGAATGATTGTTGGTGCCAGATGGGGAGGCTTGAGTATCTCAGAAACTGCTGATCTCCTTGGATTTTCACACGCAACAGTCTCTAGGGTTTATAGAGAATGGTGCAAAAAGACAAAAAGCATCCAGACAGTGGCTGTTCTGTGGCTGAAAACGCCTTGCTAATGAGAGAGGTCTGAGGAGAATGGCTAGACTGGTTCAAGCTGACACGAAGGTGACAGTAACCCAAATAACCATGCATTACAACAGCAGAGTGCAGAAGAGCACAGCATCTTGAACCTTAAAGTGGATGGCTTACAACAGCAGAAGACCATCAACATACACTGTGTGTACTTGCTTTGATAATAAATTTACTTTCAACTTTGAACTTTTTACTCTGCCATTCATTAAATTCATGCGTAATCTTCTACCTCAGAACCATATTCCTGCATTGCCCCGTTTTCCTAATTCCTTTAATATTCAGAAAGCTATTGATCTTGGTTTAGTACGGACACTGTGACTGAGCTCCATATTTTTCAGGGCACGGAATTCCAAAAGTTCCCCAGTCACTACATGGAGAAATTTCAGGAGAAGTTTATCCCTGGAACCTTGGTTCTATGCTTCTCAAAGAGGGACAATGCTCCCTGTGTCCAGTGTTCAGAGACCAACAAGAATTTAGTAAAAGAGAGACACAAGAGACTTCAGATGCTGGAATATGAAGTGAAAGAAAAAAGAACCTCTGGAGGAAATCTTACTTATTGCCTGTTACACCTCTGGTCTTTAAGGCAGAGAAGAGTTCTCCATGTCTGGTGGCTTCCTTCATTATGTCAGTAGCTTCCCCTCAGTTTTCACTACTGTCAGTCGTGCAAGTTCTGGGAGGAGACTCAGGAATACCGTCACACTCGGGTGTAGAAGGATTCTTCATTGCTGTTTCTGTAACAATTTTGATTTACCAGTCAGGGTTGCTATCCCTGAGCTGAACCCCTGAACCTGGATGACCGGTGGACCACTTTTAGTCTGGCCTCTACCCTTTGATCTGTTTGGCATGGGTGACCCTACTAAGAGCCAAAGCATAAAGCCCTGACTCTAGCCAATATAACACTCCAGGGCAATGAGGCACACAAGCCTACAACCCCAACGACAAGCTAAGCAGTCTTGATTAAGATGGAGGAGGTTGTTATATAAAGCCATTTTAATTATACTTCCCATCCCCATTCTGACATGTCAGTCCATGGCCTCCTGTGCAGTGATGATGAAGCCTCCTTCAAGCTGCAGGAGAATCATTTCATATTCATCCAGCCTGATGGCATGAACATTGATTTCTCTAACTTCCTGTAATTTGTCAACCCTCCTTCTTCTGTCTATTTCCATTCCCACTCTGGCTTCCCTCTTACCCCTACTCTTCTCCTCACCGACTCGTCACCTCCCTTTGGTACCCCTCCTCCTTCTTTTTCCCTATGGTCTACTGTCCTCTCCTATCAGATTCGTTCTTTTCCAGCCCTGTACTGCTTCCACCTATCACCTCCAATCTTCTTACTTGAACTATCCCACTCACCTAGCTTCACCCATCACCTGCCAGCTTGTACTCCTTCCCCTCCCCACCCCCACATTCTTATTTGGAACTCTTCTCCTTCCTTTCCAGTCTTGATGAAGAGTATCTCCCCAGAACCATGACTTTTTGTGTGTGTTGTTATGTAAGACCTTGCCTTTGATTCAGAGTTGCCCAGCACAATTGGCCCCGACCTTCCGCGCATCAACAGGCTACTAAATGAGGTGATTGTGTACCGTTTGGTTGCCAGCAGGACTAGGTCGATTGCCCTAAGTGTTGCTCACTCTGTTCGGCGAGGCTCAGAACCTCCGCCCCATTCTGTGGTTACTTTAGGTTAACAGATTATTTAACTGAGCTTGCGAAAGGGGTCTGGGACCCGCACAGTTCAGAGGTCAAGCTTGCATTCATAAATGTTTTAATCTGGTCAGTCCATCACTTCTGACAGAACATGAAATTCACTGGGAACCCATTGTCTTAATCACATGGGGAGTTGTGGTTGCACTGTACTGCTGGCTCAAAGGTAACACATTTCATGTCACTGAAGTCAGTGATAGTAAGCCTGATTATAATTCTGATCGATTGACAACTGAGGAAGCAAGAAAGTAGACACACACACACACACACACACACACAGACACACACACACACACACACACACACACACACACAGACACACACACAATCACACACACACACTCACACACACACAGACACACACAGACAGACAGACAGACACACACACTCTCACACACACACTCACACACACACACACACACACACACTCACACACAGAGACACACACACACACACACACACAGAGACACACACACAATCACACATACACACACAGACACACAGACAGACAGACAGACACACACACACACACACACACTCACTCCCTCATGTACAACACACACTTGTGCATGTACTGTATGTGCACAGGCACACGTAAGTCCATACAGGATCAGAATAATGTTTAAAGTCACTGGCTTGTGCTTTGAAAAGTGTTGTCATGCTGCAGCAGTACATTGCAATACATAATAATAGTAACTATAAATGACATTGACTATATATACAGTACATATTAAGAAATGTTGAATTTAATAAGTAGTGCTAAAAGAGCAAAAAAAAAGTGATATAGTGTTCATGTGTTCATTCTCCATTCAGATATTGGATGACAGAGGGAAAGAAGTTGTTTTGGAATCATTAAGTGTGTGTCTTCAGGCTCCTGTACCTCCGATGGCAGTAAAGAGAAGAGGGCACATCCTGGGTGATGGGAGTCCTTAATGATGGATCCGCCTTTTTGAGGCACCGCTCCTTGAAGTTGTCCTGGATGCTGGGGAGACTAGTGCCCAGGATAGAGCTGTCTGAGTTCACAACTTTCTGCAGTACGTACATACCACACACACATACATGCACAAACTCACAACTTCATGCATGCACACACATATGTGCCACATATTCATGTACACACATGCACACATACATATGCAAACACACACATTCATGCCTGCATGTGCGCAGACACATGCAAGTGTATACATACATACAGACAAATGCACATACATGTACATATCTACATATTCATGCGCATGTCTGTGTGTGCACGCACACCGGTTGATCTTTTCTCATCTGCTCAAATCAAACAAGAAGTTTGTCAGAGGGCCTTGGACATGGTAAACTGTGTTGAACCTGCAAAAAGATGTTTTATGGCTAATTATAGTCACTGCTGCAAGCCTCATGCTGGGCTATAATGCTTCACAGAAACAGGAAATTGTTTCATTGTGTAATAGGCTGGATGTTATAGACTTCCAGACTGTCAAAACAAAATCATTAGGCATCAACATGAATTTTTTTGATTCTTGTCATGAAACTCTTGAGACTTGGGGTAATGTTATTAAGATGCATGCATCATGAATTTTTATTGGATTGTTAAATTTATACAAGTGCGCAGAGGCCGGCTGGAGTGAATGATTACTTCTTGTTTGTTTGTTTGCCTTGCCCTCACGTTTTCATTCTCTTCTCCCCTACAACCCCCTCCACCCCCACCGACCTCAAACTGCTTTATTTGTTAAAAAGAAACATTGATTTATAGAAGCTTGTTAAAATTCTCATTTCAGTTTTATAAGTTGCCGTCTCTTTTTTAAAAAAAAGTTTATGTCTTTTTCTTGTGTGTTCAGATCACGAGACGTATTCCCATCTGGGACAAATTGACAGGTGGGCCATTAAGTTTGAGGCTGATAGACTCATCTGTCTTCCTTTAAGCAGAGCTTGTTTTATAAGTCAAATGTAGACTGTTATATGGACACTTGAGTTTCACAATCTTCTCTCAGCCTAATCGGTGCAATTTATTGCCTTTTGTTTTTAGATGAAGGGGGCACCTTTAAACAGTTTACCACACTTTTTCCTAAAAGATATGTACAGTTTTTTTCCACATCAATCTCCTCCTAACCTTGTGTAACCCTGACATTCCTTCCACTAAACTGTGTGATATTAAACCAGATTGCTTTCATGCCTACCTAAGTAATATCATATGCTTCACATTGGCACATGCTCTGTCTAGCCTGGTTCCCAATGTATTCCCACTCCCCTCTCTACATACTAATAGACTTCTTATTCTCAACAAGTGCACTGTTTAGAAGTCATTGCTTTTGCTGGTGGAAACAGAGCAGAGGAGGTGGGGGAGTTGGTGGGGAAAAGGAAAGGATCATTTCAGAAAGAAATGTCCGGTTATAAGTCAACAACTTGTTCCAAGGCCCACTGTATCAGTCTGTTCACAGTCACTGTTGGTTCTTTTCCCCTTTCAACTATGAATTTTCCAAAGAGATTTGAGCCCTCTAGGACACTGCAAAAGATGGGACATTTTGCTGGAATCCTAAAAATCTCTTTAGTTCATTTTTTTTTAACCTGAAAGACCAACTTAGGATGAGGAGAATAAAAACAAATTTAAGGATGTCAAAATGTTTTAGATTCAATTCCTGAATGAAAACATGCAGTGATTAACCCTTCCTAAGCTTGACAGGCCTTGGAAGGTTGAGTTATATTTGCCTCCTTGCCAGCACATAATACAATATTTAAATAATGATCAATCAACTTAGCCAAGGAGGTAGCCAATTAATCTCTTGGTTAAGACATGACCATCTGAGTGCTGAGGGAAATTAATGAGTGCACTTTCCAATCCTGGAGGGGTCCAGACAGCACAGCTGCAGTTTATGTGACTATCCCTTGTAACTTGTATTCCTCCCATCCAGATGTTCTTGGTTAGAAGTTATAAAGAATAAGAAGATAAAAAAAAAAGTTGGTCAGCATCCTGCCCCGTCCGAAAAGGAAAGTGAAAGCTGGAACAAGACTTGGAGCAATACATCAGAAGTCTAAAAGAATAAATTACGAATGGAGAATCAGCAACTGAATGAGCTCAGGAAAGGAAAATGTTTGCAGGGCTGTGCAGAAAGAGCAGGGAAGTAGAATTAAGACTTTTGCACAGCACTGTGGGAGCAGAATTTGGCCATTTGACCCATCGAGTCTGCTCCACCGTTCCATCATGGCTGATTTATTATCTCTCTGCTTTCTCCTTGTTACCTTTGACACCCTGATTAATCATCCTTACTCCTCTGCCAACTCAGTAGTTAGTGCTGTTATGGAGTGCTGCACTATATAGTCAAATGCCAAATCTCACAATCTGGTGGCAGGAGCATAAAGGCGGAGTTGGATTTGGATTCAGATTTACTTACCACGTCATACAGTGAAACATACAGTGAAATGTGTTGTTTGAGTTAGCAACCAACTCCACCTGAGGATGTGCTGGGGGCAGCCGGTGAGTATCACCACACATTCTGGCAACAACACAGCATGCCCATCATGCTTAGCAGAACAACACAAGCACCAAGAACAAAACAAAAACGCAATGAGAAAACAAACCAACGAATCTTCCCTCCCGCTTACAGTCATGCAACTGCATAGAGAAACAAGCCCTTCATTCCAGCTTGTCTATGTTGACCAAAGTGCCTACCTGAGCAAGTCACATATGCTTGCATTTGATCAATATCCCTTTAAATCTTTCCTGTCCTCTGTCCAAATATCTTTAAAATGTTGCAATTGTGCCCAGCTCTACCATTTCATTTGACTGTTCATTCTTTATTCTCACCACCATCCTTTTGGAAAAACTTGCCCCTCAGATCTCCTTTGAACTTTTCCTCTCTCACTTTTAACCTCTGCCCCCTAGTTTTGGACTCCCCTGCCCTTGGAAAAAGAGAGTGGCTGTCCATCTTATCTACGATCCTTCAAGTTGTTATAAAACTCTGTAAGGTCACCCCTCTGCCTCCTTTGTTCCAGGGAAAAGAGTCTCAGCCTGTCCAGACAAAATTAAAGCTGTAGTGTTTTTGAAATTCCTTGGGAGTGAGAAATATGCTGTATAAATGCAAATGTACGAATGATGATGGATCATCAGAAAGACATCTCGTTTTCAAGGGTCTGATCATGCCATTTCTCTTCTTCCCCATGAGTTCCTCATCTTCTGCTTCTTAAGCACGTCATCCCTACCGGGACATAGGTGCCAATAGGAGCTTGTCAGAGCCCTCTTGTCCTTGGTGTTTTCATAGCTCTGGGTTTTTACAAGATGGGATTGCTAGCCCCAAGCCCAGTCCTCTCCTTTTGCAACTGAGCTTGGGACTATCCATGGCAGAGTTCCACCCCCGACTGACCAGTTAATTTAATTTTTAATTTGGACAATTTGCTTTCTTTTGCACACTGCTTTGTTTGTCAATCTTAGTTTAGTCATAAATTTATAGAACAATACAGCACAGAAAAAGGCCCTTTGGTCCATCTAATCCATGCCAGACTATTATTCTGCCTTGTCTCATCGACCCACACCTGGACCATAGCCCTCCATACCCCTCCATACCCCTCCCATGAATGTACTTATCCAAACTTCTCTTAAGTGTTGAAATTGAACCCGTATCACCACTTCCACTGGTAGCTCATATAGTGCATGTATAGTTTTCCTTCATAAAATCTATTGTATTTCTTTACTTTCCTGTGCATGCTTGTAAGTAAAACGAGTCTCAAGGTAGTATGTACATACTTTGACAATAAATTTACTTTGACATTGACATTGATTTTGACTGAACAAGGTCTATCAAAATAAAGAAATACTTTTAGTCCGACAAGTCCAAGAGCAATGAAACAAAAAGTGATTCAGAGAGGTACTGAACTGCATAGAAAGCACCGTTCTCTGTCTTCAGGCAAGCTGCAATCGAACGTGGCCAAGACCTGCCAATTGAATGTGGGCTTCTCTTAACTGCCAGCTGTAAAGATCAAAGGTGAAATTCTGGGCCAATCTCAGCCCACTTCCTTGTGGGTGAAAGGCCACAGCACAAAACCCCTTGATTGCTCAGGATTAATGGGCAGCCTTGTACTCAGCAGGCCAACGTGTACAGCTGTGTGGGAAACAAGATGAGCCACAATAAAGTTCAAAAAAATTATTGTCAAAGTATGTACATGTCATGATACACTACCCTGAGATTCATTTTCTTGCAGGCATTCACAGTAGAACAGAGAAACACAACAGAATCAATGAAAAACTACACACAATCAAGGACTGACACCCTGTGTGCAAAAGAAGTAAATACGCAAAAAAAAAGTAAATACATAATACTGAGAAATTAAGAAGTAGAGCCCTTGAACGTGAGTCCATAGGTTGTGGAATCAGTTCAGCATTGAGCTGAGAGAAGCTATCCACGCTGGTTCGGACACCTGATGTTGTAGGGTATTAACTGTTCCTGAACCTGTGGTGTGGGATCGAAGACAGAGCATGACCTTGATGACGGATGCTGCTTTCTAGTGGCAGCCCGCCTTGTAAACGTGCTCGATGGTGAGCGAGGCTTTGCCTGTGATTGACCGGACTGCGTCCGCCACTTTTTCTAGTTGTTTGCGTTCTCGGGCACCAATGTAATCACAATAATGTGAAGAGAGCCGGGGTTAATGCTGAGAAGGACACTGGAAACTCGGGTGTATTCTGCTCTAAACTGACCCCTGGCCTCACCTCACAGCACCTGATGTGGTTTCTGACAAACTAAAACAGCCCTGCTGGGTCCCATCTTCATTAGCAAGAATGGAAGTTCCCTCATTTTCATGACCACTCTCCTGCAGTAGTTGTTCCTACATTGGAAAATTGATAGTCATTTTACTCATCTCACCTTGGGGTGAACAACCAACACAGAACATAGAACATGATAGCACTTTACAGGCCCTTCAGTCCACGGTGCTGTGTTGAACTTTCAACCTTCCTAATGCTTCCCTCCTACATAGCCCTCCATTTTTCTATCATCCCTGTGCCTGCCTAAGAGTTTCTTAAATGTCCCTAATGTATCTGCCTCTAACATCACCCTGGGAATGCATTCCATGCATTCATCACTCTCTGTGTAAAAAAACTTCTCTAACATCCTCCCATACTTTTCTCTAACCACCTTGAAATTATGGCCCCTTGTATTAACCATTTTTGCCCTTGGTTAAGTCTTTTGGCTTTCATTCGACCTATGCCTCTTATCATCTTGTGCCCCTCAATCAAGTCACTTCCTATCCTCTTCCGCTCCTCAAAGAAAAGACTAGCTCACTTAACCTGACCTCAGAAAACATGCTCTCTAATCCAGGCAGCATCCTGGTAAATCTCTGCACCCTCTCTAAAGCTTCCATATCCTTCCTATAATGAGGTAACCAGAACCGAACACAATATTCTGAGTGTGGCACAACGAGGGTATTTTAGAGCTGCAACATTACCTTGCGCTCTTGAACTCAATCCCACCACTAATCAACATTGAAAGAAATGCTGGAGGAGCTCTATGTGTCGAGCATCATTTGTAGAGGTAAATGGATAATCTACGCTTTAGTTGAGACCTTTCAGTTGGACTCTTTCAGTTAGACACCAGGAAAGCCTCTATCTCTCCTTTATCATCAATCTTTCACTGTCCACCTGCATTTCTGGAGAGATGCAGCAGGTCAGGCAGCATCTATCGATGTAGCCCGAAACACCAACCCTTTATTCCTTTCCATAGATGCTGCCTAAACTGCTAAGTTCCTCCAGCACTTTAGAAACGTAGAAACATCGAAAATCTACAGCACAATACAAGCCCTACGGCCCATAAAGCTGTGCTGAACATGTCCTTACCTTAGAATTTACATAGGGTTACCCATAGCCCTATATTTTTCCAAGGTCCATGTACCTATCCAGGAGTCTCTTAAAAGACCCTATCATATCAACCTCCACCAAAGTCACTGACAGCCCATTCCACACGCACACCACTCTCTGCATAAAAAACTTACCCTGATATCTCCTCTGTACCTACTTCCAAGCACCTTAAAACTATGCCCTTTTGTGCTAGCCATTTCAGCCCAAGGAAAAAGCCTCTGACTATCCACACGATCAAGGCCTCTCATCATCTTATACACCTCTATCTGGTCACCTCTCATCCTCTGTTGCTCCAAGGAGAAAAGACTGAGTTCACTCAATCTATTCGCATAAGGCATGCTCCCCAATCCAGTCAACATCCTTGTAAATCTCCTCTGCACCCTTTCTAAGGTTTCCACATCCTTCCTGTAGTGAGGTGACCAGAACTGAGCACAGTACTCCAAGTAGGGCCTGACCAGGGTATATAGCTGCAACATTACCTCTCAGCTCCTAAACACAATCCCACGATTGATGAAGGCCAATACACCATATGCCTTCTTAACCACACAGTCAGCCTGCACATCAGCTTTGAGTGTCCTATGGACTCAGACCTCAAGATCCCTCCGATCCTCCATACTGCCAAGAGTCTTACCATTAATACTATATTCTGCCATCATATTTGACCAACCAATATGAACCACCTCACACTTATCTAGGCTGAACTCCATCTGCCACTTCTCAGCCCAGTTTTGCATCCTATCAATGTCCCGTTGTAACCTCTGACAGCCCTCTACACTATTCACAGCACCCCCAACTTTTGTGTCATCAGCAAATTTACTAAGCCATCCCTCCACTTCCTCATCTAGGTCATTTATAAAAATCACAAAGAGTAGGAGTCCCAGAACAGATCCCTGAGGCACAACACTGGTCACTGACCTCCATGCAGAATATGATCCATCTACAACCACTCTTTGCCTTCTCTGGGCAAGCCATTTCTGGATCCACCAAGCAATGTCCCCTTGGATCCCATGCCTCCCTACTTTCTCAATAAATCTTGCATGGGGTACCTTATCAAATACCTTGCTAAAATCCATATACACCACATCTACTGCTCTAACTTCATCAATGTGTTTAGTCACATCGTCAAAAAATTCAATCAGGCTTGTAAGACATGACCTGCCTTTGACAAAGCCTTGCTGACTACTCCTAATCATGCTATACCTCTTCAAATGTTCATAAATTCTGCCTCTCAGGAACTTCTCCATCAACTTACTGACCACTGAAGTAAGATTCACTGGTCTATAATTTCCTGGGCTATCTCTACTCCCTTTCCTGAATAATAGAACAACGTCCGCATCCCTCCAATCCTCTGGAACCTCTCTCGTCCACATTGATTATGCGAAGATCATCACCAGAGGCTCAGCAATCTCCTCCCTCACCTCCCACAGTAGCCTGGGGTACATCTTGTCCAGTCCCGGTGATTTATCCAACTTGATGCTTTCCAAAAGCTCCAGCACATCCTCTTTCTTAATATCTACATGCTCAAGCTTTTCAGTCCACTGTAAGTCATCCCGACAATCACTAAGATCCTTTTCCGTAGTGAATACTGAAGCAAAGTACTCATTAAGTACCTCTGCTATCTCCTCCAGTTCCATACACACTTTTCCACTGTCACACTTGATTGGTCCTATTCTGTCACGTCTTATCCTCTTGCTCTTCACATACTTGTAGAATGCCTTGGGATTTTCCTTAATCCTGCTCACCAAGGCCTTCTCATGGCCCCTTCTGGCTCTCCTAATTTCATTCTTAAGCTCCTTCCTTCTAGCCTTATAATCTTCTAGATCTCTATCATTACCTAGCTTTTGAACCTTTTGTAAGCTTTTCCTTTCTTCTTGACTAGAGTTACAACAGCCTTTGTACACCACGGTTCTTGTACCCTACCATCCTTCCCCTGTCTCATTGGAATTTACCTAAGCAGAACTCCATGCAAATATCCCCTGAACATTTGCCACATTTCTTCCGTACATTTCCCTGAGAACATCTGTTCCAAGTTTATGCTTCCAAGTTCCTGCCTGATAGCTTCATATTTCCCCTTAGTCTAATTAAACGCTTTCCTAACTTGTTTGTTCCTATCCCTCTCGAATGCTATGGCAAATGAGATAGAATTGTGATCGCTATCTCCAAAATGCACTCTCACTGAGAGATCTGACATCTAACCAGGTTCATTTCCCAATACCAGATCAAGTACAGCCTCTCTTGTAGGCTTATCTACATATTGTGTCAAGAAACCTCCCTGAACACACCTAACAAACTCCACCCCACCTAAACTCCTAGCTCTAGGGAGATGCCAGTCAATATTTGGGAAATTAAAATCTCCCACCACAACAACCCTGTTGTTATTATTCCTTTCCAGAATCTGTCTCCCTATCTGCTCCTCGATGTCCCTGTTAGTATTGGGTGGTCTATAAAAAACACCTAGTAGAGTTATTGACCCCTTCCTGTTCCTAACTTCCACCCACAGAGACTCCATAGACAATCCTTCCATGCCTCCTCCTTTACTGCAGTCATGACACTGTCTCTGATCAACAGTGCCATGCCCCCACCTCTTTTTGTCTCTCTCCCTGTCCTTTCTGAAACATCTAAAGCCTGGCACTCGAAGTAACTATTACTGCTCCTGAGCCATCCAAGTCTCTGTAATGGTCACAACATCATAGCTCCAAGTACTGATCCACGCCCTAAGCTCGTCCGCTTTGTTCATGATGCTCCTTGCATTAAAATAGACACATCTCAAACCATTGATCTGAGCGCATCCCTTCCCTATCACCTGCCTATCCTCCCTCTCAAACTGTTTCCAAGCTTTCCCTATTTGTGAGCTAACCGCCCCTTCCCCTGTCTCTTCAGTTCAGTTCCCACCCCCTGGCAATTCTAGTTTGTGTGTAAGTTACTCCGGATTTCCAGCATTTGCAGAATCTCTTGTATTGATGTACCTGAACTTCTGTCTTGGGGAGACTACATCTGTGAATCCAGGACTCTGACTGCAATACAGCACAAGGCATCTCTCATAAACAGGCTGATGTGAACTCTAATTTCAGCTTGCCAAGTTAAAAGCTGCAGCAATACAAACTGAGGTCACCTCAGACAGAAACATCCAAAAAAAAGATGAAACGAGGTTTCCAAATCCAGTCCACCCAAACCATCATTGTGACCTTTTCATTTTGAATGAAGTCAGTCTCACTCATAATAATAAAAACATACTTTAGTCCCTCAGTCACACAGCTTTCTTTTTCATGTCTAGCAGTAAGTTGCATTAAAATAAACTGTGTAATAGATATGGTGTTACATGAATTAACTGGGATGAAACAATCCAGAAGACTGCACTGTTAGGAATTTGTACACACACCACAACAGGGAAGCTTTCAACTGGGTTCCTGTCTTGTACACCATGCAGTGACACGTTCTCACATGAATTTTCAGAACGCTACAGAATGACACAGGATGGGTCATTCAGCACACTATGCCTGTGCTAGCTCTTTAAAAGAGCAATCCAATTAACCCCCTTTTACCCCTTCCCTTTTCCTCACATGACTATTACCTCCCTGTGGTGCCCCCCTACATCCTTTTCTCCCATGGTCCACTCTCCTCGCTTCTCAGAATCCTTCTTCTTCAGCCCTTTGCCTTAACCACCTATCACCTTCCAGCTTCTCGCTTCATTCCTCCTCCCCCACCCACCCACCTACTTTCCCCCTTGCCTGGATCCCCCTATCACCTTCCAGCTTCTCGCTTCATTCCTCCTCCCCCACCCACCCACCTACTTTCCCCCTTGCCTGGATCCCCCTATCACCTGCCAGCTTGAGCATCTTCCTCTCTCCCTCACCTTCTTATTCAGGCTCCTTCACCCTTCCTTTCTCTAACTCATGAAGGGTCCTGGCCTGAAACGTCAACTGTTTATTCCTCTCCGTAAATGCTATCTGACTTGCTGAGTTCCTCTAGCATTTTGTGCATAGTGGCATTATCATATCATTCATATCATATCATAGTAATTATATTTTTACTGGTTTCTAATTAGTTATTATGTTTCTTATAAGGGACTAGAAAATACTTTGAAATACCCATCGGATGCGAAAGGTACAGACGGTTGTACATGACTAAGTCCTGATGAAAGGTCTTGGCCCGAAATGTCAATGCTGTTATGTTCCACCATACACTTTGTGTCTGTTACTCTGGGTTTCCAGCATCTGCAGAATCTCTTGTGTTTATCCAATTAATCCCACTTGCTGCTTTTTCCACATATCTCAGGAAACTTTGTGCCAAGAATTGCTACTGTCTGTGAAAGCCATATAGCCCCAAATTCAATTTTATTTATTTTTTCATCAAGGAGAAGGAACTGGTTTAACATTCCCTGCTGAAGTGAAGTCCACAAATATGGACTTCAGCAAGTCATCCAAATCCTTCATCCCACTGAGTCAAGGAAAGCGACAGGCTCAGATGGCGTCCCGGGATGGGTTCTCCGGGCCTGTGCAAGCGAGCTAGCTGGAGTGTTTGCTGACATCTTCAACTGCTCCCTGCTTCAGTCTAAGATCCCCTCGTGTTTTAAGAAGGCAACGATAATCCCGGTGCCGAAGAAAAGCAAGATGGCATTCCTGAATGAATATCGACCTGTGGCTCTGACATCAATTGCAATGAAATGCTTTGAGCGATTAGTTATGGCACACATCAACCATAACCTACCGGTCAACCTTGTCGCTTTGCAATTTGCCTACCGGAGCAACAGGTCAACAGCAGATGCCATCTCTCTGGCACTACATTTCTCCTTAGAACACCTGGAAAATAAAGACGTATATGTAAGGCTCCTTTTCATTCACCACAGCTCTGCCTTTAATACCATCATTCCAAATAAACTGATTCCTAAGCTCCGGAACCTGGGTCTTAGCACTCAGATCTGCAGCTGGATCTTCAACTTCCTCACAGACAGGACCCAGGCTGTAAAAATAGGGGACAAGCTCTCCTCTACAATCACTCTGAGCACCGGTGCCCCACAAGGCTGTGTACTCATCCCCCTGCTGTACTCACTGTACACCCATGATTGTGTATCCAAGTTTAGATCAAACTCAATATACAAGTTTGCTGATGATACCACAATTGTAGGCTGTATCTTGGGTAATGATGTGTCTGAGTACAGAGAGGAAATTAAGAACCTGGTGGCATGGTGTGAAGACAATAACCTATCCCTCAACTTCAGCAAGACGAAGGAATTGGTTGTTGACTTCAGAAGGAGTAGCGGACCACATGACCCCATCTACATCGGTGGTGCTCAGATGGAACAGGTCAAAAGCTTTAAGTTCCTCGGGGTGAATATCACAAGTGACCTGACTTGGTCTAACCAAGCAGAGTCCACTGCCAAGAAGACCCACCAGCACCTTTACTTCCCGAGAAAGCTGAAGAAATTTGGCCTGTCCCCTAAAACCCTCACTCATTTTTATAGGTGCACCGTAGAAAGCATTCTTCTAGGGTGCATCACAACCTGGTATGGAAGTTGTCCTGTCCAAGACCGGAAGAAACTGCAGAAGATCGTGAACGTAGCCCAGCACATCACACAAACCAATCTTCCATCCTTGGACTCACTTTACACCGCACGCTGTCGGAGCAGTGCTGCCAGGATAATCAAGGACACGACCCACCCAGCCAACACACTTTTTGTCCCTCTTCCCTCCGGGAGAAGGTTCAGGAGCTTGAAGATTCGTACGGCCAGATTTGGGAACAACTTCTTTCCAACTGTGATAAGACTGCTGAACGGATCCTGACCCGGATCTGGGCCGTACCTTCCAAATATCCGGACCTGACTTGCACTACCGTACTTTCCCTTTTTTATTTTCTAATCATGATTTATAATTTAAATTTTTATTATATTTACTTCGATTTGTATTTCAGGGAGCACAAAGTGCAGAATCGAATATCACTGTGATGATTGTATGCTCTAGAATCAGTTGTTTGGTGACAATAAAAGTAAAGTCCAAGCTAACCATTAAGGTCAATGTAAATTTAACATAAATTTATTATCAAAGTAACATATACATTACCATGAGATTTATTTTCCCTACCCTACCTGAGATTTATCCTACCCTGAGATTTACTTTCTTGCAGGCATTCACAGTAGAACAAAGAAATGCAATAGAATCAATGAAAATCTACACACAAACACAGGGTGACAAACTACCAATGTGCAAAAGAAGACTGTCAAATCAAAACTGGAAGAGTTTCTGCAGATGCTGGCAAATCCAGAGCAACACACACAAAATGCTGGAGAAGCACAGCAAGTCCGGCAGCATCTACAACGAGGTATAAGGAGCTGACTTTTAGGGCCGAGACCCTTCATCAGGACTAGAAAGGAAGGGGAAAGGTGACAGGATTGGAAGTTGGGGTTGGGGAAGGTGAAAGGTGAAGCCAGCTGGGGGGCAAGGCAGCTGGCTGGGGAAGCTGGGAACTGACTTCTAGAGCGGCAAAGGACTGAAGAAGAAGGAACCTGATAGGTGGACCGGGGAAGAAAGGGAAGCAGGTGGGGTACCAGAGGAAGATGATAGCTAGGTGAGAAGAAGAGAAGGCATAAGAAGGGAGTGAAAAAGAGAGAAGTGGGGGGGTGAAATTATTGGAAGTTAGAGAATCAGTGTATCAGTGTTCAGGAAGTTAGAGAAATTGGTGTGCAAATACAAAGAAAACAACAACAACAAATGATGATAATAATAATAACAATAATAATAATAATAATAATAATAATAATAATAATAATAATAATAATAATAATAAGTCTTTGGTATTATATCTTGGTCCAAAACCGATCTTGGAAATTTGCAAAGAAAAGTAAGAACTGAAATGACAGATTTCAGAAAACACGATTTACACTCGAACATGCTTAGATTAACACTACCTAGGACAGAAGGAGGAACGGGAATAACAGGCACTAAAAATTTACACAACTGTCAGATAAAACTTCTAAGGATGTACTTTAATCAATGAAAAGAGGATTCAACAACCCACGCAAGCATATGCAATTCTGATAAGAAGCGCTCACCACTAAACTTAAATGAGAGCACAACCCAGAAAAATGAAGACATTATCACTATTGAAGAAAAAGTTAACCAATGAAAGAGCGTGACCCTCCATGGAAGACATCCCTATAATCTGAGCAGACCAGATGTTGTCAAGGAAGCATCGAATGCCTGGCTCACAGTTGGAGACCTCTTCCCAGAATCGGAACAATTCCTTCTGGCAATACAGAACCAGGTGGTTAACACAAAAATACACAATAAAAGGCCAACAAATTCAAGATGATAAATGCAGAAAATGCTAAGAGAACCCCAAAACAATTCAACACAGGATTCTGCAGCAGTTTGGTGGAATCTGATTACTTACGCAGGCACAAACAAGGGGCAAACATGATTCACCAAAATCTTTAAAATACAAACTCATGAAAGAAACCATACCTTATTATAAATACAAGCCTGATCCAGTTTTAATGTCAGAGTCCCACAATTTGTATTACGATTTGGATATACTGTAATAATACAGGCTAAACAAGCAAGAACAACTTACTTAATAGATATAGCCATTCCAAACGCACATAACATACAGAAATCAATAAATGAAAAGCACCGGAAATAGGTTGAATTAAAAGAGGAAATTGAAAAGCTATGGAACATGACCAGGTATACAATGTCCCAATAGCAATATCTACAACTGGTATCATCCCAAAGGCACTACACAATTGCATTAAACAATTAGGACTACACTGTAATATCTATATAAATCTTCAGAAAACCACATTGCTGAACACCACTAGAATATTCTGAAAGCTTCTATCAATTGGGAAACGAGCATGTTTAGCAGTGTTCATACATCAGGTCTTACCAGCTTGAGCTAAAAAGATAATAATAATAATAATAATAATAATAATAATAATAATAATAATAATAATAATAATAATAATAAATAAGTAATATTGAGAGCATAAGTTGTAGAATCCTTGAAAGTGAGTCCATAGGTTGTGGAGTCAGTTCAGTTTTGACATGAGTGAAGTTATCCACACTGGTTCAGGAGCTTGATAGTGGAAGGTTTCTTGAAGTGGTGGTGTGGAACCTAAATCTCCTGTAACTTCTTCCTCATAGCAGCAGTGAGAAAAGTGCATGGCCTGGATGGTGGAGAATCTTGATGAACATTAACCAAAAGTGACCATTAGGTAGCCATTTCCACTGATCCTGCACTAATTCCATCTGATTCTCCAGTCAGCTTCCCCCAGATTCTACCGCTTTCCCAGCCACCGGGAATGACTTAAAGTGGCCAATTAATTTACCAACTACTTGTCTAAAGCAACTGAGGGATATCAGTGAGGAAAACATGCAAACTTCGTAAGACCATAAGGCATAAGAACAGAATTAGGCCATTCAGCCCATCATGTCTGCTCTACCATTCCATCATGGTGGATTTAGTGTCATAGAGAAGTACAACACAGAAATAGGCCCTTCAGCCTATCTAGTCCATGCTGAAACCATTTAGACTGCCTACTTCCATCGACTTGCAGTGAGAACATAGTCCTCCATACCCTTACAATCCATGAACCTATCCAAACTTCTCCTCAATGTTGAATTCGAACTTGCATGTACCACTTGTGCTGGCAGCTCATTCCACACTCTCACGACCCGGTGAGTGAAGAAGTTTCCTCTCATGTCTCATGTCTCATGATGAATAAAGTAAAAATGTTGAATTTCCCCATGGGGATGAATAAAGTATCTATCTATCTATCTATCTATCTATCTATCTATCTATCCTTAAGCTTCTCACCTTTCATCTTTAACACAACCTCAGTGGAAAATGCCTGCTTGCATTTACCCAAATTATGCCCCTTGTAATTTTGTATACTTCGATCAAATCTCCTCTCAATCTTCTACATTTTGAAGAATACAGTCCTAACCCATTCAATCTTTCCTTATAACTCAAGACTTCCAGACCTGGCAACATCCTTGTAAATTTTCTCTGTACTCTTTCAACCTTGTTTACATCTTCCCTGTAAGTAGGTGACCAAATCGGCACACTGTACTCCAAATAAGCCTCACAAATATCTTATACAACTTCAAAGTAATATTCCATCTCCTGTATTAAATACTTTGATTTGTGAAGACCAATGTGCCAAAAGCTTTCTTTACAACCTGTGATGCCACTTTTAACAGATTGTGGACCTGTATTCCCACATTTTTTTGTTCTAACACACTCCTCAGTGCCCTACCGTTCATTGTATAAGACCTGCTCTGGTTGGTCCTACTGAAGTGCAAGACCTTTGCACTTGTCTGCATCAAATTCAATCTGCCATGTTTCAGTCCTTTTTCCAGCTGATGCAGATCTTCTGCAAACCATGATAGACTTCCTTAACATCCACTACACCTGCAATCTTGATGTCATCCACAAATCTGCCGATCCAGTTAACTGCATTATCATCCAGATCATTGATATAGATGACAAACAACAAAAGACCCAGCAGTGATCCATTTCACACACCACTAGTCAGAGGCCTCCAGTCATAGAACAGTACTACCACTCTCCAGCTCCTTCCACAAAGCCAGTGTCTAATCCAATTTAATACCTCATTCTGAATGGCAAGTGACTGAACCTCCTTGACCAGCCTCCCCTGCGGGACCTTGTCAAATGCCTTACCGAAGTCCATGTAGACAGCATCCACTGCTTTGCCTTCAACCACTTTCCTGTTAACTTCCTCGAAAAACTCTATAAGATTGGTTAGACATGATCTACCATGCACGAAGCCATGCTGACTATCCTTAATCAGTCCATGTTTATTCAAACACTTATATATCCAGTCCCTTAGAATACCTTTCAATAACTGTCCCGCAACTGATGTCAGGCTCTATTTATTATCCCTCTCAAGCCCATTCTTCTGCCTTCTCCTCATAACCTTTAACATCCTTACTACTCAAGAACCGATCAACCTCTGCTTTAAATATACCCAGTGACGAATGCTCCACAACTATTTGTGACGATGAATTCCACAGATTCACTACCCTCTGGCTAAAGAGAATCCTCCTCAACTCTGTTCTAAAGTGGCATCCATCGATTCTGAGTTTGTTCTTTCTGGTCCTAGAGTCCCCCACTATTGGAAACATCCTCTCCATGTTCTCAATCTAAGCCTTTCAATGTTCCACAGGTTGCAATGAGATTCCCAACCCATTCTTCTAAACTGCAGTGAATAAAGCCATCAAACGCACTTCATATGTTAACCCTGTCATTCCCGAAGTCATTCTTATGAACTTCCTCTTGACCTTCTCCAATGCCGGCACGTCTTTCTTAGATTAAGAAGCCCAAAGTTCCTGCTGTTCACCCAGGCAAGAGAATTGAACAGGGGTCACTGAGACTGTGCAGCAGCAGCTGTGCTAGCTGCACCATGCTGTCTACAGCTCTACCAGTCCAGTTTCAGCTGGCCTCGATCCTTCAATTTGTTGTGTTACTTGTCAAGTTTAGTTCATTGGTAATTGGTAACAGGCTATACCACTTGCCAGGTTTACAAATTTATGTTCGAAGTTGTTAACACAGAAAGAAGCCATACCACCCATCATATCCAAACCAGTTGGAAAGAACTATTGAGCTTAGAAACTCTTTCTCAAAGGACGTCCCTTTAGACAGAGATAAGGAGGAATTTCTTTAGCCAGGTGCCCAAAAACTGCTCACAATACTCCAAAAGTGGTCTGACCAATGCCCTATCAAACCTCCGCGTTACATCCTTGCTCTTATATTCTAGGCGTCTCAAAATGAATGCTAATATTGCATATGACTTTGTCGCCACTGACTCAACCTGCAAGTTAACCTTTCTGGAATCCAGCATGAGGACTCACAAGCCCCATTGCATCTCTGATTTCTGAATTCTCTCACTGCCATCTCTTTCCTTATTCTCTTAATCTGCCTAAGTCCTTCTGCACACTCCCTGCTTCCTCAACAATACCGGCCCCTCCATCAATCTTCATATTGTCCGCAAACTTGGCCACAAAGCCATCAATTCCATCATCCAAATTATTGACCTATAACGTGAAAAGAACCTGTCCCAACACTGACCCTTGCAGAACACGAACAGTCAGAAGCAGCCAACTGGAAAAGGCCCCTTTTATTCCCACTCTTTGCCTCCAGCAGGTCAGCCAATCTTCTATCCATGCTAGTAACTTTCCTGCAATACCATGGGTTCTTATCTTCTTTAGCAGCCTCATGTGCAGCATATTGTCAAAGGCCATCTGAAAATCCAAGTAAACAACACCCGCTGACTCTCCTTTGTCTATCCTGCACGTTAATTCCTCAAAAAATCTAATAAATTTGTCAGACAAAATTTCCCCTTAAGGAAAATCATGCTGACTTTGACTTTCATCATGTGCCTCCAAGTACCCTGAAACCTTATCCTTAATAATGGACTCAATATCTTAATGACCACTGGCCGATAATTTCATGTTTTTTTTGTTTCCCTCCTTTCTTAACGAGTGAAGTGTGGTTTCCAATTTTCCAGCAATGAGGGATAGGCAATAAATGCTGGCCTTAACATCGATGCCCACATCCCAAGAAACAATTATTAAATGATTCGCGATCTTGGCCTTTTATAATTTAATGCATCTCAACAGAAATTTCTGTCAGTCTCCTCTTTTTCAAAGAAAACAGCGTAAATTGGATTAGATAAGATTTGGACCATACCATGGCATAGTGGTTAGCATAAGACTATAACAATATCAGTGACCTGGGTTCCATTCAGCCACACTCTATAAGGGTTTGTACGTTCTCCCCATGACTGAAAGGTTTTCCTCCAGGTGCTCCTGTTTCCTCCCACATTCCACAAATGTGCCAATTGGTCATAGAGCATAAAATACAGGCTTTTAAGCCCACGGAGTGGACTTTTAATCTACTCTAAGATCAATTTAACCCACTCCAAGAACAATTTAACCCAACACTCCATTTTCCTATCATTCATGTGCCTAGATTTCTTAAGTGCCCCTAATGCACCACTACCTCTACCCCAGACTGGATGTTCCACACACCCAGTGGTCTCTGTGTAAAAAAATGACCTCTGATATCCCCCCCCACCTCCGCATACTTTCTTCCAATCACTTTAAATGTATGCTGCTTTTTATTAGCCATTTTGGCCCTTGTAAAAAGTCTCTGGCTATCTGTGCCTCCTATCATCTTGTACACCTCTATCAAGTTACCTCTCATCTTCCTGTAAATCTAGCTCACTCAACCTATCCTCATAAGACATGCCCCCTGGTCCAGGCAGCATCCTGGTAAATCTCCTCTACACCCTCTCTAAAGCTTCCATATTGATCAGGTGATCTGAACTGAAGACAATATTCTAAATGTGGTCCAACCAAGGTTTTATGGGGCTGCAATGTTAAAATTTGGCACAAAAGGTATAATTGGGTGGTACAGGCTCATTTGGCCAGAGGGGCCTTTTGCTATGCAGTATCTCAAAATAAAATAAAAATTAAGTATATAAATTCCTCTCTATGCAGGTACAATGCATGTTCTCATTGATGCCCAAGTTATAAACTGAAGCTTGAATACTCAGACACATCCAATGTACTAAACACACATTGATCTGCACATCAACCTACAAGAACCTTAACAAACATGAGAGGGAAAACTCACATCAAACCCAGCGCAGTTCAAAAGATTCCTTCAGGCATCTTTCCGTTGCAACAGAGACTGCTAGATGGCTCCCAGGAGTCACTCCATGCAGTCCTAACACTCGCGCCTCAACAAAAGCTTTCCTAAGTTATCTTAACATTCAAGTGGGAAGAATTCCCATGTGTGTGAGGGATGAGTGTGAACACTGTCTGCAATTTTTATCCCTTTCTGCCTGGGTATTAAGTATTAACTGGTTAGACAGCAGTAAGGGCAATCAGACAGAGACCATTAAAGATGTGATAGGTTTGTGACAGGGGATCCAGTCTCTCTACTTTGCCAAAAAATATTCAACACTCTTGCAGCAAGATAACAATTTTCCCTGTGCTCCTTAACTGGTGTTTGACTTTACTGCCTGAGAATTCAAACGACAGCTCCCCCCTCCTTCCTAAATGGGTCCAATTTCACATCTACTCCCCTCCAGAAATAACTGCTTTAAAAATACAACCCTTGGGGTAAAATATCGAAAATAATGCCCTTTAAATGGAATTTATTAACTGGGTTATTTCTTTTTACTTCAGAATAAAACTGCCTGTTTGAATGTAGTAACCTATGTGGCAGACTGACAAGGTAGACTGCGTTGAAGGTAAGAGTCTATATCTTGTTCCAGGTTTTCAGATGTTTCTTATTTTGTAATCAAAGAGTATTCCTTGGGGCTTCTAGCTCCAGGCAGAGTGTGATTCCTACTTTGTGCATTTAATAATTGGAGAGCTATTATTTGAGGAGATGGTTACTATTTACCAATAATATTATCAGAGTCAGGGTTTACTGCCTTTGACCTCGTGTGGTGATTGTGATGCAAGGAGGCCAACCCAGAGAGCCTCAAGATTGCTTGAACTACTTAAAGGAGAGACATACTGAGTCCACGGTACTGTAGGCACCTCTCAATGTCTAACCCTATGTCCCTGTTGTGAAAGAAGGAAATGGGTAAGGCCAGCCAACAGGTGAAGTTGTGCAGTGGATACAAGGGATTACAAAAAACATTGATGAATTCCAACTGCACCACCGACTTTGGACGATGGAGACAGGAGGTCATCAATGGCCTGTGCTCCAGTGGGAGCTAAGGGCCCAAGAAGGACAAGTAGTGTCGTCAGAAATTTCAGCCAAGCGTGAGTTGCGAGTATGTGAGAAGAGGTCGGCTCCAAGACTTTTGGTCTTGCTAAAGGAGCTGGAAATGGAGATGTCCTACTTCCATGTGACGATGGGGGTCTCCAAGTACACCTGCATTAGGCTTTGGTGGATGATACCCATGAATGCATTGTTCCAAAAGGTTTCACTACTTTCTTCTTCCAGCTGCTTGTCTGATTCTACCTTGGCCCTTGCTCACGCCCCAACTCAAGTCTCTTCAGACTGGGAAGCCTACCAGGACAGTTGTGTGGTGAACTACATATACCTATCTGGACACGCCCCCCCCCCCCCCCCGCCAACTGCTCCTGTGGCTCCTCCCACAGACCGTGGCTCCTCCCACAGACCCCGGTATAAAGGCGATTGGAGGCACTGCTCCTCCCTCAGTCTCCAGGATGTTGTGTGGTGGTCGCTTGCTGCTTGTGCTTTCTTCCAGCCAATAAAAGCCTACCTTAACTCACATCTCCAAGAGTTGTTGATGGTGCATCAAGTTATGATTACATTAGGTTTTACAGACAAGCATCAAACTAGCATTATTTTCCATCATTAAGAATCCTCACCATCCAGGACATGCCCTCTTCTCACTGCTCCCATCAGGGAGGAGGCACAGAAACCTGAAAGCACACACTCAGATTTTAGGAGCAGCCTCGTCCCCTCCCTATCAGATGTCTGAATGGACCGTGAACCAATGAGCACTACCTCACTTTCTGCACTCTTTTAGCACTGTTATTTATTGTTTTATATTTCTTAGTGTAACTTACAGTAATTTATTATGCATTGCACTGTATTGTTGCTGCAAACAACCAATGACACAAAAAAGTCAGTGTTAATAAATCTGATTTTAATTATTACAGATTAGCAATTTAGTCTGAAAGCAGATAGTTTTGCTCAGAAACCTTGAATTCAATTTTAAAAAATCAACATTTGTACCGCCAATCCTTATATGATTTAGTAATCTGAAAAAAAACTATGGCAATCAACAAACTCTTGCAGAATGGTAGCACAGCTGCATTAAATAGATCACCTGCCAATCAATAAAAGAAAATGATTCACCTTATTTATCACACGTACATGAAACATTGAAACATACAGTGAAATGTGTCATTTTGTGTCGGTGACTAACATAGCAAGTATGTCATGTCCACAATTTACTAACCCTAACCGCTCATCTTTGGAATGTAGGGGGAAACTGGAGCACCCAGAGGAAACCCATACAGATACGGCGAGAATGTATGAACTCCTTACAGACAGCAGCAAGAATTGAACCCCGATCTTAGAGCTAGCAGTGTAAAGTGTCATGCTAACTGCTATCCTACCATACTACCCCTAATCAATGAGTAATAAATGAGCCCTAGCTGCTCTGCATTCAGCCGTGAAGTTAACAGAGAGCACTGCCTGGGACATTGAGCACGACAATGACAGTTATAGTGTCAAATGTTATTACATGCTAATCATACCATGATCTGTCTGCTGTGAACATTACTGGAGGGTTGACATTGTGCACATTATCAGGTCCTCATCAATATGGCACTTGGCTGCATTTGCCCACAGTTTCCCTTGTGTGCACTGGACATCATTTTAAGCTCTAGGGGCATTCTATTTAAATTCAGGGAACTCATGAGCCCAATTTCTCCTCAATTGTAGATCTGCTGCTAACTGCATCTCTGGAATTAAGTAATTGCTCTAATGCTTGTCGTCCATTGAGAAGGATTTGTTAATATTTCAAATGCCCTTTGGACTTACTCAGTATAAGCAGTATTCAAGACAAGCTTTTCACTGTATCTTGGTGCGCATGAAAATAATAGACCGGTACTAGTACAGATAGAAGCTCAACAATTTCTCCGAAGTGCAATATTTTCCTGCAGTATCCTGTGCAATATTTGATTCTGTGGTGTGGTAACCAGGAATTCAGATCTGATCAATGAAAATGTAAGGTAATCAATATACCACGGCTTCATCAACTGATACACTCCCACAGATCCTGCTTGACAAGTCCAAGTTTAATTGTCATTCAACCATACACAATACAGCCAAACGAAACAGTGTCCCTCTGAGGGCAGGGTGCACAAACACAGTAGCAACACCTCTTGATTCCTTCCAGTGGCTTGATTATTGTCACCACAATTGACTTGCTTTCTTCTTCGCAGTTAATCTTGAGGTTTGAATTGATTTTTGTTTGTCGTGTTAGCCAGTTAAGTCAAGTTAATTGCTATATGCATTAGTACATATACACACAGATGCAGTAAAAAGCTTACTTGCAGCATCATGCAAGACAGAAATTGAAGATTAATTATACACAATTTTTCACAAGGAAGAACACGATTAATTGAATTGAATTGGATTGACTTTATTTCTTACGTCCTTCACATGCATGAGGAGTAAAAATCTTTACGTTATGTTTCCGTCTAAATGTGCAATGTGCAATTTATAGTAATTTGTAATAAACAGCATGTACAACAGGACAGTAAATATAACATAGAAATACAATTGTATCAGCATGAATTAATCAGTCTGATGGCCTGGTGGAAGAAGCTCTCCGGAGACTGTTGGTCCTGGCTTTTATGCTGTGGTACCATTTCTCAGATGGTAGTAGCTGGAACAATTTATGGTTGGGGTGACTTAGATCCCTAATGATCCTTCAGGCATTTTTTACACACCTGTCTTTGTGAATGTCCTGAATAGTGGGAAGTTGACATCTACGGATGCGCTGGGCTGTCCACACCACTCTCTGCAGAGTCCTGCGACTGAGGGAAGTACAGTTCCCATACCAGGCAGTGATGCAGCCAGTCAGGATGCTCTCAATTGCGCCCCTGTAGAAAGTTCTTAGGATTAGGGGACTCAAAACCTCTTCAACCATCTGAGGTGAAAGAGGCACTGTTATGCATTTTTCACCACACAGCTGGTACGTACAGACCATGTGAGATCCTCTTAAAGCTGTTCACCCTCTCAACCCTAGATCCATTGATGTCAATAGAGGTTAGCCTGTCTTCATTCCTCCTGTAGTCCATAACCAGCTTTAACCAGAACAAAAAAAAACATGTCTGTTTTAGTGCAAAGTGATCAAAATGGTCATAGTGTTGATAAATTGGTCACACTGATTGGTTCAAGAACGGCATTGTTGAAGGGAAGCAGTTGCTCTTGAACTTGGTGGTGTCAGACATTAATTTCCATACCTCCAGCTCCAGAGTGCTGGGGATCCTTGACAATAGGTGTTCCCTTCTTGAAGAAGCGACTCCAGAAGATATTACCAATGGCAACTTATGTTTTAGGGACGTGAGATTACAGAATTTGCTCCTCTTTTGAAGCCTCACTGATCCAATCATGGAGCAGGTGCAGAATGAAAATATTAGCCAGCAGAGCCCATTGGTTTGAGATATCTTGTCAAAGAAACCTTGATGAGCTGTTGCATTGCGCTGTGCTTTTGCACCTGCGGTTGCCTGTTTTGTCCGATGCTCACGATGCGACCTCCTCTATGTTGGTGAGACCCGTCGTAAATTGGGGGCCTGCTTTGTCGAGCACCTCTGCTCCATCCACCAAAAGCAGGATTTCCCATTGACCCAACATTTTAATTCTGATTCCCATTTCCATTCCGACATGCTGGTCCATGGCCTCCTCTTGTGCCGCAATGAGGTCACACAGAGTGGAGTAGCAACACCTTATATTCCATCCGTCATGAATATCGATTTCTCCTTCTGGTAAAAAAATGTTTCCCTCCCCCATTCCTCTCCTTCTATTCCCCACTCTGGCCCCTTACCTTTTCTCTCTTGCCTATCATCTCCCCCTGGTTCCTCTCCTCCTTCTCTTTCTCCTATGGTCCACTCTCCTCTCCTATCAGACTCCTTCCTCTCCAACCCTTGACCTTTCCCAACCACCTGGATTCACCTATCACCTTTTATTTATCCTCCTTCCCCTCCCCTCACCTTTTTATTCTGGTGACTTCCTCTTTTCTTTCCAGTCCTGAAGAAGGGTTTCGCCCAAAGCGTTGACTGCTTATTCATTTCAATGGATGCTGCCTGACCTGCTGAGTTCTTCCAGCATTTTGTGTGTGGTGCTTTATTTTCCAGAAGTTAAGATAGCATGGATTTTCTTTTAAAAAAAAATACAGTGAGTAAATATGTGGTTGTTGTTCAGTCATTAAGTTGAGTCCAACTCTTCGTGACCTCATAGTCCATAGAGTCCATAGGGTTTTCATGGCAAGATATAGAAGTAGATTGCCAGGCCTTTCTTCCACACAGATACTGCTGCCGCCCAGGTTGGGACCCAGCTGGGCTTGAACTCAGGATCATCTGCCTGGAAGTCCAGTGCTGATGCCACTACACCACCAGATATACATTCTAATTATTCTCAATAAAAAGATCAGAATGAATCATCCTCTGTTTTGCTTTGGTTGTAGAAGATCATGTACCTCAGTTGGTAGTGTACACTGTGCAGCACAGTTGGAGTTGAACTCCTTCCGCACTCTGTAAAGAGTTTGTACATTTTCCCCATACTGCACGGGTTTCCTCCAGGCCCTTTATCTTCCTCCCACGTTCCAAAGATGTAAGGGTTAGGGTTGTGGGCTTGCTACGTTGGTGCTGGAAGCATGTCACTTGTGGGCTGTTCCCAGCATAGTTGGATTATGTTGTTTGTTGATGCAAACAACATATTTTACTGTAAGTTTTGATGTGCATATGACAAATACAGATAAATATTATGTTTATCTTTATCTTTATTGGCTTGAATGCACCTTAGATTGGTAAAAAAAAAGAAAGCAAAAACAAAAGCAGTAAACCTAGAACTATTCTATGTTCTATGTATGTTCTATATGTTCTATGTTCTAAGTCCTCGCTCCCCACACCTGTGGCTTGTGCTGTATACTCAATTGTGAGGACAGTAGTCTGTGACAAACTTTGGCAAAATTTTGACAAACTTCGCGAGATGTTTGGTGGAGAGTATATTGACTGGCTGCATCAAATCCTGGTGAATGAAAAATCCTACAAACAGTAGTGGATACAGCCCGGCCCATCATGGGTAAAGTCCCCCCACCCCCCAATCATTGAGCACACCTACGTGAAACGCTGTTGCAGGAAAGCAGCATCCATCATCAGGGGCCCCCACCACCCAGGACATGCTCTCTTCTCACTGCTGCCATCAGGATGGAGGTACAGGAACCTCAGGACTCATACCACCAGGTTCAGGAACAGTTACAAACCCTCAACCATTGGGCTCTTGAATCTAAAGGGATAACTTCACTCAGCTTCTGTTATGATTATTATTCTATAGATTTATTGAGTATTGCTACAAGAAAATTAATGTCAGGGACATGTCAGCGACATGCATGTAATTTGATAATAAATTTACATTGAACTTTGAACTTTGGTGAAGTTCAGGGCATGAGGTGAGTACCACATGCCAAGATTCATACATGAAGGCTGCCTATTGGTGCCGACAAGTTGCCTATTGCCTGTGAAACCACACCCCGGGAGGCATCAACACCTTGAGATAGCATAATTAAAGCAAAAGAAAACAGTTCTGTTAATTTATTTTTGTGATGTGGATCTGTAAAACGTGAAGAAGTCACAGAATGCAATACATTTACCAGTTTGCAGTACTTATAAGTATGAAAGTAAGCAGATTGTTTTTTTTTTACAATCCCAGCAGTTAAGATTAGATCAATTGTCAATTTTAAATCTGGGATAGAATTTTCTTCCCAGGATTTTTCTTGGTAGAAAATTTGAAAGTATGTGAAAGAACCTACATTCATTGGTCACTGTTTGCAGTGCACAACGAAGATCAAAGATGTGCTGTTATTAATTTTATGCAATACATGTTACGCCAGGGTGTGTCATTTCACTTTACAAGATTAAATTTGCATCACGTTGGTGTGAATGTGTTGGAATTTTGTTGAGCAAGGGTGTTGAAGGATTATGGAGGTAGTTCACAGATCAGCCATGATCTCATTAAATCTAGGCACAGATTCAGAGTGGTTAAATCACCAACACCTGCTCCTACCTTATTTTGTTAATTTTTTTAATGTATGTGAAGCATGTCAAGGACTTTAAAATGTTTAGTCTGAGCAGTAATTTTAACACTGGTTAAATTCAGATTTTAAAGTGTAATTTTCCAGGAATTGGAATTGAACTAGCGTTGGTTTATTAGTGTCATGTGTACTAATGGGCAGCAAGATAGTGTAGTGTAGTGGTTAGCACGACGCTTTACAGAACTAGTGACCCAGGTTCAATTCCCGCCACTGTCTGTATGTTCTCCCTATGACCGCATAGGTTTCCTCTGGGTGTTCCACAGTCCAAAGACATACTGGTTGATAGGCTAATTGGTCATTGTAAATTGTCCCAAGATTAGATAGGGTTAAATCGGCAGTTGCTGGGCGACGCAGCTCAAAGGGCCTGTTAGTGCTGTATCTCAATAAAAGTAAACCATAAAGCATCCAGTGTGAAGCTTGTCTTGAATCCTGTTCATACAGATCTCTTCATTACACTGTACAATGGGGTAGAACAATAACAATGCAGAAATGTAGTAGAAGTGCAATCACTCAAGACAAGTATGATGGGGCCGTCTCCAGAATATTAGGGTGGATTCAGGAACAGGGCCCAGTGGCATGCAATGCAAGATGTCTGGGGACCCTTTACCGCCACAGCCTGCCTCCGCTTTCACTGCCATCGTGATGTGTCATCATCTTCCTCCAGCTCCACGGTCGAGGCTTTGGTTGCATCGCTCTTTGTCCGGAAACTCTCCCTTGAACTACAGTCATGGGTGACCCCACCAGGAATTAAGCAGCAGACAGTATCACTCACTGGTTTTTAGGAACTCAACAAGCCTCTCCACCAAGGCAAGATGATGATCCTTGGAGAAGAACAGAAATGCAGAATAAAGTGTAAAAGCCACAGAGAAAGTGCAGCGAAGGTAAACTATAAGAAGTAAGGTCATAACGAGGCAGATTTTGAGATCAAGAGTTCAACTTATTATATTTAAGAGTTCAGTGGCTTTATAACGGTGGGTGGAATCTGTCGTTTAACCTGATGGTACATACTTTCAGACTACTGTGTCGTCTGCATGGTGGAAGAGGGAAAAGGTAGAATGTCTAGAGCGGGAGTGGCCTTTCGTTATGCTAGTTGCTTTATTGAAACAGTGAGAAGTATAGCCAGAGTCAATGGAGCAGAAGATGGTTTCATGATGTACTGAACGGAGCCCACAACTCTCTGCAGTTTCTTGAAGTCACCATGCCATTATGCTTCCAGGTGGAATAGGAAGTTATCCCATTCAGGAATAACGTCTTCCCCTCTTGCTGAATGGACATTGAACACATGAACACTATTACTACTTTTTTTTCTCTTTTTTGGACCACTTATTTAATTAACACTATATATATATACGTTTATATATATAAAGTTAGACACAGTAACTACTATTAACACAGTAAGAAGTTCTGTGGGTGAAAAAGCTTTGTTGATGAGAGAGGTGGGAGGAGACTGGTTCAGCTGACAGGAAGGTGACGTTAATTCAGATAATCATGTGTCTCAATGTTAGTGTGCAGAAGTGTATCTATGAATGCTAATAAACTACCACTGAATGTATGTACAGGTCCTCTTGATCAACAAAACTCCATCAATTTCATGCCATACTGATGAACAATTAATCTTTCTGCAACACAGGAAGCCAACAATGTTGTGCCGAACTGATTACGCAATTGAAATTGGAGTGAAGGAGGATGAGAGGTGACTTGATAAAGGTGTAAAAGTTGACAAGAGGGATAGTTCGAGTGAACAGCTTGAGACATTTTCCCTAGGCAGAAATTACTAATACGAGGGGCCATAATTTTAAGGATGGACTGAATACCTCATTCTGCTCCTGTGTTTTATGGTCTTATGTTTAAAGGGTGATGTCAGACGTAAATACACAGGAAGTGGGGAGTGCATGGAAAACTCTGCTGGGGTGGTGGTAGAGGCAGATGCACGAGGGACATGGAAACGATTCTTAGGTGCATGGATGATAGAAAAATGGAGGGCTATGTGGGAGGGAAGGAGGAAGGGTTAGATTGATCTTAGAGCTGGTTAATAGGTTGGAAGACCATCATGGGCCGAAAAGTCTGTGGTGTGTTCACAATTGTTTCGTGTAATTTCCAGCACGCAAGTGTAATAATCGTTACCCTGTATCCAATGCAGCACAAAAAAACACTGAGGTAAAGAGCAGAATAATAGAAAAACCACAATAAATATAAACAATTAAGATAGCTTACAATGTAATATGTACATTAATCATATAATTTTTACTGTTCTATATTCAACTGTATTTTCTACTATTTTATTTTATTTAGTTATTTTATTTTATTTATCAGGGCAGCACAGGCCCTCTGGACTCACTGAGCCATGCTGCCCAGCATCCTACCAATTTAACCCTTGCCTAATAACAGGACAATTTATAATGACTAATTAACCTACTAACTGGCTGCTCTTCAGACTGTGGGAGGAAATCGGAGCAGCTGGAGGAAGCCCACACTGACACGGGAAGAACTGCCTTCGAAAGGACGTGCATGATGGGGCTGGTAAAAATTAACCATTACATTCAATTGCCATTGACACCTTTTGAAGTCCCTGAGCGACGGTTTGACCATGTCAATGTGGACTTGTCGCTCTTCTCCCCTCCTGCGGTTTCACACACCTCTTTACTACGATGAACTGTACCACCAGGTGGCCAGAGGTCACCCCTCTAGCATTGACGACAGCTGCAGATGTGGCTCAGGCTTTCATCAGCACTTGGCTTGCTTGTCTGGCACCCCAGCTGATATTTACTCTGACTGTGGTCCCCGATTCATATCAGACCTCTGGGCTGTGATGGCCCAGAACCTTGGCGTTAGGCCAATAGTCCAATGGCCTATGCGAGCGGGTTCAGCACTCCTTAAAGTCTGCTCTGAGGGCTTCCCTGAGCGTTGGCGTGACCGTCTCCCATGGGTCCTGCTGGGGCTCAGAACAGCTCCAAAAGAGGATCAGCAGTCGTCCATGGCTGTGTTGGTACACGGGCTGCCGTTGTGAATCCCAGGTGATTTTATTCCAGGCTTCACAACTGTCTGATAGGCCTCTCAACAATAAATTCAATTCTTTTGCACCCATTCTTACCTCCCATTATGGCATACAGTACTCTTGGGTTCCTGTTGACCTACAGTCGCCTCGTTTGTTTTCGTCCATGATGCACACCTTAGGCTCCCTTATGATGGCCTGTTCCGTGTTTCGGAATGGAGGGAAAAGACTTTTATTATAGTTAAGAAAGGGAAGCCCAAATGTACTTCGGTAGATCACCTTAAACTGTCCCACCAAGATTTGGAGTATTCCGCTGCTACCGTCCTGCCGTCACAACATGACCATGAGTGTTTCAAGACATCTCCGGACAAGCCAGAGGCATCTGCTGTTCCTCAACCCATGGAACATAGGACCTGAGCCAGGTAGCTTGTTCAAGCTCCAGACAGACTCACAATGCTGGTTTTAGTGAATTCTGGAGGTGGGCCAGTGTAGCGTAATGTAATTGGTGGAAATGTACATAATTCACAACTACCGACATTAAGCTGGGGTTCTCTTTAAGAGGCCAGCCTGAAGTGGTGACCTAATTATGTAAAGTACTTTTACTGTGCTTTGTGTTCAATGTTTGCAGTACAATAAATGAATAGTTACGGTGTTTCTTGAACATAAAATGCCTCTGCCATTTTTTATTTGCATAAACTTATATGTTAATCAATCCTGTTGAAGGGTTTTGGCCCTAAACGTTGACTGTACTTTTTTCCATAGATGCTGCCTGGCCTGCTGAGTTCCTCAAGCATTTTGTGTGTGTTGCTCAGATTTCCAGCATCTGCAGATTTCCTTTTGTTTGTTAATCTGCTTTCCCGAACTTTTCAGACTTTGTTCCAAATCAATGCAACTTTTTTACAAAAGAAAGTGTCGTTTCCCACTGATATTTCACTGATTATCTTTAACTTGGACCTTTTGTTATCAACCCACTGGTCTGTGGAAGGCACTTCCTCAAAATACTCAGGAAAATTCCTCATAATTTTTGGAGCAGAAATAATTCATATTCAAGTAAAGGCAGTTAACGCATTTAAAGAAAACAAGGCGATCACTAGTATTTTGCCACAGAATAAATTAAATCCTAATTGCACGTGCATTTGTTAAAATTAAGAAAACATGACTGGCCAGAAGCTCCTCACTAAATCCTGTTTCCCTGAAGGCTTTTGATAGAAAGCCATGGGTATTTGATGTAATGACGTGAATGCATTTTGTGGCTTACAGTGTAGCAGCTTCCAAAGCAGCCACATTCATCTCTTATCACAAACACCTGAGCAAACTCTAGAGAAGCTTCTACAGAGCAACTCCTTTACACTGGTGAGGCCCAACGTAGCTTGGGGGACTGCTTTGGTGAACACCTTCACCCTGTCTGCAACAGGCAGGATTTCATGGTGGCCAACCATTTTAATACCACTCCCGATACCCATTTCGACTTGGTCCATGGTCGCCCCTACTGCCATAATGAGGCCCTTCTTAGGTCGGAGTAGTAACACCTCACATTCCATCTGGATAGCCTCCAACCAGGGCTGAGAGGTTGCTTGGGTTTCCGCGAGAAAAGACTCCTGCGATCTCTTCTCTCAATTCCCACAACAACCTGGGGTGTATCATATCTGGCCCTGGGGATTTATCAATCTTAATGTTTTTAAGAAGATCCAGCACTTCTTCTTCCCTAATCTCCACATTGTCCAGCACGTAGGCCCACTCTACTTCAACCTCATCCTGATCAAGATCATTTTCACTTGTGAATACTGAAGCAATACTTTACCACAGACTCAACCTGTAAATTAACCTTCTGGGAGTATTGCACGAGGACGCCTAAGTCCCTCTGTACCTCTGATTTTGAACCTTCTCCCCATTTAGATAATAGTTGGCACTATGGTTCCTTTTACCAAAATGCATTATCATATACATTTCCCAACACTGTAATCCATCTGCCACTTTTTTGCCCATTCTTCCAATTTCAATTTGGCTCCACCTATCTTTGTATCATCCACAGATTTTGCCACAAAGCCATCAATTCCATTATCTAAATCATTGACAAACAATGTGAAAAGGGGTCCCAATACTGACCCCTGAGGAACACCACTAGTCACTGGCAGCCAACCACAAAAAGACCTTTTTTATTCCCATTCACTGACTCCTGCCTGTCAGCCATTCCTCTATCTGTGCCAGTATCTTTCCTGTAACACCATAGGATTTTATCTTGTCAAGCAGCCTCATGTGTGGCACCCCGTCAAATGCCTCCTGAATATCCAAGTAAATGGCATCCACTGCTGTTTTGTCCATCCTGCTTGTTACTTCCTCAAAGAACTCTAACAGATTTGTCAGGCAAGATTTTCCTTTACAGAAACCATGCTGACTGTGACTTGATTCATAATTAATTTCCAAGTGCCTCAAAACCTCATCCTTGTAGATTCCAACACTTTCCCAACCATTGAAGTAAGGTTAATTGGCCTATAATTTCCTTTCTTTTCCCTTCTTAGAGTGGAGTGACATTTGCCATCTTCCAGTCCTCTGGGAACATGCCAGGATCAAGTGATTCTGGAAGGATCATGACCAATGTATCCGTTATCTCTTCAGCAACCTCTCTCAGGACTCTGGTATGTAGTCCATCTGGTCCAGGTGACTTATCTATTTTAAGACCTTTCAGTTTGCTTAGCACTGTTTCCTTTGTAAAAGCATGTCACTCACTCCTGCTCCCTGACACTCACAGAACTCTGGCACACTGCTAATGTCTTGCAGAGTGAAGGCAGGTGCAAAACACCCATTAAGTTTATCTGCCATTTCTTTGTCCCCCATTACTACCTCACCAGCATCATTTTCCATTTGGCCAATATCAACCCTCGCCTCCCTTTTACTCTTTATATAACTGAAAAAACTTTTGGTATCCTGCTTTATATTATTAGCTAGTCTGCCCTCATATTTCATCTTTTCCCTTCTTATCGATTTTTTAGTTGCCTTTTGTTGGATTTTAAAAGCTTCCCAATCATCCCACATCCCACTCAGTTTTGCTGTTTCATATATCCTTTCCATGGCTTTCATGTAGTCCTTCCTTTGTCAGTCATGGTTGTCTAACCCTGCCATTTGTGAACAACTTCTTCTGTGGGACATATCTGTCATGCGCCTTGTGAACAATTCGCAGAAACTAAAGCCACCTCTGCTCTGTCATCATCCCTGCCAGTATCCTCCTCCACTCCACCCAGGCAAGCTCCTCTCTCATGCCTCTGTCATTCCCTTTATTCCTTTGCGATACTGATACATGTGAGTTATGCTGCTCTCTGTCAAATTGCAGTATGAATTCAATCATATTGTGATTACTGCCTCCTAAATGCCTCCTTTATGTCAAGCTCCCTAATAAGATCTGGGTTATTACACAACACCCAATCTAAGATAACCTTTCCCCTAGTAGGCTCAAGCACAATCTACTCTAAAAAGCCATCTTGTAGGCATTCAACAAATTTCCTCTCTTGCGATCCGACACCAACCTGATTTTCCAAATTCCCTTGCATATTGAAGTCCCCCATTACAATTGTGTCATTACCCTTATTACATGCCTTTTCAGTTATCTTTGCAATCTCAACCCCACATTTTGGCTACTATTTGGAGGCCTATATATGATTCCCAAATTGGTTTTCATACCCTTGCAATTTCTTAACTTCACCGACAAAGACTCAATATTCTTTGCCCCATGTCACCTCTTCCTAAAGATGTAATTCCATCTCTTACCGACAGAATCAGACAGGCAGACAGACAGACATACTTTATTGATCCCAAGGGAAATTGGGTTTTGTTACAGTTGCACCAACCAAGAATAGTGTCGAAATATAGCAATATAAAACCATAAATAATTAAATAATAATAAGTAAATTATTCCAAGTGGAAATAAGTCCAGGACCAGCCTATTGGCTCAGGGTGTCTGGCACTCCAAGGGAGGAGTTGTAAAGTTTGATGGCCACAGGCAGGAATGACTTCCTATGACACTCAGTGTTGCAAAGTACTGGAGAGTTTAACATCGGTAGCTGAGCGAAGGGCGCTGAGTAGGCTACGGTCAATTATGGATAACTCTGAACATCCTCTACATAGCACCATCCAGAGACAGAGAAGCAGTTTCAGCGACAGGTTACTATCGATGCAATGCTCCTCAGACAGGATGAAGAGGTCAATACTCCCCAATGCCATTAGGCTTTACAATTCTACCGCCAGGACTTAAGAACTTTTTAAAGCTATTATTAATGCTTTTTGAGATGGTGATTTAGATGCATATCATATTTTTTACTGAGTTAAGTATTGTATGTAATTAGTTTTGCTACAACAAGTGTATGGGACATTGGAAAAAAGTTGAATTTCCCCATGGGGATGAATAAAGTATCTATCTATCTATCTATCTATCTATCTATCTATCTATCTATCTATCTATCTATCTATCTATCTATCTCGGTGGAATGAGTCTCTGGCTGATCGTACTCCTGTGCCTAACCAGTACATTATGAAGTGGATGGAGACATTGTCCAAGATGGCATGCAACTTGGACAGCATCCTCTTTTCAGACACCACCGTCAGAGAGTCCAGTTCCACCCCAACAACATCATTGGCCTTATGAATGAGTTTGTTGATTCTGTTGGTGTCCGCTACCCTCAGCCTGCTGCCCCAGCACACAACAGCAAATATGATAGCACTGGCCACCACAGACTCATAGAACATCCTCAGCATTGTCCGGCAGATGTTAAAGGACCTCAGTCTCCTCAGGAAGTAGAGATGGCTGTGACCCTTCTTGTAGACAGCCTCAGTGTTCTTTGACCAGTCCAGTTTATTGTCAATTCATATCCCCAGGTATTTGTAATCCTCCATCATGTCTACACTGACCCCTTGGATGGAAACAGGGGTCACCGGTGCCTTAGCCCTCCTCAGGTCAACCACCAGCTCCTCAGTCTTTTTCACATTAAGCTGCAGATGATTCTGCTCACACCATGTGACAAAGTTTCCCACCGTAGCCCTGTACTCAGCCTCATCTCCCTTGCTGATGCATCCAACTATGGCAGAGTCATCAGAAAACTTCTGTAGTTGGCAAGACTCTGTGCAGTAGTTGGTCCGAGGTGTAGATGGTGAAGAGAAAGGGAGACAGGACAGTCCCCTGTGGAGCCCCAGTGCTGCTGACCACTCTGTCTGACACACAGTGTTGCAAGCGCACGTACTGCAGTCTGCCAGTCAGGTAATCAATAATCCATGACACCAGGGAAGCATCCACATGCATCACTGTCAGCTTCTCACCCAGCAGAGCAGGGCGGATGGTGTTGAACGCACTGGAGAAGTCAAAAAACATGACCCTCACAGTGCTCGCCGGCTTGTCCAGGTGGGCGTAGACACGGTTCAGCAGGTAGACGACGGCATCCTCAACTCCTAGTCGGGGCTGATAGGCGAACTGAAGGGGGTCTAAGTGTGGCCTAACCATAGGCTGGAGCTGCTCTAGAACAAGTCTCTCCAGGGTCTTCATGATGTGGGAGGTCAATGCCACCGGTCTGTAGTCATTGGAGCCACTGGGGCGTGGCGTCTTCGGTACAGGAATGAGGCAGGACATCTTCCACAGCACAGGGCCCCTCTGGAGATGCCAAGCTCAGGTTGAAGACATGGTGATGTACTCCACATAGGTGGGGGGCACAGGCTTTGAGCACCCTGGGGCTGACACCATCCGGGCCTGCAGCCTTGCTTGGGTGGAGACGATTCAGCTGTCTTCTCACCTGTTCAGCTGTGAAGCCCACCGTGGTGGTTTCAGGTGGGGGAGGGGTGTAGTCATGAGAGCAGGGTGGGGGGCTGTGAGGAGGGGTAGGAGAGGAGAGTGGAGTAAGTGTTGGTTGGGGGCCGACAACAGATGAATCATGTGGGGGATGAGCAGGGGCCATAGTGTCAAATCTGTTGAAGAACAGATTAAGTTTGTTGGCCTTGTCCACACTGCCTTCAGCTCCTCTGTTGCTAGTTTGCCGAAACCCAGTGATAGTCTTCATACCACTCCAGACCTCTCTCATGTTGTTCTGCTGGGGTTTCCACTCAAGTTTCCTCCTATACCTGTCTTTAGCCTCCCTGATCTTGGCTTTCAGGTCCCTCTGTATTGTCCTCAGCTCCTCCCTATTTCCATCTCTAAACACCCTCTTTTTAGCGTTCAGGATGTCCTTAATGTCCTTCCTGCCTGTCCTTTCAATACAAGGTATATCCTTTGATGTTAAACTCTCAACTATGGCCTTCTTTCAGCCATGATTCAATGATGCCCACAATGTCATACCGACCTATCTCTAATCGTGCCACAAGTTCACCCCCTTATTCTGAATGCTACGCACATTTAAGTACAGGACCTTCAGTCCTGCATTCTTTGCCCTTTTGAATTTTGCCTCCTTGGTACAATTTAACTCTTTGCTCTGTCTGCATTTGTACCCAGTCATTGGTTTATCCTACCTTACATTCATGTTACACTCATCATCTGCTAGGCTCATCCTCAGCTCTATCATCCTGACTCCCATCCCACTGCCATAGAAGTTTAAACCACTCCCAACAGCTCTAGCAAACCTACCCGCAAGAATATTGGACCACCTTGTATTCAAGTGCAACCCATCCCTTTTGTACAGGTCTCACCCACCCAAGTAGTCTCAATTATCTAGAAATCTGAATCCCTGCCCCCTGCTCTAATTCTTCAACCATGCAATGCCAAGATTACTACCTTTGAGGCCCTGCTTCTCATCTTCCTTCCTAACTCCCTGTATTCCTTTTTCAGGACCTCCTCCCTTTTTCTTCCTACGTCTTTGGTACCAATCTGTACCATGACTTCTGGCTGCTCACCCTTCTTTTTCAGAAACATCTCAGACTCTGACATCTGGGAGGCTAACTACCATTCGTGTTTCCTTTTTGTGTCCACAGAATCACCTATCTGTCCCCCTGTCTATAGAGTCCCCTAGTACTGCTGCCATCCTCTTCAGTTCCCTACCCTTCTGAGCCACAGGGCCAGACTCATTGCCAGAGGCATGACTACTGTTACTTCCCCAGGTAGAACGTCCACTCCCCAACAGCACTCAAAATGGAGTACTTATTGTTGAGGGGGATGGGCACAGGGATGCTCTCCACTATCTAACGTTCTCCCTTCCCTCTCCTGACAGTCACCATTTATCTGTCTCCTGTAGTCTTGGGGTGACTACCTCCCTGTAGCTCCTGTCTGTCACTGCATCACTTTCCCTAACAAGCCTGAGGTCATCGAGCTTCAGCTCCAGTTCCCTAACACAGTCTCTAAGGAGCTGCATCTCGACATACCTGGGGCAGATGTGGCCATAGGTGAGGCTGGGAGTCACCTGGAAATCCCACATCTGACACCCAGAGCAGAGCACTGGCTCTGTAGACATACCCTCTATTCTCTCTAGAGTTGAATAAGAAAGAAGGAATGAATTTACCTCATCTCTGCCTGTTCTCGCTGAAGCTCTGCTGAGCCAAAGCCTTACTACTCTGCCTCAAGACTACTCCGATGACGACCACTCCCACGATGACTGCTCCGCTAGGCGGCACTTCTCTTTTATAGAGACTGGGTTTTTAAAAGCTCTTTGTTGGACCTGAGCAGGAATGCTCCTGTTGCATCTGTGCAGTACTCCAATCAATGACGCCTGTCAAATTGTCCTATTCCATTGTGCCTAGTCTGTGGCAAACAACCTGCAAATGTAGCAATGGCTCCATCAAAATTGAGAAGACACTCAACTACAAATCACAGCCATGTGACATGTAGAAGTGCTGATTATTGTAAAAGAACTATTGGAACCTCAAAACAAACAAATGAAAGCTATTGAATATAAAGCTGCAGTCAGTAAAAGATCTTAGGAAGCAAGGTATTTAGTAGCTTTAAGACCAGTTCACTCGAGAATATTTTTAAAGCTGTGTGAAAACTTTGGCAAAGAGCACATTAGTCTCTTGCTTCGTACAGAAATCTGGTGGCTTAGCAGAGGAAAAGTTCTCAGCATGGTGTTGAGCTAAAAGGTGAATTGCAGGAGTACGTTCTAGAAAAACAGTAGGTCTGGTTTTGGTGAGTGTTTTGAAGATGAAGAATGGTTACCAAAGCCAGCCTACTTAACAGACATTTTTCATCATATGAACCAGTTGAACATGTCTCTGCAAGGCCGTGGAGAAAATGTTTTGACTTCAAGTGCCAAGATTCTTGGATTTAAAAGGAAGCATTCTTTGGGAAAATCATGTTGCAAAAGGAAATCTTGAAATGCTTCCATTGCTACTTGGGCTTGAGAGTGAGGAAGGATATCAGAAAGCCTTGAGTCTTATTGAAAACCATCTGGAAGAAGTGCAGGACAAAATTGAACAGTATGTTTCCTCCCTTTTAACGGAAGTGTATAACTGGGTGAGGGACCCTTTCTCTGAATCTCCTGCTCAGCCTGAGAACTTGACTTTGAGAGAAGAGGAAAAGCTTTGTGTGCTGCACTCTGATCGTGCACTCAAGATAAGATTTACTGACCTGCCCCGGACAAGTTCTGGATTTCTGTGAAAGAAGAGTATTCTGCCATTCATAGGAAAACAATGAACATTTTGCTGCAGTTTTCAACTTCTTACATGTGTGAGCAAGCTTTTTCTTGTTTTAACAAGCATCAAGAGCAAGGATAGAAATCGCCTCATTTCAGTTGAAAGTGAGATCTGTGTGTATTTATCTCAAATTTGACCCAGAATTGAGAAATTTATTATGTTTGCCTTATCAGTTTTTAAAATTTATGGAAGGGCAACAAAGATTAATTTCAAGAAAGGTAAGCTAAGCTTAAGTTTTTTTTTTAAGAAAGTTTGGTTTAAATTTCATTCTCTACTCAAAATAGCATTGACAATTATTTTTGGATTGTTGTATCCAGAACTTACTGATCACGTTAACATACCATGAGCTGTAGGTATAGTAATTTTTATGAAGGGGTTCCCTGAGACCTGAAAATTATTTCAAGGTTTTCTCCAGGGCAAAAAGGTTGAGAAAAGCTTCTCCAACCTGACTGCATGAACAGTGATTTCTCTAACTTCTGGTAATTTCTCCCCTCCCCCTCCCCCACCCTTCTCTCTTTTCTCATTCTCCAATCTGGATACCCTCTTACCCCTTCTTTTCTCCTCACTTGCCTATCACCTACCTCTGGTGCTCCTCCTCTTTCCCTTTCTCTGATGGTGCACTCATCTCTGCTATCAGAATCCCTCTTCTTCAGCCTTTTGTTTCTTTCACCTATCACCTCCCAGCTTCTCACCTTGCCCCCATCCCCCTCCCACCTACCTTCCCCCTCACCTGGTTTCACCTGCTGGCTTGTACTCCTCCCCCTCCCCCTCCCTTCTTGTTGTGGCACCTGCCACCTTCCTTTCCAGTCCTGATGAATGGTCTCGGCCTGAAACGTTGACCGTTCATCCCTCTCCATGGATGCTACCCGACCTGCTGAGTTCCTGCAGCATTTTGTGTGCATTACTCTGGATTTCCAGCATCTGCAGAATCTCTTGTGCTTCCGATTTGAACTTCTTGTTAGGTTGGGACAGAGGGCTGAGGAATGGAAGATAAAGGAAAAGGAGTGGGGCTTGTTGGGGAGGAAGGCTGAAATATTTCACGTTGAGGTGGTAACGATTTGTCTTCTCTCTCTTCTACCTGATGAGACTGTCACTTTGGTTGAGTAGAGTGGATTTTTTTAATGCTTCTTAATCTGACAGCTTCATGCAGCAGACACAAAATACAATTAGATCAAAGCCCAGGGTAAAAAGAAACAGAGTGCAAGGTTCAGAATGGGATGTGATCCTATATGTATCTCCATCTCAGAGACAAGCCTTTCACATCAGTTAAAGTTTAAAAGAAGAGGTGCTTGCTGTCAGTGAGACATAGTGAGTGACACAGAGAAACATAACCTTTATGTATCAATTTTGGGAATGACATTCATAATTCAATCACACGGGACTCTGGGATGAAATTCCTATTGTTATAATCCACTTGGTAGATGTCACAGAAATATGAACAAATTGGCAAGAGGTTTACAAAAGAGTTGACTTATTTTTTTCATTGACAGTTTGTGGGCATGGTGCCTGTAAGGCCAGTCTTCATTGTCCATCCTTTGCCGTCCTTAAGGAGGGCTCTACAATTCTCAATATTATTTATTACTTGTTAATTTATTATTTTTTGTTTTCTTTTGTACTTGCACAGTTTGTCTTCTTTTGCTGATTGGTTGTTTGACTTCTTTATTGATTCTATTGTGTTTCTTTGTATCTATTGTGAATGCCTGCAAAAAATGAATCTCACAGTAGTATATTGCGACATATACATACAATGATAATGAGTTTACTTTGAACTTTAATGGTAAGCTGATTTCTTAAAAGATTAATGAACATCTTTATTTGCCCTATACAGTACATTAGGAATTTAGGTCAGGACATGACAGGTAACAACGAAGAACAACATTCAACAATTAGAAAGAATAAAGAATGATATGAACATAACGTTAGAAGTATGGATATGGAATAAAATGTGCATAAATACATATACATTTACAATATAAACAGCATTATAAAAAGTGGTTTAAAGCATTTTCAGTGCAATCTAGTGACTGAGGTCATTGATAGAGAGAGTTAGGGGGCAGTATTAGAATGGTTGATCAGATTAATTGACTAGAGGAAGAAACTTTTAGGGTGGTGTGCAGTTCTTCATTTACTCTTTTAGAGATCCACCTTAAACTGACATGGCTGCTGTGTAAAATTCAGATTATACCTACAATCTAATGGCAGCCTCTATACCCATCACCTTTCCAACCATCTCAAAAGTCATTAATTCCCTACTATGATGGTTATTGGTAAATTATTTTATTATGTACTGAGCTACAGTGAAAATCCTGTCGTGCCAGAAGAAAGGGGAGCAGAGTTAGGCCACTTCGCCCATCGAATCTGCTTCGCCAGTTGATCAGGGCTGACTTATTTTCCCTCTCAACCCCATTCTCCTGCTTTTATCCTATAACCTTTGACACTCTCATTAATCAAGAATCTATCAATCCCCCTCTTTAAATATACCCAATAACTTGGCCTCCACAGCCATCTGCGGCAATGAATTCTAACAGATCAGCACCCCGGATAAAGAAATTCCTCCTCATTTCTGCTCTATAAGGGATATCCTTCTATTCTGAGGCTGTGCCTTCTGGTCCTAGACTCCCCCATTATAGGCAACCCCCACCTTCACTCTATGTAGGTCTTTCAATATTCAGTAGGTTTCAATGAGATCCCCCTTATTCTTCTAAACGCCAGTGAGTACAGCTCCAAAGCTATCGAATGCTCCATTTTCATATTTTCATTTTCAGGATAATTCTTGTAAACCACCTCTACACCCTCTCCAATGCCAGTATATCCTTTCTTAGGTATGGGACCCAAAACTGCTCACAATATGATCCGACCAATGTCTTCTAAGGTCATAAACAAGAGAAAATCTGCAGATGCTGGAAATCCAAGCAACACACACAAAATACTGGAGGAACTTGGAAGGCAGCATCTATGAGAAAAGTACAGTCGACATTTTGGGCCAAGACCCTTCAGCCCAAAATGTCAACTGTACTCTTTTGCATAGGGGCTGCCTGGCCTGTTCAGTTTCTCCAGCATTTTTTGTGTCTTACAGCATCTCAGCGTTACATCCTTGCATACCATTCATACCAATCATTTCATTGCAATGGTGCATTAAGATAGTATAAGGTAAAACAATAACTAAGTGCATTGCAGGTATACAAAATGTGCAAGGTCATAATGGGGTAGATTGTGAGGTCAAGTCTTTCTTATCATACCTTGGAAATATTCAATAGTCTAACAGAGTGGGATTGAACTTGCCCTTGAGATTGGCTGTATATGCATTCGGGCTTTTTGCACCTTCTGCACGATGGGAGGAGGGATAATGGTGAATGTCTGGGCTGGGTGGGGTCTTTGATTATGTCGGCTGTGATCTAAGAGTCTCTTAAATGGCCCCATGGTATCAGTGTCTACCATCACCTCCAGCAGTATGTTCCAGAAACCACAACTGCAGTACCATACTTAGGCACATATGTATAGCTGGGGTGCCTAAAAGACTTTTTGCACAGGACTGTATTTGTCAACGTGGAGTGGACAATGAGCAAAGGATGTTGGGAATGGCAAGGGTGAAGGCTGCAGGAGAGGTGTGGGACAGGTGGCAGAGAAGGAATACCAACGTCGGGGTGTGGGAGGGGTGGGCAGACACCCAGCCCAGAGACACCAGGCAAAGTCATTTGAATCCAAACAATCGGTTTATTGATCAATACAGAATGTTTCTCTGTTCTTTACTGCTCCCTCCCCTCTCCTTGCCCCCATCCCACTCTCAGTCCATCACAGAGACCCTATCTGAATCGGGTTTACCATCACTCACATATGACATGAGATAAAGAAAGAAACCCATGGAACCCGTTCAAAGAAACACATCAACCCTCCCCACGCACAAAAAAACACCGTGCAAACAGCAAAAAAAAAGCCAAAAACACAGAATATAAAACACAAAATCTAAAGAGTGTGGGTATATTCAGCTCGGCTGGTTATCTTCAGGCCACTCTGATTCAAAATTGCCAAAAATAGCAACAAAAAAAGAAGCGACAAAGACACCAGAAATACATCATAACATGAACTACGGCGTCAAATCCACAAACCACATCGATCAAACCTTGCCCAAGACCCAAATCCTCTGACAGCAATGAGGGAAAGAGAGACCATCCAAATGCAAAGCCTTCCTCTGGGAGAAGTGTGTGAGAGGGAGAGAGAGACCGTACATGTAGACATCTTCCTCCAGCAGCAGTAAGCAAATGGCTGGTAGACGGCACTGAATACCTGCTCACCTCGATGATTTCAATCTTCCTCATGTGCTTTAATTGGCGAGATTGGTGAGAAATGGAGTCGATCATGGGCTCGCACCCTGTCTCCAGGCTTCTTGGCCTCAAGGCCGCAGGCCTCACAAGACACCCTCAGAGACAGCAAAGAGCCTGATCACTCAATCGGCCCAGAAACACTCTACCAAAATGTAAATCATAGGATTCAACAGGAGCAGAACCACATTTGAAAGAAAAGGAAGGCATGAAAGAAGTGAGAGATGTAGTTTTGCAAATCATCTGGAGGATGTCACCCCTGGTCGCGTTGTTTGTTAGAGCCATTTTCTTCCAGCTCTTGTACCAGCAAGGTGTAAAATGTCACAGGCCAAGTGTTGGAAACTGGGATTAGTAAGGACCAGTATTTGATTGTTAGCACGGATCTGGTGGGTTTAACAGCCCGTTTCTGTGCTGTTTGCCTGAGCCCAACGTAACCATTGTTCTGCTGTACAATGTGGCATTACAGGTAAGTCATTTTCACTGACAGCTGTTGATGGGAAGCCGCTGAGAAAATATGGGTTATATCTTTATATTGGAATTACCAACAATCAAAAAGGGTTGATATTTCTGGCTTCTTTTCCCTTCCTTTTTAGCCCAAGATGTCCACTCCGTATTCTCCTCCGTAGGTCCTGCCTGCTCTGCTGTGATACTTTGGCATTTGGTGTTGTTGCTCAAGATGCTCAGCATCAGTAGAACTATTTGTGTCTTATGTTCCTCTATAGATAGTAATACAAACAGTATGCCAAAATAAATAATTGTATTTATATCCTCTTTAATGACTTCAGTATGCCTCAACTTCTTTCTAGCTGAAGAACTATTCTTGAAGTATAGTCACATTTTTAATTAGCAATTAATTTGTTCATGGTAAAGTTCTGCAAACCACACTTAAAGAAAACTATAACTGGTTACTTAGATGGCACTGGTTAACAGATATCTGTTGATTGCAAAGAGCTTGCCCTTTCTTCTTTGAGTTATGGGGGCAAATTGGGGCTTGGGTTAATGAGTCACTGAAATGGCAACCTCACCCATGAGGGAGGAAATTCCCTCAATGAACTGAATTGTAACAGCTTTCACCATTGTATCCAGGTCTCAAATAACAACGACCAGCACTTTCAACATCTGCAGGATTCGGTGGTTCATTGAGTTTTTAATAATGTGGTCTAATAATAATTTGGTCATGCATGAATTAGTAGCTTCTGATGAAGACAATATTGTAGAAGGAAAATAAAGTTGTTTTGAGTCCCTGAACTTGGGCTTTGATACACTTCTGTTTAATAACGTTATTTAGAAAGGCTGGAAACCATTTGTCCTTAGGGAAAATCAAAGAATATTGTTGATTCTGAGAAAAATCAGCTACTGATGTCAACTTCTGCAGCTGTCAGCCAGAGCTTAGAATCAAACAGTCATAAGAAAGCCATTTGTCCCATCATTCCTATCCTGGCTTTTTGTCAGATACCTATTACTGCCAATACCTATGTCCTTTCTCCAATGACAGTTGTCTGCCACTATGCTGAAATATATTAGGCTGCATGTATCATTTATATAGCAACAAGACAAGTTTGAAAAAGAGTATTTGGGAAGGGAGTGTCAACTGAAATATGTGATAGCTGGTGTTCCTACCTTTTCTGAGTACATTGGAGGTTAACTCATTAATATTGAGGTTAACTCACAAGAGAATAAACTAGAACTTTTCAAAAGACCCAGGGAAACATACCACAACAACACATACAAAATGGTGGAGGAGCTCAGCAGGTCTGGCTGCATTTATGGAGAGGAATAATACAGTTGCCACTTGGTTGATTCAAAGACTATTTATTGTCAAACTAGCCTATGTATTCAGTTTGCAACCCTGAAATTTGTCTTCCTGCAGGCATCCACAAAACAAAGCAACACCATGGAACCCGTTCAACGAAAAATGTCAACACCCCCACATCAAAAAATTAGAGCAAACGGCAACAAGAAAGACTGAGCAAAAACACAAATGATAAAACACAAAATCAAAAGAGTCCATATTCAGTTGAGAGGGAGGGAGGAGGGAGGGGAAGAGAGAGGGGAGGAGAGGGGAAAGATGGGGAGAGAGAAAGGGGGAGGGAGGGGAAGAGAGGGGGAGAGATGGGGAGGGGAGAGAGAGAGGAGGGAGGGAGGGGAAGAGAGGGGAGAGGGGGGAAAGAGAGAGGGAGAGAGAGAAAGAGAGAGCTTCCTCCTACAACAGCGAGTGAGAAGCTGGTAGAAGGCACTGAACACTCGCCTTGATATTCCAACCTTCCTTGATGCTTCAAAAGGCAAGATCTGTGAGAAATAGAGCCAATTATAGGCTGGCGCCCCATCTCTATGCTTCTTAGCATCGAGGCCCCTCCCTTCCAGGAAACTTCACCAGATTGCTCAATCAGCCCCAAAAATGCACCATTAAACTGGAGAACACAGGCTCCAACAGCACCAGAATGACACTTAAAAGAAAAAGACATAAAAGAAGTGACAGAAACAATTTTGTAGACCATCTGGAGAATGTTGCTCATTGTAGTGCTGTTTGCTGGTGCTATCTGTTCTGTGATGAAGGGTCTCAGCCCGAAATGTTGACTCTTTATTCCTCTCCATAGATGCTGTCTGACCTGCTGAGTTCCTCCAGCATTTTGTGTTTACGCCTCTGGATTTTCAGCATCTGCAGAATTTCTTGTCCTCCAGAGAAACATGTTCAGCCCCACCATCAATAAAGAAACAGGATCAGGTATTGTAGATCTAAAACAAAAATTGTAAATGCTGCAAACACTCAATAGATCAGGCAGTATCTGTAGTGAGAGAGGGAGAGGGAGGGAGGAAGGGAGTCATAGAGTCATTAGGAAACACACCTTTCGGCCCAACTGTTCGATGCCAACCAAGATTCTCATTTAAGCTAATCCCATAAATGTCTTTTAAACTATGGTAATGAAGACAGAGACTGAGAGGGGAGAGGGAGGAGAGGGGGGAGAGAGAGAGAGAGAATGTTTTGAAACAGGAAAGGTTACGTGTATTTTGAGTTAAGGGGAGGATGGGGGTGAGAGATCGCTGAACGTCTGTAATAGGTTGAAGACCAGAGAATTCAAATGACACAAATGATGGCGCCTCCTAAGAAAGAGTAGTCACTGCTTGTTGAGCTTAATGCATCTGTCTGTACACAAGGATGCTTGAGGGCAGAGGAGAAATGGAAAATAATAAGCGAGGTCAGAACAGTGAGATGCAGGCAAAGTAGCTGGAAATCTGAAATGGAGAAAACTCCTGGAAATTATCATTAGGTCAGCTACCATCTGCGGGGAGAGGATAATTGATCTTTCATCAGTAAGGACCCCCATCATCCAGGCCATGCTCTCTTCTCCCTGGAGATATGGGAGCTTTAGGTCCCATGTCAACGTGTTCAGGAACTATTTTTATCTACAACCATCAGGTTTTGGCACAGATAACGTCACTCACCACAACTTTTAACTGACTCCTTCAAAGACTCCACAACTTTTGCTCTCATTATTATTATTTTTATTTGCATAACATGTCTTCTTGTGCACAGTGGTTGCTTGTCAGTCTTTATGTATAGTTTTTCGTTAATTCTATTGTATTTCCTTATTTGCCTGTAAATGCTCGCAAGAAAATGAATCTCAAGGTAACATATGGCAACATATATGTACTTTGATAATAGATTTACTTTGACTTTGACTTCGGCCTTTGCCTCAATGATAGACATTGTCATCCAATTTCTACCACAACACTAACCCACAATATCCTGAGCATGATGGATTACAGGTGCTGATCAAATTTCTACAAGGTCATTAGCTACACTAAATAAAGATTTTCCTTCCTGAATACTTTTGTATGCATTTTGGGCTGCTGATCGTGAGTATCACCATGAAATATCCCTATCTCACGCCATTTTTTTTGAAATTGCCTATATTTTTATCTCAATTCATAATTTAAGTCAGAATA